>NC_086350.1:24096006-24434756 GCF_036324505.1 Eleginops maclovinus
GATATGTTTTATAATTATTGATCATTAAAGTGTTCTCAGAGCTGGTAAAGGTGCAGCTAGTTTGAATGGCTTTGTATACTGCAGGGTAGCTGCTGAATTTACTCCAGGTGAACTAAAGTCTGATTTAAGGGTAATTATGTTTACCATCATTAATCCAGATCTGTAAAGTAACTAAAGGTGTCAAATAAATGTAATGGAGAGAAAGTACACAATACACCTCTGAATTTGAGTGAAGTACAAAGTAGCATAAAATGGAAATACTCAAGTAAAGTACAAGTACCTCAAAATTTTACTCAACTACAGTACTTGAGTAATTGCACTTAGTCTCTTCCCACCCTTTCCTCTTTCACATTGTTATTCTCGCAGGAGGTCTTAACATTTGTTACTGGTACAAGGTATGAAAATCAATCCATGAGGAATGTAAATGCTCCATGCCAAAACAGGAACTAAATGAATAGATGGTGCGAAAAAGATAAGGTCAAGGGCAATCAGATGACGCGTTTCAGTGAAGTGTATATACTGTAAATTAGGAATGATGTCACAAAATGGATAAAAAAGACACAAAAAACATTTACTTGATGCTAAATTAGACAGTTAACATCTAATTAGCAATAACCAAAAGTAAATCAAAGTTGAATATTGTTTCATCAATAACATTTGAGTATTAAATAATGAAAGAAGCTACACTTGTTTTGCATTGTATTTATAGTGGAGGGTTGTGTTATGAAGGCTACTTTTTAAGGACCAACCTGCATTCATTTCCTCTCCTCACACAATACTGTGTTTAATGAGAGTAGTAAAACCAAAGTGTGGAAACACTCTGTTACAAGTTTAAGACTGGCATCCAACATTTTACTTATATAAAGAAGATTACCATCAAAAAGACATCAAGTACCACACTTAAAGTACTCATAATCAATAAAGTACATTTTCGGAATAGTTTATATTCTACCACTAGATCATAATTAATGAATGGACTTTTTTTTTTTGCAGCTGTTAAAGGTGGAACTAACTTTAATGACTTTTTTTACTACCAGTTATTGATACATAATATAATACAATGATTCATTACTTGATTAGATTTTTTAAAATTAATAATGGGAACCTGCAAATTAACTCATTTTGTGAAATTGAAGAAGTGGAGTGAAAAGTACAATCTTTGCTTCCAAATTGTAATGGAGTACAAGTATACATTAGCTATACCTAAGTTAAGTACAATAATCTCAAAATGGACTACAGTGGCCGTACTTACTCTGGCTTTCTTGGGGAGTTTATAGCAGTTTAACACTTTCTCTGCTTTTAAATCCAAATAGTATTCAAATAAAAATATCTCCACTAATAGGATGGGGTAATTTCACAAGACGTGACATGCTATAGTGTTGACACTGACCTCAACAATATGGATGGAATTCAAGGTTCACCTCATCCCCATATACTGTAATACTCAAGATTATTCCACTTTTGGCAATAGATAGGACACATGGGTGATCCAAATATGAATCCTACCAGATGTATCATGGATCTTCTCCTTAGATGTGCCCTGCGAAAAACTCCCTGCAAAAGATTTTCTAGTGTGAGATACATCTACAGTATTTTCACATCCTCCACAAATGTTGTGTGTGTTTCCCTCGCATCATCCACTGACACTGCTTTAAGCACACAGTTAAATTTGAGTAAAATATCTCATGTCATATCATTGAAATCAATACTTCAGCTTTTGTATACTTTGGATGTATTAAAATGATTGTTCATATGTTTATGTTTCCAATATCATTTAGACATGTGATAGCGCCCTAAGAGCTTTAAGTGCACATATTAAAGTGTTAATTAGTTATTATGACACAGCCGAGTTGATATGTCGATTGTTATTGGTCGATTTGGACATTCCTGAGGTTGTTGATTCTAGCCAACAGACCTACAGCAAGAACAGAAATATGTGCAGTCATTTCAATCTGCAGAAAAAGTAACTATATATATATATTATAACGCAGTACAAAACTGGAGGTCAAATAGTTTGAAAATGTTATTCCGCAAAAAAAACGATAACCAAAAAAACAAGGACAATCTGAATATGCACAAACCGGGAAACAGGAACAGAACCAGGAATACAAAGAGCCCAAGGAAATCCAATAGCGACATGCATGGGAAAACAATGACCACGACCGAACAAGAAGCACAAGGGAAGACAAGACTATATAGACACTAGACAAAACACAGCTGGAGGGGGAAAGCAGAAACACAAGGGCAACAGGTGAACACAATCACTGGGAAACTAAAATACATGAATTAAAACAAGACAAGATACAAAGAGGGAAAACATTTAAAAATAAAACCGAAAAATAAACAGACTGTGAGAGTAGTTTGCTTTTAATAAACCTTTTTGGAAGTTTTACCTGATCCTAACCCTCCAGTGAGTACTGGGGTCTTTACAAAAAGTTTGGATTTTTTGTGGAACACAAGTCAGAACATACTTGCAGACAGTGGCGGTGCGTCAATAGTGGGCGCTTGGGCGCCGCCCACCCTGACTTTTTGAGTTAAAAAACGTTATATATACAACATAATTGAAATAAGAAATGTACCGTGTTTATGGGTTAAATGTGTATGGGAGACCACTGTCAAGAACCGCTAAAATGTGTCCGGACATAATATATTGCCATTCGCCTTTTCTGAGAATAGGCAGGTCGGCTACCGTCCGTGGGCGCCGATAACATGGGAGTCTATAGGAGAGCTTATACTTTTCTCAGTCATTTTAGCAAGGATAGCTTTTCATTGGGGGATGAAACTTAGATCTGTGGGCGCTAATCTTTGCGCCCACAGCCAATGGCATTGTTTCTTAGTTCAATGTGACATTCTTAGATACGCGATTGGACTATTTCGGCGAATCAGCATCGTTATCATTCCCTAACCACAAGCGTAAAGAGCAGCACCGTAGCTAGCTGAAACTTAGATTGAGTGAATATGGCGACATCGATGGCTGAGAACTCCGTGCAAGCTCTACTTAAAACACCGTTTCATCGACTATCAGATGTCGAAAAGAAGAAATTGAAAGACTTGGGACCCGAGCGTCCGGATTTAAACATTCAACAGACGACCACTGATCGCGGGAGAACCTACACTCGGACTTTCTCCTCAAACTTGTATGCTAAGCGGAATTGGTTAGCTGGTTGTACAGTGAGCAATGCCTTTTTTTGTTTCCCTTGTCTGTTATTTCAAAGTCCTGGGACTGAAACACTTTGGACTACAACCGGGATGAAGGATCTAAAGCACTTCACACAAAAATGTAAGAAGCACGAATGTGGCCGCAGCCACCTAACCAACTGTCTTAAGCTAAACCTCTAAAAAAGTGCTATTTAAACCGTGCCGCCCAACTGCGCCCCCCCAAAAAAAATGTTCACCAGCCGCCACTGCTTGCAGACTAAGTGGCTAAGAACTTGATACATTAAATGATCGTCCACTATACTGGCGCCATGTGACGTTTACCTTGATGTGTTAGTGTATGTGCCCCTTTTCTACTTTGTGTGGAGTTAACACCTGCTCTCTTTTTAACAGTGGAGCTCCTGGCGACCAGCCCATCTTATTTCAGAGGATTCACCCTCATCGCTCTGAAGGAGGGCAGAGAGGGCACCACAGACGATGACTACACTGGCCAGTTCCAGGTAAGGATCAGCACGTGTGGAGAGGAAAGGGAGTATCGCTGAATACTCAATGAGTTGTTCTGAGTTGGGAACTCATTTGCATGCACATGGGAGTCGACTCCCTGCTGTTTTCTGATATAGAGGTTAAAAGAGGTGTTGCTGACAGACACAAAACTGAGCTGTGACGGAAGAGAAAGGATAATCTAGTTGACTCTTCTCTGGTGAGGCAGACATGGCATCTTTTCACTAAGGAGCAAATATTTCCTTGAGGGGGAAGAAGGCAGAGAGGCTAGAGAGGAAGAGGCATGTAAGGACAAAGAGATAAGAGAGAGTTTGAGAGAAATAAGGAGAGAAATGTGAGATGTTTGATTCAGCAGAAACACAGCTCCCACTGAACAGCAGAGAGCTCCTGAAGAGAGAGCCAGACTTCCTCAATTACCTCACGCTCAGTGTAAACAGGAACACACATCCGCAGCCGTGTTTCCACACACTGATCCTAACCAGACTCTTACCAACCGAGCAGGAGGCGGCCTTAGTGTAGCCAACAGTGAGAAGATGTTGCTTCTTGTTTTCACATGCCCACCAACTTCAAAACATTGTTTGATGAGATTTAGGAATGCTGCCGTGCAGACAGAACAGGGAGTTCAGGGAATTTGTCTAACTTTTTATCTTCATTAATGAGCATCATGTTAGCAAACCTGTGTTTGCTGGCACTTGATTTTCATTGATGATGGAGTGAAAAACAGTGATTAATTTCGGCCTATCATGTAGCAGCTGGCACAGGCCTTTGACACTAACCATACTTCTGAAGCAATGGAGACGAAACTCGAGAGACGAGACACTGGGAGAGCTGGAACTTGATGGCAAACACTGAAGGTCTATTTTGAAGTTAACGGCCGGAGAATTGACAAGACGTGCTGCAGTCACGAGTTGACAGAGCGGTTTTCCGACCAATTCTGAAGATTTCTCACACCGGTCCCATGTATTTCGCTGGTTCTGAGAGAATGATCAACATACTGCATGATAAGATGGAACAGGCAAAGCACTGTAACACCTCTATCAGCTGACACCGACAGGCAGGAGGAAGGAGACAAAACATTGAGAGCTCAGCACCCCAAGGTGTCAGGCCTGTGCTCAGCGAGGGAAGTACAAACTGATAAACTGGGCTAAAGTTAGGGGCTGAGGAAAATATTTCCCCAACAAGCATGAGAACAATCTCTGTTTTAAAATGATTATTTTGTATATCAATATAAAAATGAAGTGACGATAAACCTCCAGCCGCAGCATCAGGACACCATCGACAGCCCACGTAAGCATGAATTTGTGAAGAATACTTCAGGGGAAAACGGGGGCTGCGTTTAACAACAGCAAAACTATATTAGAAAAGTAGGCATACATTTGTGCATTGCAAAGTCACTTTGCCTGGTCAAATACATATGAGTAAATAAATATATGAGAGTGCATATTCTAGATTAAAAAACACATGATGCACTTTGATGTTGTCTTGGTTTATGTCAAGTTGTCATAACAAGGACATCTCAAACAAGGCCACCTTTGCATCAAATGTGACATAACTTACCGAATGACACTTAACGACAACTGTCATAAGTACTCATTGATGTTTAAGACAGGTGTCATGTCATGGTTATGACAATGTTACGTCAGTCTTATGAACACCCATTCAAGTAAAGTGTTACCAAAATGGTTGTATGGACTGTTTGGGTTTTAGCTATGTATACCTAGGAAACTGGCAACTGAGTGGAATGTGCCTTGAGGAAGGATTTCTTCAATATTTTCGAACACGGCTGCAGGAATTTGCTACAAGATCATAAGTGAGGTCAGCCACAGCAAGCACTGGCTCACAGTCAACGGTCCATGAACTTCTGCTAGTTCTTCTAAAGCAAAATGGTAAAATAATTTCTCCATGGACATGGCACTGGGGAGTTATAGTATTGAACAGAAAAGGGCTACAGACGGTTAAACAATCACAAGTGTGTTTTTTCATTCACTAAACACTTAAATGGACTAAATGAAAACCTGGCACTTGTGTCATGTAATTATATATCACCATTTGGATTTGCATAAAAATCCAAATGGTGATATATAATTACATGACACATGGTAGTGTTGTTTTTTACAGATCATTTTGATAATCTTTTTGTCTTTATTTTAAAGTGAAAAAACTATAATAACTAAATTATTCAGTGTGAATCCTCCTGCCTCTGGGAAATGGTTTTCTGACACTAAAACGTTATGTCTTTTTAAGAGTGTATCGACACATGTTTCATTTGGTCAGTCATTTATTCACTTTCCTCCTTCTGCCCATGTAATTTCACCATTTATACGGTGTAGAGTGTTGCATGCCTGGCCGAGGTTTGACCCTTAGCGTCTTGTTGCAGCATCGACTGAGTTTACTGAAGGAGTTGTTTAGACTTCAGTGTGGTTGATTGTGGTACTTCTAATCAGTTCTTACAAACCAACTTGTAAAAATTCAAACAAAAATACCATGGAACCTTGGTTTTGTCTGAATTGAGCCAATGGTAATCTTGAAACTTCCTCTCTCTGTAGTTAGTTCTAACTTTCTCACTTTGGTAAAACGGTTCATCTGTTTTCTACTACCTGCACAACAAATAACTCAATGCCTCAACCTCAGAGTCCAAGTAGAGTCTGGGGTAAGGCAGAGAGCAGAAACTGGAACATTGTTGGAGCTTGAACAAAGTTTACAATATGAAAAGATACAATTAGAGTATATGATATTTTTTTAGGGTTAGGGTTAGGAGTTGGGTGCTGAGACTTCAGTGTGCTACTTGTTATTAGTTCTAAAAAATCAGATTGTTTCAGGAAACCTTGGTTTTTTTCTAATGATCCAAAGGTCATTCTAAAACGGGATAGGGTTGAGCTAACTTTCTGGGGTAATTTGGTAAAACAGTCCATTAGATTTCTTCTCCCGGACAGAATCTGGGGTAAGGCGGTGAAAAGAAACTGAAATATTGTTGAAGCTTGAACAAAGTTGTCAATCTGAATAGATATAATTTGAATATAGCCTCTGATGTGTGTGTCTTTTAGGGTTAGGGTTGGACTTCAGTGTGGTACTTCTTATCAGCTCTCAAAAACTAAATGTTTAATGAAAAGAAAGATACCAGCAGAATCTGGGTAAGGCGGAGTGCAGAAACTGGAATATTGTTGGAGCTTGATGAAGTTAACAATCCGGCTTTACAAGCTGTTTAATGCATACATTATTGGCGCATCCATCAGACACTTCTTGTCTTGTAATTGACAGTTTTATCCACACATGCAAAATAATAAGGGCCTCTTGAGATAAGCTGCTGTCAACTGTCAAGTGTTTAAAGGAGATACTTGTTTCTGAGAAGTACAAAAAAAGATGTGTCCTGCATGAAAGATGTCGCAACAGAAATTAGTTTTAGATTTTCTTTATTAAATTCCACGTCCCAGTTATATTATGGGATGGATAAGAGAAGATGCCAATGACAGCGAGACTGCCTTTTTAACTAAATGACCCCAATCCATCAAACTCAGCTTCTCTTTATCAGAGTGGTTTACATAATAATACTTATGTAAAATGTAATTCATAAAGCAATTCATATTCCTGACAGTTAATTCTCCAAAAGTTAATTATGCGGTTTGTTTTGCAATGTCATGATTGTTATTGTGCTGTGGAAGAACATGAACACAGTTGTGTGTTCTCTCCCCCCGCTCACTGCTTCTCGGTTTTTTCTGGCAGCTGTCCTGGAATGTGCCCGCCTGCTGTTTCAATAAAACACCACAACTGAGACTTGCTTATTGTTTTTTCCTTAAGCAATATCCTGCTCTTTGCACCAATTACTACCAATAAAGGACTTCTGTCTCAATGTGTCAGACCTTAAAGATTTTGTCTGCAGTCATTGTCTGCTTGTAAATGTGTGTCTTTGTGCTTCTATGTGCACAGCATGGGCATGTGGGTATATGTGTGGGTCTGCATGTGTGTTTTTCCCAGGGCTCCTTGCGTTAGTGTGGGACGTGGGTCATATTTATCTAGGCCAGCAGCGTGTTATTGCTCAGGGAGACAAACACAGCTTGTTTGGATAAGGGGAAAGATGAGCAGACATGAGATATTATCTTCTTTTATTTTTTTTCCCTGCACGGATTATCTAGGTTTCTGAGTTTAGCTGGGGATAAACAAACCCAATCAGTTTAAAGTGCCAAAGCTAAGTCATAGGTTTCAGATAGAGGCAATTACATAAGCCAAGCAGAGCTTAGAGGGCTTCAGAGAAAAGGATGTGTGTGGAGTTGGAACGTTGGTGACCTGATATGTAACAAAATCACACGCAAATGTGATCCTTCAGTATCCCAAGACATTCAGGAGCCCTAGTCACACTGTTTTCCTCATTAAGAGGGGTTTACAACGACAACTATGAGCCTGTTTGCTTCCTGGAAGACAATTCTCACATCTTTATTTATTATCCTTGACAAGCTGGTTGGTTCAGATGCTTGAGGTTTGCATAAATAATGTTGTACTCTGCACTGATAATGCCTCATTTGCATCATCGCTATGAACGAGAGGCCACTGTTTCTTACTTATTTGACATGCTTGCGATTCATTTGTGGCTGTCTGACAAAATGAGTTTGCAGAAGGTGGTGACAAATCATCGGGGTGGGGAGGTTGTAATTTGATGTAAAGAATGTGAGCAGAATTTATTTTTTGCAGTCATCCAAAACATTCAATCTAAATGGTCATTATGCTAATGATTGCACACAGATGTTCTAAAGCAATGTGTTTATTTTTCATAGATTATACAAAGCTTTCACATATGCTTTTCGAAAACACTTTGTTTACTGCTTATGGAAATTTTAAATCCCTTCTTGTAAAGAAAAGCAAAACAAACACCAGTGTTTTTATAATATCACTGGCCAGATTTGAAGTATGAGCAGTGACAGCCACTTTTGTGGCCAAACTATAAAAACAGAAAATAATTTCATGCATTTACTTTATACCAAACAATATCTATGTCACATTTTTTCATTGTAGATTGTGCCGAAGTAATACTCTGGTGACATTTTGATCCAAAAACTCTACTGCGATGCCAACAAGCTTGAGACCAGAGTTTATAAAAAAGATGTTATCAAGGAGATGCATTTTTTTTCCTTATTATATAATATATATTTGAAATTAGCTTTAGGAAATCATTGTCCAGTCAAAGAATATTCTTTAGATAAATATTTTATATAAAAAAAAGGTACATTATAACGATACCATGGTGTGTTCACTGTAGTCTTGTAAAATATTGTTTATGTCATGAAACTTAAATAAATATGTTTTTTTTTCGCAGCATTGATCAAAAGATAGGGAATTATGACCGGTTTATTAACCTTCTAATACAAACCATTTTAATGAGTTCACGATGAGATTTAGCAACATTTTATGACTCATTGAAGCTTCGGACAGTCTCAAGTGGAGTATTTAGTGACATATTTTATTTTCATAAAACAAAACGTGAACATCATCGCTTGTGTTAACCACTGATCTTATTTCAGCATTAAAACCAATGACACTGAGATAAGGGAACCGAACGTGCTAAAGGGTTCATGCATTTCTGGGTTTTGAGGTCTTATTTCCACACAACTCTATTGTTTTCTAACAGACTTGGGATCTGCAAAGACGCCACAGATACCCAATTCCACTGATGCTTTGTAGATGGCTTCTAATGATCTTATGGAAAGTTTTGATCACTCACTGAGGAGCCAACCTGCCCTAGGCCATGCAGGAACAATGACAGTTTGTAAGGAAAAAGGAAACTGAGTACTTTGTTTTGATGTTTTGATGGAAAATGTCTCCACGTAATTTATAGTGTTTGGAAGCCAAGAATTGATTGAGGATGACTGCTGTCTCAACAGCTCTTTGACTCAGTCTGAGCAGGAGCCTGTCCGGTTTATTTGTGCTGTTTCTCAATGACAGTAGCCTTAACTATGTGGGCAAAGCTGGAAAACAGACTAAAGTAGACACACACACACACACACACACACACACACACACACACACACACACACACACACACACACACACACACACACACACACACACACACACACACACACACAAACACACGCACACACAATGCCCGATTTAAACAAAAGTCAGAATAGTAATGACCCCACTCTTTGGTTAAGGTTTTAGTTAGGTTAAATTGTTCACATTAAAAATTTTGAATGACATCCCCCATTGCTATAAATAAACCTGACATTTATTTATGAAATTATTTTGGCTCCAAGTCCTTTTTTTCTGATTAGACAAGTCATTTTTAACACAAGGGAACAACCATCCAGTGATTTACTTGGGCCACTCATGTATAAAGATTCAGTTTTTTACTTGAGTCATGAATTTGGATTTATAAACAAGAGATATTCTAGCCCAAAAACTCAAAACAGTTGACCATTTTCGTGAAAATACATTATGACCTGATTGCCGTTACTGTAGCTTGTTTTGCTGTAATTAATGCAGATGTACTGTATGTGTTTGACAGACAGCAAAAGTAAAATGAGTCAATATGTTTACATACCACAAAGGAACAGGTCAACTAGATAAATAATAAGAAGGTCTAGCCATATGTCATTGAACATATTTCACTTTACCACATTGCATTTGTACATCTTTGTGTGTCATTTAGTCAGCTCCCTGGGTATGCTCTTTAGACAAGGTGACAGACTTGTCTTTATTTTTGTCAGAGCTTTTCACACCAAAGCCCTGATAACGTCAAAGCAAAAAACAGAGAAAAGGATATGACAGAAGTCATTTGGGCTAGAGAGACAGTCCATTTAAGTATCTTGACAGCATGAAAACAAAAAAAGCCCACCTTTGTATGGGATATAAGATTTTCATTGCCAACATATACGTTGTATATGCTGTGCATATGACCAATAAAACCTTGAAACCTTGAAACCTTTGTCTGAAGGCCAGCATTACCGCCCATAGAACATTTATCTTACAAACTATTATAGTACTAAAATGGGTAGATAACTTAAACAACTGGATTTTTGAAAGACCATTTGGGTTGTTTGTATATTAAACAAGTTTTTTGAACAACTAGTCGTATTTCTCTAATGTGGTTTTGTGTAAATTAAAGGCAAAAGCCACATAATTGGTTTCATTTACACACACACAGAGTAGATGTTTAGATATGTGACATCGCTGCTATGGTTGGATGGTTAAGACACAAAATGTAATATGATGCAATACGTGTGATAGCCCCAAGATCCCTTGGGTATTCTGCTGTAATGGCACGGCTTTGATGGATGGAAGGCCCAAGGCAAAACGTTGTCACCCTGGAGGTCTTCATCGAGCGAGAGAATCTGGTTACTTTCTGAAATAAGTTAATCTTCAAGTGAGGATGTGACATTTCAATGTATGTCTGCCTGCATGCGTTTTCCTCTGAAACCTTTTCCTCTCTGCACTCAAGTCCCAAAGGTTTTAACTCTATTCACTCTTTGTATCTGATTTGCATTTAATTACAAACCTGCAATGTGTGCGCATACCGACCAACAAACACACACTTATACACCCCTTATTCAGTTTTTCGCCAGGGATCCTGGGTTTGCATTGTCTGTCACCAACTTTCTGTCTCTTTGTGTGTGCGAGATGTGTGTGCATCTCTGTTTGAACAGGGCTCTGAGTTTGCTTTTGCAGCCACTCTGAAGCATCTGTGTTTACCGTCTCGACGGAGGGTGAGAGATTGAAAGTGGGAGATTGAGATAGACGAACCATGGACACACACAGACATGCCTGCCTGTTCAGTGAAAACAAACGCTCCTTTGCCACTCTTCCCACACTCCCTCTCTTTGTCTGTCTCTCTCTCCAAATCTCACATTCTCTCTGTATCAGTGATTGAACAAAACATGATCAAAATTGTTCTTTGTTTGAATAAAAGTCAGGACAGCAATAAAACTAATGTATATGTACTTCGTAAAACCAAATAAAAATAAAAAAAACGTTCAGAGGTTTTGACTTCAACACCACGGACTCCTTATTTCCAGACACCACGCTAGAGGCTTTAAAGAGTAGATTTCCCCAACGGAACCCAAGGTTGGGAAAGTTTGGACAAATACCATAGGCTAAGGCAGAGTAAGCAAAGAAACTACCCTCAAGCGTGGGGTGAACATTTTGAAAAGATATTAGTGCAGAGAAACAAGAGAACACTAACCATAACCTGGAATCCGAAGCCAAGGACTGCAACTTAAAGTTAGAACTCAGACTTGTTTTTTGCTGCCTGATTTTTTTTTACCATTGTCTAAGGCAGAGTAGGCAAATATAAGGCCCCTCAAGCAGGGGACTTACATTTTGAAACTGTGTTAGTTCTGAGGAACTAGAGAACCCCAACCCTGGCTTGGATTCCAACTTGGGACTCATGACTTATGCCTTCAGATTTTATTAACCCTTCTTTGTGCTGAACTTTGGACTTGCTTGTCCTAAGCGTGACTGTATTGCCATGGGCCTTGACGTTGGCCCAGCGTGTCCAAAGTATGATCTGTTGATCTATTGACTCAGGACTTAGCCATATTTAATATGTACTTGTCTACCTTGGCTAAGTGAAAATGGAACTACTTGGTTTTTTAATGTTCCTGTCTTTGGACCCAATTTGACATGGGTCTTAACTGTTTTGACTTGGGATTCATTTGAGTCAGCTGTGATTGGGGACATGACTTTATTGAAGGTGGAATCGTCTGTCATGCTTCCAAAACATTCACAGTCTATAACTACAAACTTTATATGTAGAACTAAAGACTTTGTTTTTATTTCCATGGAACAAAGCCTTGATCTTGCCTATGTTTATTGCTGTTTCACTGTCTTCACCTGGCTTTGACTTAGACAAGTATTTGATTAATGAAGACAAGTTAAGAACTGACTTTCTTTACTTGGGACTCAATTTGCTTTTCCTAAATCTTGACTGTCTTGGCTTGGGATTTGATTGTTCGTGATTCTGACATGCTAATATTGAGTTGGAATTTACCCGTTTTGAATTTATACTGGATTCACTTGCCTTCAGACCTGTGTTTAGACTTGTTTGCACTGACCATGACTTTCCAATTTTCGGATTTGACTATCTTGACTTTGGACTCAAAATGGAACTTCCCTGCTTGAGATTGAATGTTACCATCTAAACTAATCAGGACTTGACTGTTTAATGTTCAAACATGCATGTCTTGAATTTGGACTTTATGTTTCTGATTTAATACTAGGGTTGGGCCAGTATGACCTAAAATGAATATAATTATAATGTTTTATATCACAGCAATAGAAATTAAAAGGACACTCAGTTACTCCCGTTGCAAAACACATGATTGAAGCTCTTTTTACTCTATTGGCAATGTAAGAGAAAATAACTTTAAAAAAAAAAAAGAGTGAATATGAATTGCTTGGGCCTGATAGCAGCAGTAATTTCAGGAAGGTAATAAACCCAACCTTAACTGTATTAATATTGCTGTCATTAAACAAACTGCGGTGCTGTCTGATGAAAATGCAAGTCTGAGTAAGCACACAGAAGGACCATTGTCCTATTCATGCACTCTGCCTATCTTGTGCTATTGTCATCTCGATTATAAGTGTGTACTTATACATTCTAGCCAACAGCATCATTACACAAAACAAGCCATATTTGTCTCATGTCTAGACAACAGCTCTTTATTAAGTATTCTCCTTGTGCACTTTCGGTTTCAGATAATTATGTTGTAGCCTTCTATCTCACACCTGTCTTTTCCTAAAGCCTGTCTTTCTTTTTTTCTTTAATGTCACTCTTCACTCTCTGCCTTTTTCTTCTTTTATGCTTGTTAGCCAGTTTTATGTGTCCTCTTTTGACTGACTGAACTTCAGTCCTGGAGACAAACTGTGTGTAAGAAGGCACAAGGAATTCATACAGAAATACATAGAAGTATGTTTATGTGCACTTTAGATCCATGTGTTTGTCTAGGCATGAGTTTAAGTATTTGTCAATGTAGGCATCTGTGTACTTCAGTGTGGATGTGTACATTTAGAATAAAAAGGAGGGTTTTTGTAAGTAAGAGAACAACGAAAAAGAAGCAAAGAACTTTCTGTGACTTTTGTCTCCCTCTCAATGTCCTATCGGGGGTTTTGGACGGGATGTTAGGTCATTGTTATTGTTGAGCTGAGGCAGCTGGGGAACACTAGCTACAAGGTCATAGGCCATGTGTGCATGTGCGTGTCTATCTTTGTGTGTGTTTAGTCTTGAAAAAAGGTCCAAGAACCAAAGGGACTGGGCTAGACAGGTCTAGCATACACAAAACTGTTATTAGCTGGTGTACCTTGTGTGATTCAATTACGAAACACAGATAAAAGCTAAAGTCTTTTCCTGTTTCAAAAGTAGAAGCATGCACCTATGATCTTAGTAAATGCTACCCAAAACTCAGTTTGAAGCGATACAAAGAAGAAGGAACCCTTAATGGTCCAACAGAGGGGAAATTTATATTTGGTATTTGACCCATCCTAGTGTTAGGAGCAATGAGCTGCCATATACATGGTGCCCGGGAAGCAGTGTAGGGAACAGGGCCCTGCTCGGGGACCTGAACCGGTGACCTTACAGTTTCCAAGCCGAGTCCCTATGGACTTTGCCACCACCAACCTATAGTAAGACTTTCAACGTTAACCTCTTAATGCATGTGATTAATCTGGACATTTTAAAACTGAAAATAAGAAACAATTAATGACATTTCCAAGTTTGACCCCAACTTTAATAGTTCCAGTATGGATGTTTACTGTAATCGAGTGAGGCCACTAATAATGAACCTTGACGTATGTAATTCAGAGTAAAAGTAAAAAGCTCTTGTGGGCTGTTATTGCAAAGCTAGTTTCTACCTGTAATGATGACTTTGGAAAATGGCCATAAAAATGTTTGTGGTGACATTTTCAAAAGCAACATCATGTCATTTCAATTTGTTAATGCTTAATCTGTCCTTCGTCTGCTCCTAGAACATTGATGAGGAGGACACGCAGTTCATGACCAACTGTCCCCCTGCAGTGACGGAGAGCACTCCTCGCAGACGCACCAGGATACAGGTCTTTTGGACGGCACCTCCTACTGGGTCTGGCTGTGTTATACTGAAGTGAGTTCCCTTTTTCTATTTATGCTCCTACGTTTAAATACGATTGCTTTTTAAAAAGTTACAAGACAATTGTTATTGTCAAGTTACTTCAATAAATAATGAAGATGCAGGAGAACTGGATTTGACATCTTACAAAGTCAGTGTTTAAATTCAAAGGCTTGTCGAGGTAAAACTGAAAATAAACATGTTAGCAAGTACAAGTATGCAGTCATATTGAATGCCAATATCAATTCTTCCAAACTCTTCTAAGGTCTGCATATTAAACTGATTCATTACATGTCTACGATCCAAAAAAGGGGGGAAGCACCTAAAGATTAAAATTGACAACACAGCTGTGTATAACCTAGTAGTGATCTAAGACCTACTTTAACTCTAATATAAAAAGGACATTCAAATATAGAAATATGCCTAGGGTATAGTGTTTGAATATATTAAGTTAGGAATGTTAAAAAGATTGGAATTAGCTCATATATTATTTATAGTCAGTGATGGGCAAGTTACTTTCAAAATGTAATACAGTACATTACTTATTACTGTCTTTTTAAAGTAATAAGTTACATTACATTATTACTGTCTCTGAACTGTAATGCGTTACACTACTTTTGCATTACTTTGAGTTACTTTCACCAAAATAACCACAAAAGTATGGCTTTAAATTCTAAAATGTAGTTTATTGCAGCTCACTAATTAACACTATCTACCTCTCTGGCAGTACATGCTGAACATTAGGAAAAGAGCTAGAGATTAAACGTATGCTCCGTTTAAGTGGGCTGAATAATATGTGATACCGGTAACATGACGTCTCTGTGTGTTATTAATAACATGTTAGTGGAGCCTCTGCACGGCCCTGTGACCTGCTGTATATGAACGAGTCTCTATGGCAACGTTAGCTCACCTGGTCATTGGTGTGTTAACGGGGATTTGGCTGACAAGCTTTCTAAAAGCCGGCGATTCCACAGAGGACAGAGGCTGCAGATCTTCAACACTGCACGAGTCTCTGAACTTCTCGGGGTTCAAGAGGCATGCATCCCAAGAGAAATGACCTTCTGTTGCTTTGGCCTGCGTGCAATCGTGTGTTTTTCTATCCTTTCTCCGAGCCTGCAGCTCTGCATTGTGAGCCTGCAGCTCTGCATTGTGAGCCTGCAGCTCTGCATTGTGAGCCTGCAGCTCTGCGTTGTGAGCCTGCAGCTCTGCATTGTGAATCTGCAGCTCTGCATTGTGAATCTGTTTCTGCAGCCCTCTTAACCAATAGTAAACAGGCTTACTGAGTTACTATTCTACCTGCACAATTATTTCTCGGGTGTTGGAATGTCTTGCAATGTTTGTGAATTCTTAGAAACTAAACACAACATCATTTCGGGATAAAATTTGTTGTAGCTGCGTTACTGAGAATTGTAACGGGTATTATATTACCCAAATTTCAGAAGTAATGCGTTATATTACTGCGTTACAGCAAAAAGTAATAGATTACTGTAACTCCGTTACTTTTGTAATGTGTTACACCCAACACTGATTATAGTTAACATCTATGGTGCCATTTTATATATTTTTGGTGAGTTAAAACAACATATCAAATCCATATACGCTTGTAGATTCTTAAAAGTTGAGATATAATGCAATCAACATTAAACCACTTTATGTTTGATGCAGTTGCAAGCAGAGACTTTTTGAAATTTTTTCAAAGCTGAGAAATTTAAAGTTTCAAAGTAAGCATGACAACTCACATTAGCTATGCTGGTAGAAAACCAAACAGAAAGACATAAGCAACATGATCTTGTCTTTTTATTTTGCATTGAAAGGCTGTTCAGAAGAGAACTGTCAAGTCAAGACATGAAATCAAGGAAAGAGTTAAAATGATTTCCTGTATAAGGTTTATGAAAAATAAAGGTGCACAAAAGCTGAAATCTGGACCGCCTCAGTACCAATGAATACTTTCCCCTCGCACAGTTATTGGTGTTTTCACAGATAGTTGTTATTGATTATAGGCAACACATTAAGTAAGCTAATGCCAGCTGTTCTGTCATAGCCATGGCACACTGTAGCTTTACAACAAAGAGACAGATAATGGTTATGGGGACAATTTGTGGTTTGAAACAGATTTTACTCTAAACCTGCACTGTGTTATTTCAAGTGGTGTGTGTGTGTGTGTGTGTGTGTGTGTGTGTGTGTGTGTGTGTGTGTGTGTGTGTGTGTGTGTGTGTGTGTGTGTGTGTGTGTGTGTGTGTGTGTGTGTGTGTGTGTGTGTTCTGTACAATATAGGTTTTTGTGCATGTAAATGGTCTGCAAAGGCTAAAATCCCATGTTTTCCTCCAAAGGGAGCTTCCCCTACAATTTGGTTGTAGTTAATTATTTTTCTTCAAAAACATATTGACATCACAACGTAACAATCACGCTTCTATTGGCCAGCACTCTAACACGTTGAACGTGATAAACTAAACAGCAGGACATCTCTAAGCAGTTGACTAATTACAACATAGCTGGCCAGCTAACCAATCAGAGCAGACTGGGCTCTGGTTTCAGGCAGAGGGTGAAAAGAGTCTGAAACAGGCAGTATGAGAAAAATAAATAGCTTTTGAACATTAAATCATGGAGACATGTCCCAGTAGAGACACAAAATACTAATATGAACCTGAAATGCACTCTTTAATTATGTCCTATACATTTGTTTACTATGAAAAACCTGCAAAACTTATGACATTCCTATATGTTTCAGTTGTACTTTGTAGTGCTGGCAACTTTTAGCATGTTAACATGCTTAACTAAGAATCTTAAAATGTTAAACATTACATCTTCTAAACAATTTAAACATAACAGCATGGAAATATGTCATAGTACTGGAAAAAAATACAACTATGAACCTGAAAATGAGCAGAATAGGGCCCCTTTAAGGTTTATTCAGCTTGACATGACTTTACGTATTCTTCTATAATCTATGTTTTGTTCTCCACTGCCTGTGATCTGACACAGGTTCTTGCATGCAATTTAACCTCCTTTCCCTCCCAGTGCTATTATCCTACAGGGATTACGTTAATATACTTTATATTGGCCTTAAACATAGCTACAGACACACAGATGAAATTCAAAGCCCCCGATTCACATACTCTTTTGTTCTCTGCTAATGCGTGTGTTTATGCTTGTGCACGCGGAACATAGGGTTTCAGAACAAAGAAACATACATTGTTTCTGGCATGCACTCAACAGGCGCATATCTGCACACACACATACGCTCACACACACTTCTCTATTGTTTCTTTAGTTAAGTATATTTAGTAAGATTAAATAGTGTGATTTTAATTTTAATTACCTTTTTTTCAAATTCTGTTTGGCGTTGCACAAGAGTAAATGCTGCCAACCTACTATCCATAGCTCTGAAATCATTCAACCATTACTATAAATTGGTATGGTAATTTTAAGATGTAGGTGGAAAATTGCATACAGTGCATTTGGGTCTGTGGGAGGGGGGGCTGGTCACTGAGGGATTCCCCGCTGGGATCTGAGCTAAACAGTTTTCTGTCGAACTTGCATGATTTTGCAGCATTAAGAATAACTTCAGAAATACGAGATATTTTTTTCAATGGTCCCATTTATCAATGCAGGTTATATATAGGCACAACTATTAGATTGACATCCCTGTTGCATCTTTATATTCAGATATTCCATAAAAAATACTGTCACAGACTGAAAACCCACCTTTTTTATCATGTTTTATTGCACTTCTTGTAATTTGCTTTGGATAAAGCATCATTTTAATAAAATGCAATGTAATTGTATTGCCCTTGAAGCTGGTGCATTTCCATCACCTCCAACTAATGTCCCTGAAATTGGTTAAAAGGTAAAGGGAGACCTACTTCTCAAATTCAATTGGAACGTTTTCACATGGCCCCAAGTCATGATCTGAATCACAAAAGCATTTACACAATAATCCATGCCACACCCATACTTAAATGTGGCATTAGGAGCTATACTCTCAGCGAGAGTTGCATATTTCTAGTTTTTAGTACATGCATCATTACCTCAGCTGCTCTGAGGGGAAAGAAACCCAGTGGAATGTAGTGAACTCTAAGTTTAGCCTCTGGACTACAATACTTTAACGCTCATGTCATGATGAACACATCAATTCTTAATGCTTTCTTACAAGAGCCCGAGGCTGTTGTGGAATTAAGAGAAAATCGATAGGTAGAAAACTAAAGAATGCAAAAGACTCCAGTGAAAGGAATAGGGGATTGATTGTGACAAACAACTAATGTTCCTACAAATGTAATATTATCGGAAAACAAATAGCTTTTACTGTTAATACATGATGCAAAGTATAATATATGCTGTGAAAGCACAACTCATATGTGGGCTCTTGGAGTTACAGTGAATTATGCGAAAAAGTTGCCGCCAGCTACTTTTTGACAAATTGATTACGCAAATGATAAACAGCCTATAACTACGAGAGAACATACCTCTGAAAACCATTCTTCCTTGCTTCATTTTTCTCCATATCCATTTTTTTTCCCTACCTCTTGTTCCCGTCTAACCTCTCTGACATGCATCTCTTCCTCCTCCGAGCGAGATGCTATAACTTGCCCTTACCTCCACAGTAAACTCACAGCTGTTACTTTTTATTTATCCATCGCTGCTGTATGACAGATTGGATGTTGCCAGTGTTTGCTTGTCCAATAAATTCAACCCTGCGAATAGAAACATCTGCTATGCAAATTCACCTCATATTACTGTCACTTTTGTCTGTCAGCGGTGACATAGATATTTAGCATTACCTCATCTAACGTGTTCTGTCTCACTCCATAACGGTCCTCTCTGCTGTTGTAACTTGCTTGTCAATTTTTTTTGTTTAGGAAGTATTTCTGTTTTATTCATGGTGCTATTGGCAGATACAGAATCAAATACATTTTTTGCAGGAGGTCTGTTCTATAAGTGGATAACATTAGCACCTGTGGCCTGTAAATCATGTCTCTGTCATAGTGGCCAGAGGTAGAAGAACGAAAATCGTGCTTTTGGTGTCATCTTCACACCAAAGCTTCACATGTTCACTCATATACAGTCATTGGAAGGTATTGCCTCAACTGCACCATGGGAATGCTCTTTCTTCCCCAGTCACATTTTATGTTGACAATCCATAGTTTCAAAATCTTGTCTCTCAGCTCCTTCCAAGAAAATTAAGAAACAGCTCCTGTAGTGTATAATGCTCCAGCTCAATTGTACACATATCATTTATCAAATATTGGGGCAAGGTTGTTGTTTATATTTATTATTTATTTATTTCACCTTCAACATCTGCTTTTTCAACATCAAGGCAATTATCTTTTAGGAAGAGGGCTCATAAAGCTGATACAATGATTGCCCGATTTCATTAACTAACCATATAAAGATTTTGACTTTTCAAATATATTTATATATATAGTTTTTTAAAGAAGTATAGGCGAAAGGAATAGTGAAATATTAGGAAAAATGCACAACTCTAACCTTAAGCCTAATCAGATCAAGAAAGATGTGAAGATTGATACTTCTGTTCATACCATTCTCATGTTTATATAAAACCAAACCAGTGGATGGAGCTTAGCTAGCACTTACAGCTTAGCATAAAACTGGAAAGGTGGAGGAAGGTAACCCTAAAGGCTATTGAACTTTCCAATAATGGTTAATCTCCAGTAAGCAGGGCTTGATTTCTGATGGATCCTGCCAGAACCAGGATGGGTAATTCAATTCAAAGCATAAGGAAACAGTAAAACAAACTAGCAGCAAAATGGGATGATGAGAAGAACACGGGTATCCAAAATCAGGGGGGTCAATCCAGAAACAGACGGGAAACCAGGAACTATGATTGACAGGACCACACTGGGGAAACATTGACCGGAGCTTGGTAACCAGAGGGTCCCCAGAACAGCTCAAGTTTGGTGTATGGACTGATACTTTGAAAGGTGCCAGTTCTCCTTGCCACTGCTGTGTTGCCCCTTGAGCAAGGCACCAGACCCCCAATCCGCACCCTTGGCTCTGTATAATGGCTGCCCACTTCTCCTAATACTATGATGGGTTAAATATAAAGGCTACACACACTGTGTGTGTGGTTTTGTGTACAGGTGTGTGACGGTTATAGAGAATTTCATTAAAATCCTCAATTTCCATTTGAATATAGTTTACATTATTGTAAGCCCCGTAGCTGGTTTGGATTTTTGCCGTGCAGTGAGACGAGTATGGTCAATTATAATTGTCATTTTTGGTGTATATAATGTTTACTCTGCTGCAATGCCATGGCAGAACATGCAACAATATTTTCAATTAATGAGCTACACAAAACGTACTACACTTTGTACACCATTTAGGGGGCTACATGCCTGTGCCTTTGCTTATGTTCAGTTCTCTCAAAGTCATGAAGAATAGAGCATCTCTTTTTCAGCCTTCCCAGTTTCATCTTTCCCTGTGGAAGTTGTAGTCCTGTCATACCAATGACAATCCACTTAATTTTTTTGTTGACAATCACGTATATCTTGCTTTTTGGTGGTTTTTCAAATCTGTTTATCCACTTCTCCCAGAGGTATGCTTTTGGAACTATGGTTTGATTACCAGATTGGCCATTTCATCTTGCTTTCAGGCTTTACCAATGCATAGATCCCTGTCCTTTTCTGTTCAAATCCTGCTTGTCATGATGTATCATGTATTGCATTTCTCCTGTTTTACTTGGGAATTTATTTTATGTGTTTTCTTCTTGTAATTGTTTGGCCTGCAATGATTCTTTCCAATTGCGTGTGATCTCACACACGATCCAAAACCAGCCAATGCTCTTCCTGTCCAGTCTGACTGTCCAAGTGTTCTTTGTCAGTTTGCCGTCATTGTCTTGCCCAGTGTCGTTCAGCTTCCAGTTTTTCCTGTTTTCCGTTTCTTCCCTCGTGTTCTCCCTGTGGATTTGCTGCTCCTTTGGTTTCATCCCGGATTATTCCCTTGTTTTTTGTTATTTCCCTTTTGTTTGACCTTGTCTGCCCCTTCAGTCTTTGAGTTTTTTGTACCAGCTTTAATTAAATAAAGCTGGTGTTTATGCTTTTATACCAGCCTTCCATCCTTTATAGTGCACATTGGTCCTTCCAGTTATCCTCATGACACTGCTGAGGCTGAAATGTTCATTATGTTGTTTGACCTCCAGCCTGATCGAATGGGATCAAGTTGTTTAGAATTTGTGCATGGTCTTAGTTTTTCTAGCAAAGATATTTAGTAGTCCAAGTGGTTTGCTGCTATCCTCAGGTCTATTTTTGTCCTACTGAATGTATCGCATGCCTTTGGACTTTTGTAAAGAAAAAAACAAGCAATCTGATTATGAGAAGTTAGCTTACAGACATTCTGTTGAAATTGTTCCTTTTATAAACTTAAAAGCTAAGTCATCTGCAAAGACTGTGCTACTTTTTCTTGACCCTGTACTGTAAGACTTTTCATGGGTCTTCTTTCCAGAAGTTCAGCCTCAGTTAAGTGATGTGGGAGCTGAACACCTGAAAGAAGTCAGCTGCTAAGACATGCTCATCCGTATCTTGGCATCAGAACAAGTCAGCAGTTTTGAAATAGCGTTCTCTGTCATGTTTTATCTCTGCTTGTCTCAGCCGTTACTGGCACTGAAACTAACAAGTGCTTTAAGACACAATGTGCAACTTCTCTCCTTGAGGCAGAAAATGTACTGTCAGGCCTGCCCTCCTCCTCCTCCTCCTCCTCCTCCTCCTCCTCCTCCTCCTCCTCCTTCTCCTCCTCCTCAGTTGGTCAAGTTTTCACCTCAACTCTTGTCATTCATCCCGCTGAGCTGTCTGCCTTGAAACAACATGTAGCAGGAGGCGTAGGAAACTAGCAAGGCTTTGCAGAAGCCCACATATGTGTTGAGCAAAACTGGCAAATAGGAATTGTTACTTTGCATTGTTTTAAAGTTTTAGCTTTCAACATTTACAAGTTATGAAATTCTTTACTAAACTTAATTCAGAGATTCATTTTGTATCCATCATTTGATATCTGATAAGTCTAACTGCTGAACCTGTTGCTCATACTTGAAACAAATAATGTGCAGTTTGGCACAAGTGATTAGTCTGGTCATCCCATCCATGATCGTTAAAGTGTTAATCAGTGCCAGTTCAAACAAGAAGCCTTCCAATGGTACTAGATTTTTTTCCTACATTGCACTTAACTTTAAGAAGGAGCAAGGAGGATTGATAAGAGGTAGCAAGCATTTAAACTTATTAAATCAGGGTATTTTCCAACTGGGAACTGTATCCAAAGTGAAAGCGACCTCTAATGTATTGATGACATAATGAATGTGATGTACGTGGAAGTTTTTCAACATTAGATGATCTGTTAAGCAGAATTATTAAAGAAACATCCCTTTAGTGAATTACAAATACATTTCTGTAGCTATAGTTTAAAGTAGTCTGAAATACTTTATACATTTCAAATTACTTTTAACAATATAAATCATTTTCCTTTTGCCAGATGGTCTCATCAGAAACAGGAAAACAACATACTATCACCTCACAAATGACAATAGCTATTTTGGTAGTGTAAGTCCACTCACATTTTTGCTCTTTTTGGTCTCTACTGACTGAAATATCTGAAATATCTTTTAAGCAGCTCAATTCTATTTTTTGATTACCAAGTTCAGTAATCCAGTGTTATAAAAGGAAATGGAAGAAAGATGGACCTTAATTGATCCCCCGAGGCAGAAATGTAGTTTTCCACTAGTTTTTTCTACACCCACATGCATTTTTTGTCATACAGTTACATACAAATACACTCAGTATTATTTGTGCACACATGCACATGCATTTTTGCTGTACAGTTTCAAATACACACAGTTATAGTATATGCATACATGAACATGCATTGAGAGGATTGAGAGTGGAGAGGCAGTCAGTCTTGCCAGTGCCAGGGAGCAGTTGGGGGTTTGGTGCCTTGCTCAAGGCACCTCGGCAGTACCAGTACCACACTCTGTATTTCTTGGTCCGATCGGAACGTGAACCGGCGACACATGGATCTTTGAAATTATGTTTCAACCTCTATTTTGACAAACCACTGTGGATTAAAAACAGTATATATTTATATAAAAAATACTTGATTACACTTCTCAATTATTGGGGAAATGTAAAATCTTTTCTGTAATGGTGATGTCCCCCAGATAATTCATCCACTCTCCTTTCTCTTCATATCATCCTGTTTCAGATGCTGCATGCTATGAAGAGGATTTTCAGGAAAGGGTTTATATTTTTCTGCCTTGTTTTGACTGTTTCCCTTTTTGCAAGCATGACACGCGTAAGCCCCTCAGGGTGCGACAGGATGTGTTTGCACATGTGAGCGTGAGAGATTTTGGGTGCTTTTCTTCTTGTGATTTCCCCTCCAGGTCAACAAGGTTCTTCTTATCGTTCTGATGAGCTCATCCCAAATCTGCTCTTTAATCTCAAGAAACTTCTGAAAAGTCTTTCAGTGTCTGTAAATGTTTTCGCCGAGAGCTAAAAGAGACAGACAGACAGAGAGAATCCTGAGTGTGTTTGTAGAAAGAGGGTGAAGTTGATTGCTTTCCCATCTAAGTTTTGCTGTTCTGTTGATCACTTGTTGTCTCGTTATCAAGTTTACACCTTTACATTTATATTTCTCCTCGTGCCTCATCACTGCCCTTTGGCCGTGTGTTCATCAAATGTTCACCTCACATCAACCCTCTGCCAGATCTACCCATCAGTATTCTGCTGCTGTTACTTGGAGGCCCCTTGATGAAAGAAGAGGCCACCAGTCGTCTCCGCGATTTTCGACAACACAAGTTTGAGACTCCGGGAAGCTGCTTGACAGCAGGAACAAAACTCTTCTGTCTTGGCGAAGTCACAGACAGAGACAAGCCTTTTGTGTTGATCACAGGAATAGATTATTTCAAGTATGCTCAGCTGTCACAACCCACTGCTGCCTGGGTACTATTTAATGTCAGCCAAGACAAGTCCTTTGGAAATAAACGCAGAAATGAGTTGTGCACCTAATAAATGAACACGAGTTAATTAAATGAATATACATTTCTTTTCTGAAAGCTCCCACTGCATATGTAGCAATCTTAATGCAGTTCTTTCAGAAATTCAAGGTCCCAGAGGATTTATCCATAAGACCTTTCCACTGACATTTTGTCTGGCACCACTATGATACATTCAATTTGGATAAGTTGAAACACTTTTTGTAATGATTGCTATGCCTTTTCAACCTTGTACCAACAACTGGACCACATTTGAATTTTTCCTATACTTGTGTTAATAACCAAATACCTTGTATCACTGAAGATGTCCCCACCATCCGCATGCTGTACTTTGTTTTTAGAATCAGAATGTCTTTATGATCATCATACTCAGGTACAATGACTTTTGGCAGGCTTCTCTCAATGTGCCAAGACTGAACTCTGGGGCATAAACCCAAATGACCAACTCGTTGAGAACAAAAGGTTTCAAAAGAAAGTCTTTACTGGAGAACACACAGTGAACAAAGTTTCAACAGAAAATCCCTCTTACGAGGGAAAAAATAACTAAACTAATTACAAAACGAAATCATTCTTTTGAGGAAAATTACAGTATAAACAATGGCAAGGCACAAAGCACTAGAGGCAAAACAATAAGGTTAATTTGGCTTGACGACATGCTGGTTCTCTCACTCACTAGACAAACTGGCACAGGGGAAAAGGAAGACTTGGACAATATATACACAAGTAATGGGGATCCAGGTGGAAACAATCTGGGCAGGGTAGACAATCACAGAGGCGGGTGACACATGAGTTGATTTACTTTTCAAAATAAAACAGGAAGGCAACCTAAAGATAGGGCAAGAACTCTTATAGTAATACTACATTTTATTTAGAGGCGCCTTTCAAAGCACCCAAGGACACCTAACAATTCAGATAATAAAAACGGCATAAAAGGACAGTAATGGGGAACATGTAGGGAAACATGAGGCGCTACAGTGAATAGGCGGATCTGAACAGGTGGGTTTTGAGGAGGGTCTTGCATGTGGTGATTGTGTCAGGCTGTAGGATGTGTTGGGGGAGGGAGTTCCAGAGTCTGGGAGCAGTGCAGCTAAAAGCCCGAGCAACCATGGTGACGAGGCATGGTGTGGGGACAGTAAGCAGACCAGCAGAGGATGATTGGAGGGAGCGAGAGGGGGTCGGCCACAGGCTTTGTATGTGAGCAGGAGGTTTTTGTACTCAATCTGGTGTAGTATAGGGAGCCAGTCCAGTTGGATGAGGATGGGGGTGATATGGTCGGAATACTTGATGCGGATGATGATCCGGGCAGCAGAGTTCTGTATGATTTGGAGCTAGGGGTGGAGGAGTTTGATTTGACCAGTGAGGACAACATTGCAACATCTCTTATGTGACATGACGAAAATAATTAGAAGAAATAATTAAAAGCAGTGACAAAAGCAGTAGTAGCAGCAAAGAAAAGGTATGAGTTGGATTCTTTATGTGCTTTCAATAATTGAATAAAAAAAGTTCCAGGAGAAATGTGAACTCGGAACACACAGAGGTGAGATCTGCTATCACGCCAACATAGTTTTATTTTTCAGCAAGGCCATCCATTTACGTATAATGGGATCACCATCCTAGAGCCCTCTGTTGCTTTTTGCCAAGTTGACAACAGTAATGTGAAGGGCCATTTGTTCCTTTTTGGTAAATGATTTCAGAATTTAATTAAATATCTAATGAGAGGTTATACCTCTCCCAAAATTAGTTTTTTGTTTTCCCGCAGGCCCTCTGAGGTTCTCCAATGCTGTCAAATCAAAATGAAGTCATCTTGAACTAATGAGAAGCTTGTCTGGTTGTCAACGTCAAAGTACCTGAGCGTTGAAGAGCAGACTGCAATGAAAGACCCATATCATAATGAAAAACAAATGAATGTTATTGTATTATGACTTATACAACGTATAAAGTGTGAGCCACAGTCCATACTGCTTACATTCATTAAATCTGAAATCATCCTTTTATATATTAAATCGTATGTGCGCATTTAAACCTTAAACTAACTTTTTTCAAATAAGCTTCAAGCTTTTAATTTATAACATTTATAAACAGGACTTTCACAAATAAAGTCCTGTGTTAAAAAGGGCCCAATTATGCTTTTTGGGGGATTCCCTTTCCTGTAGTGTGGTATGTACATTTGTGTGAATGTAAATGGTCTGTAAAGGCAAACATTCCTCCAGAGGGAGTTTCACTCTCACCATAAGATACATAAGAGCCACTTAGTAACCATATTTTTTTTATATAGGTAAGGAATTCTCCATTCTTATCAAACAATTACACATCTGCTTTTGGTTCCCATCTGCACAAGGTTATTTATATGTGTAAATAAAAAATAAATAAAAGCAAACAGCATGAACTGCTTTGTTTTTGTCAAGCAACGTGAAGTGGTTCCCTCCACTTCTCTCCTGATTATTATTGCAGTCAGCAGGATTTATCATGTAACATTAATCGGAGCAGTACACAACTGTTTGCATCTGAATCCAAACAGCATCCAAGAGATTCAGCGGGGAGTTATGTCCAAGCCTCAAGGGAACACAGAGGAGGAGTCAGCAGACATGTCGTGGAGATGTGGAATATACTGTATATAATGCATGAGGCTAGAGATGCAAACGGGACTACGTTTAATAAGAACAAAGGGAGTGCTGGGAATAAAAACACATTTGAAACAGCAGTATGGCAGGTTGGAAGCAGATGGAAATATATAGATATGGCAGCATTAATATTCCTTGATTAAAGTGTTTTCACCAAGATAAATCCCTTTTTACCATAAGCATTGATGTTTAGATTTCCCATGTTTATTCAAAGTAGAGCAATGTCTTATGCAGTTGGTGTCAGCTTTACATTTTGCTGCCAAGCATTCACAGTATATCTGCAAGTGTCAGAAGCATGGTGCTGTTTGACAGAATAGAGAGAGAATTTCTCCAGAGAGTAGCTATACTGGATTTACTACACAATATGAGAGCCTGGATCTAAAGGGAGAAGCCTGGTGCTGAATCCAACAATGAGAGGGGACGTGGTAAAGGGAAGAATCAAATCCTACTGTTTGAGGGGAAGTGAGATCTTGGTGATGAAGTCAAATCATTTGGCTTAGCCCAATTTTTTTCTTATTGATAAATTGTTGAACATAAAGGCACTTATTCCTCTGATGTCTAAGGTAATTTTTCCTTTGTGGTCGGTCAATATAAAACTCTCAATGCATATACAGCTCCGTAAAACAGTAAGAGACCACTACCAATTAATTTTTTTCCAATGCTGAAGTGGTCTCCGGAGCTGTATTTTCCTTTTTTTATTTCCAATTGTTAACTGTGCAGGATAAGTGTTAGGGCTTTTAGTTGTTTACATTTTTGGTCATCAGTTTTGGCAAATAGAGATTGAATATTGGTATGTATGTGTGAATGCGAGGGTTAGGGTTTTAATTTACTTGAATTGAATATTTCTCTTTTAACAAGATTATATGACAGAAAGCTGGCTTCACATGATCAATGGTTGAACTGCTCTGTACTATACATATGTGCCATTGTTTTCATATGAAGATGTAAGAGCTAAATGTACTGCATTGCATCAAGTTCACGCATTCACATACATGCGGGGCTGCCATGATCCAATACACCTGCCACGTGCTCAAGAAGACTAACGTTCCCATTCTATTGGCCATGCCATCAGGAGCAACTTAAGGTTAACATATATTGCCCAAGGATACATAAATATGTCGGCTACAGGGCCTGGGCAGGGTTTCTGTTAGCCGGTAATTAGCGGTGTTTAGATGGTAAAATGTATAAAAACCGGTAAATTCAAAACCTGCCGGTCAAAATGTCCGGTAAGAATGTTCATACAACACTTGGATAACATGGGCTATCCCTAGACATTTGTGTTTTGACAGAGCTACATTACTGGTGCTGCGTCATGACATCACCGTTTACTTCACGGATTTTCTCCCTAACACCACTCACAACAACAACAGTCGGGGACTGCGTCGGGTCGATGATTATTTCGCTTTTGTCATACGAAGCCAGATTGAATTAAATAACTACTTCTCAAACCTTGTGCTTTTCTCCAGAGTGCCGTGATTCATTGTGTATTAATGTGGTTCAGCGGCATTTACCGCCCGCTGCAGT
Organism: Eleginops maclovinus; assembly: GCF_036324505.1. Classification (NCBI taxonomy): domain Eukaryota; kingdom Metazoa; phylum Chordata; class Actinopteri; order Perciformes; family Eleginopidae; genus Eleginops; species Eleginops maclovinus. The sequence goes on from NC_086350.1 coordinate 24,124,869, forward strand.
GCTGCTCTTCCACCGGCGTTTAGTCTGCGGTTAGCTCACGGCAGCGACTGCTGGAAAGTATTTACTGTCTGACTGTCACACGAACAGCTGATGCCCCATCAGTGAATGTGTTTCAGTCTGAACTGACGCTGTTTGGCATCACAACGCTGTTATGAACGTTTGTTATATGACGGGTGATGTTAGTGTAGCAGCCGAAGCTAATCAGACTACCTTGACTAGTTGCTGCTATGTTATTGTGGCATAAAATGACAACGACAACAACAGCGGCATATTTTACCCGCGAAGAACCAGAGGTTAATCAGGCTCTCGCCTTCGGGGGGCGTGGAAAAAACACTGGTTAACATTATAGTTGCTGAGGCTTCCGGTTTGGGATATGTAGGAACAACACGTGCGATAAGGAGTCCCCTGACAACTTGTTCATAATTACCTTAAAACTCGATGCTAGGTAGCAAAGTAGCTAACATGGCGACTTATGCAAATGCCACTGACATCGCTGCTATGTTGGCGACAGATATGGAGAAACAACGCGAACATCTCAAAGAGGACATGGCAGGACTGATTAAAACATCTCTGGCACCTATTCAAGCATCTAGCGAACTTTCATGAAATGGTTGGCACCAGGGGTGTAGTGGGCGTTGGACGCGGGGGTACGCCGTCCACCCACTTCTCCCGACGTGATATATAAACAAATAATAAATATAAAATAGCTTAGGCTACAACTAAAAACAAAATTAAAAAAAATAGCTTACAACTCAAATGTCAATCCGGAGATATTGGCAATGGTGAGAACAACCTACATAGGCTATAAGACATCCCCAGTATCTGTCCGTGACCTATATTGGCTACGACATGAACATAACATGAACATTCGATAATCGTCATCAACCTGAGACTTAAAACAAGACAAAAAAACAACAACGAGAACGTGGATGTGATGAAGCTGAATATATGTATGGCTTTTTGGGTGGGAGTGTGTGTGTGTGTGTGTGTGTGTGTGTGTGTGTGTGTGTGTGTGTGTGTGTGTGTGTGTGTGTGTGTGTGTGTTTGGGGGGTGACGTCACAAATAGCGTACCCTCACTTAAAAAATCCCCACTACACCACTGGTTGGCACACTGGGAAAAAGAGTTGCCTCCATCGAGACCACAGCGGGCGAAAACTTTGACGCCCTGTTTAAGGCTGAGAGTGAATCTCCTTATTATTAATGTGCCCGAGGACGGTGAAAACAGAGGGGACTCAGCCATGGTTACATCCGTTTCCACACTTTTGAAGGAAGGCATGGGGAACCTATTCACTACGCCACCAGAGCTGGACCGTGCGCATAGGGTGCTGGCGCGGAAACCTAAAACAGGTCAGCCGCCCAGACCTATCATTGTCGCCTTCCACAGATATCAGGACCGAGAGCGAGCTCTACGTTGGGCAAGGCAGAACGACATGGTTTACAAGGGGAATACATTGAGGTTTTACCCCGATCTCAGTACCGATCTCTCCAAGAAGCGTGCAGCCTTCAAGAACGTCAAGGCGACTCTCTATCGGAAGGGAATTCAATTCAGGCTCCTCTATCCTGCCGTCTACGAGTGTTCTATGGAGGGGAAACTTTGATGTTTGAGACGCCAGCGGATGCTGAGGCTTTCTGTTCTCGACGAGTTGAGGGTAACATCAACAACCCGGCTTAGCAGCTAATAAAACATCCATTCACCAACGCCGCTTAAAATAGCTATATTGGCTACAGTGGCGGCTGGTGAAAAAAAATCTTGGTGGGGCTAGTGTGCCAACAGATTTCCCTGCCTAATCTAGCATAAGCATTCAAATGAACAGTCGGAAAATGACTACAGTTCCACAATAATAATTTAATTTCACAGTTTCCAGCTTCACAGAAAAAGTCACAATTTACAGCTATATTAGACTTTATGCTATCAAATACTATACAATACAATCAAGGGATAAATTAACAACAAGGGTATGATTTCAGCTGAATCTATACAAATCAACAGTGAGTGAGTGAATGAGTGAGTGTGGGTTGAGAAGAGAGAATGAAACAGAACTTTCATATTAAAATGTAACATATACAAAGAATTTAGAACCAAGTTATTTTCAAATTTTTTTACATAAACAGATTATTTTAATACCCTCTCTCAAGGAAAAATGCATTTACTTGGAGAAAACAGCATCAGTGCCATACAGTTGTCATTGCATGTCACAGCCTGAGAGAAACAACAAAGCATTCTCCACAACTATATTACAATTACATACTATAATATTATTACATATTACATCGCCATCATCTCTCTTCGTCGTCGCGCGTATTTTTTCCCCACGTAGCGTAGGACAGAGTCTGGGAGTCGCACTACGAAAAAAAACTATCGCTGGCTCCTTATGTAGCTACAGCAATCCTAAACCTTCACGCATTTTACGTAGCAGTTGGGGCTAAATTTCCAGCGCCCCACCGGCGTTAAATTTGGCGACGTTGATAGGCCAATTATTCATAATTTCCCCCTAGCAACCATAACCGGATTGGCTGTTTAGCTGCCGGTCAGGGGCACTTTGCCGATCGCCCCATGAGAGAATGATACACTGTCTGTCAGTGGAAATTCACTGTTTAATGAGTGTTAGTTGGTGGAAATGTTGTTTAAATGATTTAAATTGCATGTAGGCACACACACTATTAAGTAAAACTGACATTGATTTAAAAAAAAATATGCAAAAAATATTTTTTCCCCTCAACAGCTGGTGGGGCAGAGCCCCAGCGCCCCCTATGGGCCAGCCGCCTCTGATTGGCTACATAGTAGACAAACTGGCATACGGACTGTCAGAGCTAGGCTCTACGTTAAAGTTAAGGACTGTTAAGGCATGTTTCAGTGTGGGCCTTTTATTTGTTTACTTGTTTATTCAGTTTTGTTCATGTACGTACGTGCTCTAGATCTATCGGGAGTTTTTTCCTCGTTCGTTTTGTCATAATTCAGGGGCTCTAGAAAGCAGTGTTATTGAAAGCAAAGGTGAGTTTTTGGGAGCGTTTAGAAAAGGGAGGAATCCTGCGTGCTGCTAGTTTAGCAGAGAGAGGAGGGGTGGGGTTTATTGGGGATAACAGGGTAAACTGGACTCTTTTTTTCCCCTCGTTATTATTGTCAACGTTATGGATTTCAATGTGTACTACCGACATTATTGGTGTTAATGAGAGGCTTGACACGAGTTTTGTATATAAATTGAGTTGTCATCACTAATCTATGCACACCTGTACTGTGTGGCTATGGCTGATCGAAGGCTGGCGGGTCAGCTGTCAGGTTCACATCGTGGAACGTTAGGGGTCTTAATGACCCTGTTAAAAGAGGTAAAATATTCTCTCATATTAAAAATATGAAAACCGATATTGTTTTTCTCCAAGAAACGCACTAACGCAACTCAGATCAGCTGCGCTTAAAGAAGCATTGGGTGGGGCAAATATTTCATTCTATCTTTAATACCAGAGCAAGAGGTACAGCAATAACTATACATAAAAAAATTAAATTCACTTTATCTAACTCTGTTTCTGATCCACAAGGCTGTTATGTTATAGTGTCTGGGCAACTTTTTCATATACCTGTATTATTGGTGAATCTGTATGCTCCTAATTGGGATGATGCTGGATTTGTGCAAAGTGTTGTCTGTCAGCTACCGGACCTTAACACTCACCTGTTGATCTTGGGGGGAGATTTTAATTGCGTCATGAATCTACACCTGGATAGGTCCAGACCTAAAGTGCAGACTCTCTCTAAAATGGCCTCTAAGTTTTCTGATTCTTTCAGCGACGCAGCTTGTGTCGATCCATGGCGCTATTTTAATCCCCATAGTAAAACATTTTCCTTTTATTCTAACGTGCACCACACATATTCAAGGATTGATAATTTTTTTATTGATAAAAAACTGTTGAACTCTGTGGAGAGGGTTGAATATTCTGCGATCGTGGAATCGGACCATGCCCCCATATTACTGGATCTCCATTTTCACCATAACTACAATAGTCGTCCTCAGTGGCGGTTTAACACCACATTACTGTCAGATAACACATTCTGCACTTCAACTTCTAAAGCCATCGACACCTTTTTGGAGACTAATAAAATGGATTCGGTATCCCCGTCATTACTATGGGAGACACTTAAAGCCTATCTTAGGGGAGAAACAATAGCTTACTCTTCTCATCGTAATAGGGAAAGGAAGAGACAAAACAGCAGTTAATTGATGCTATATGTGAATTGATAATAAGTATTCCACCTCACCAAGCCCATCGCTTCATAAGCAAAGAATATCGTCACAAACTCAGTTTAACTTAATCTCTACCTCTGATACAGAACGACTTCTTATGAGATTGCGTGGGTCATATTATGAACATAGGGAGAAGTCAGGGCGTCGTTTAGCACATCAACTCAAATCTAAGTCAGCATCGCAAATGATATCACAAGTTGAAGATGCAACAGGGGAAATCACAACGGACCCCCTAAAAATAAATGATACGTTTAAGACTTCTATTTTGATTGGTATAAATCAGAGTCACTGAGGGACACATCACTGTTTCAGAACTTTTTTGAAACCTTTGAAGCCCCCACCCTATCCTCTGATCAGAGGGACTGTTTAGATCAACCGATGGAACTGGGAGAAGTTAGAACTGCCATTTCTGCCATGCAGAATGGAAAATCGCCGGGGCCAGATGGCTTCCCAATTGATTTTTATAAAAAATTCTCAGATCAGTTATGCCCCCTGCTGTTAGATATGTTTAACCATGCATTGTCACAGGGCAATCTGCCTGACTCCCCTGCTGAAGCATCCATAACTCTTCTGTTAAAACCAGGCAGGGATGCTTCAAAATGTGGATCATACAGACCAGTATCACTTTTAAACACTGATATTAAAATACTCTCTAAATTATTGGCCACACGTTTGGAATCACCCTTGCCACATGTAATATCAACTGACCAAACAGGTTTTATTAAAGGGCGGCATTTGTTTTCCAACATAAGAAGGCTTGTGAATGTGCTGTATAGTCCCTCATCTAATGATTCCCCAGAAGTTGTGGTTTCATTGGATGCGGAGAAGGCTTTCGACCGCGTGGAATGGGATTTTCTCTTTTTTGTTTTAAAGAAATTTGGTTTTGGTAAAACGTTTACTAAGTGGGTCCAACTTCTTTATTCTTCCCCTCGGGCCTCGGTAGTTACAAATCATCTGTTTTCCAAAAATGTTTCTCTATCTAGAGCACATGTGTCAAAATCAAGGCCCGCGGGCCACATCCGACCCGTGAATGAATTATCTTTGGCCTGCATGACAAAATCTATTTACTTTTAGAGCTGGCCCGCTGGTATATCATACGCACCACCATTATACTACAAATCCCATAATGCACTGCCCGTGCGTCGGCACGTCAATCACAGGCCCGCGTCAATCACAAGCGCCCCCACTCGTTCATCAGCACTTCTGTCAACTTTCATCCCTCTCCCCACAAAATGGCTAAATGAAAGGTGGACTTTGAAAACAGGGGTTTTCAAGACAGGTGGGAGGCACAGTACATGTTCGCGGATGTAAAGGGCAAAGCTGTGTGTCTTCTGTGTGGAGACAGTGTGGCTGTAATGAAAGAATACAACATAAAAAGACACTATGAAACGAAGCACCACGACAAATACAAGCATCTGGACACGACACAAAGGCTACAGAAGGTAGAAGAATTAAAAAGAAGTCTGGTGTCACAGCAGGCTATGTTCACTAAAGCCAAATCACAAAGCGAGGCTGCTGTTAAGGCCAGTTTTATTGTGGCAGCAGAGATTGCAAAATCATCCCGGGCCTTTACCGAGGGGGAATTTGTCAAAAACTGCGTGATTACAGTTTGCGACACCGTGTGCCCAGAAAAAAGGCAAGCATTTTTAAATGTGAGCCTGAGCCGAAACACCGTTGCTGACCGTGTTCGCCACCTTGCTGCCAATCTCTAACAACAGCTTGTGGGAAAGGGAAAAGCTTTCATCGCGTACTCCCTTGCTGTGGATGAGAGCACCGACACTTCTGATACTGCCCAGCTGTCAATTTTCATCCGTGGAGTGGACTCAAGCCTGTGCGTAACAGAAGAGTTTTTTGGATTACGCTCAATGCATGGCACAACTACGGGGAAAGATCTCTTTGAAGAGGTGTCCTGATGTGTAGATAAAATGGGGCTGCCGTGGGATAAACTTGTTGGACTGACAACAGATGGAGCGCCTGCGATGTGCGGTCAAAAAAGTGGATTGGTGGGGAGGATCCAGAAAGATGCAGGATGAAAACGTCACAAGTGAGCTGACAGCTTATCACTGCATCATACACCAGGAATCGTTGTGTGGCAAAGCCTTGAAAATGGAACATGTAATGAGCATCATAACACGAGCGGTTAACTTTATCAGAGCTAGAGGTTTAAATCACCGCCAGTTCAAGTCTTTTCTGGCGGAGTTAAACTCGGACTATGGTGACTTGCCCTATCACACAGAGGTGCGATGGCTAAGCCAGGGAAAGGTGCTGGAAAGATTTTTCGAGTTGCGTGAGGAGATCTGTGAGTTCATGGAAAGCAAAGGGAAAGACACATCAGAGCTCCGAAATAAAAAGTTTCTGTGTGAAGTAGCGTTTCTGTGTGACATCACGAGCCACCTGAATGCGCTAAACCTGCAGCTTCAGGGGCGGGGCCGTGTCATCACTGACATGTACGCTACAGTGAGGGCTTTTAAAACCAAGCTACGCCTGTGGGAGACGCAGATTCTCCAGGGAAACTTGAGCCATTTCCCGCACTGCCAAACAATGAAAGAGCAGGTCGCTGCCGCTGTTTTCCCAACTAGACAGTTTACTGAAAAACTCGGCATACTTGGTGCTGCGATTTGCCGATTTTGAAGCCCAAAAAAACAAATGGAGCTGATCGAGCTCCAATGTAGTGACACACTGAAGGCAAAATATGAGTCTGTGGGCGCTGCAGAGTTTCCACGTTTCATCCCCGACACAATGCCCCATCTACACTCCCAGGCTGCTCAAACACTCTCTATGTTTGGCAGCACATACTTGTGTGAACAGCTGTTGTCTTTGATGAAGATAAACAAAACTTCACACAGGACTTGTCTTACTGATGAACACCTTCACTCAATCCTGAGGATTTCCTCAGCTCAGAGCCTGACCCCAGACATTGATGAACTTGTAACCAAGATAAGACACCAAGTATCTGGCTCAGACAAGTGAGCATCACAGAGCAGCAAACGGTGCTTTGACACAGTTTCAGTTTTTAATGCAATTTAATATTTGCATTTTGTTGTCTTGCTACTACAGGACATTTGATTTTTCTTTGAAGTAAATTACTTCTGGCTGTTGTTTGCCTGTAGAAAATGTTCTTTTTTTATTTATTTATACTTTTTCTTTCATTTCTTTCATAATTAATGTTGTTTTATAGGCAATAATCTATAGGCCTTGTTAGTTCCAGGTTCAATATGTGCAATAAGGTTGTTTCAATAAGTTTTCAATAAACGTTGAACCCGTCCGGCCCTTGACTTGTAGCAATTTCTTAATTTCGGCCCACTGTGTATTTGAGTTTGACACCCCTGCCATAGGCTTACAGGGTATTGGTCTGCCATATTTGATGTACTGTCTAATGTCCTTGGAGTTACTTTACAACCTTGTGCAAAGATTGCATTATTTGGTGTACCAAATGAAGACACAAGCATGACTAAGAAGCAACTCAACATCACGGCATTTGTTTCTTTGCTTGCGCGGAGACAAATATTACTTAATTGGAAATCAAATATCCCACCCACTGCAGCACAATGGCTGAAAGATGTAATGCTATTTTTACATTTGGAGAAGATTAAATTTGCACTGAGAGGCTCAGACAAATTTCGGTCTTGTCTGGGAACCTCTTTTGTCATACTTTAGTAATCTTCGAGAACTCCCCGGCACACTGACTGACCAAGTTATAAGTAGTCAGTAATGGAATCTGTTTTGTTTTGTGTGTTTTAAAAAAGAAAAAAAGAGTGAAAAATCTAATGTAACCTTGCTGATATGTCATTGTCACTACTCTTGATTTTTCAATAAAAAGATTTGAAAAAAACAAGAAAACATTATAGTTGCTTTTGTAACATCTGTTATCGAAACATGACCACCCAGTTTCAAATTTGTCCGGTAAAATAAATTACTTCTGGACACTTGAGCGGCAAGAAAAAATCCTAGCGGAAACCCTGGGCCTGGGTTAACCAACTCACAACCTTCCCATTGGTAGACGGCCAGACTATCTAACAGCCAACCCGTCGTGTTGCCCGTCTTGGTGGAAGCGCTACGGTTGGCATGGTGAACCTCTTTGTATTGCTATAAAGCGTTGGAATCGAAAAAATGTAACCATTTTGACTTTGACTTTGGTCACTAATGACCTTTTAAACTTCAACCAATGACAGCTGTATGTCATGTAGCCAGAAGCAACAAACGCAAGGCAAGGCCAGTTTATTTATATAGCACCTTTCAACACAAGGCAATTCAAAGTGCTTAAGAGCAGTAAAAAAATAGTGCAGCATAAACACATTATAAAAGGCATTTAAAAACAGTCATTTAAGAGTAAAGATAATGAAATAAACACAACAGGTATAAAATACATGAATAAAAGTTACAGTGCAATGTTCGATCAGAACAGTTCAATTAAAAGCAGCGGCAAAAAGAAAAGTCCTCAGCCTGGATTTAAAAGTACTAAGAGTTGCAACGGCCCTGCAGGGTTCTGGGAGTCTGTTCCAGATATTTGGAGCACAATAACTGAACGCTGCTTCTCCTTGTTTAGTTCTAACTCTGGGGACAGAAAGCTGACCCGTCCTAGAAGACCTGAGGGTTCTGGATGGTTCATAATGTAGCAGGAGATCACAAATGTATTTTGGGCCTAAACCATTCAATGCTTTATAAACCAGCAGCAGAACTTTGAAATCAATTCTTTGACAGACAGGAAGCCAGTGCAAAGACTTCAGAACTGGAGTGATATGATCCACTGTCTCAGTGTTAGTGAGGACTTGAGCCGCAGCGTTCTGAATCAGCTGCAGCTTTCTAATGGATTTCTTACTGAGACCTGTAGAGACGCCGTTACAGTAGTCCAGTCTAAAAGCATGGACAAGTTTTTCTAGATCCTGCTGTGACATCAGTCCTTTAATCCTAGATATGTTCTTCAGGTGACAGTAGGTGGACTTAGTAACTGTTTTAATGTGACTGTTGAAGTTCAGGTCAGAGTCCATGACTACACCTAGGTTTCTGGCGTTATCTGTTGTTTTGAACATTGCTGACTGAAGCTCAGTGCTGACTTTTTGTCGTTCTCCCTTGGCTCCAAAAACAAGTACCTCAGTTTTGTCTTTGTTTGATTGGAGAAAGTTCTGACTCATCCAGTCATTGATTTGACTGGATAAGCAGGGGCGTTACATAGAAAAAAAACTGCTACTGCCTTCATAGCAAGGCTCTGTACCCTACTCCCCAGTAAGCAAAGATCAGTTTTACTACCATGAGAAGGCAGGTTACGTTTTTTGTGAAAGGAGTCTTTTAAAGTAACAAATCCACAATAATTATTACCATCTCTGCAGTTTGTCTTGACTCTACAGACATTTTTAGTGTCTTTCAGCTTGAGTCTTGGTTTGAAGGTGCTAGGTAAAATCTTATAAACCTCTAAGCACTACTTGCCGAGGGCCAACCAGCAGACAGACAACATTAGTGACTAGCTAATGAACATTCAGGAAAATTAAGGAGCTATAGAGCCATATGCTTTTCTAAAGATGTTGGTAGCAAATAAAAGCTCTCTGCCTTCTAGAATGAAAATAGCTTTCCAACACAAACATAAATAACTTTATAAGTTGATAATGAGTCTCATTGTTTTTCGCAACATACTCCACTGCCTCCAGATGGCCAAGTGAAACGTCAAATGAATGTCAATGATTATAGCTTTAAAAGCAATCTGTCTGACACTATGTTAATAATGACGGCCGGGAGTAAATGTTTAAGCACACTTACTACGTGCTTAATAAAATGCAAAAATAATTGCAGTTCAGACTAATTCAGGACTACTTGGAAGTACCTGGTCGAGGTGGAGTTGTTACAAAGATTAAAATACCTTTGTATAGGTTTAAGCACCTGAAACAGTCATCTGAAAGTGCGATTATATAAAGTTAATTAAGTTAAACAAAAGTAGGCTTTCGCTGTCAGATCCCAGAGGCACGCCACATCACTAGCGTCTTTTAATTCCCTTCCTAAAACCTGCTTTTAAGGGATAGAGTTTATGAATATTTAATACTCTGAATACACAATCTAATATGCTTGGTTATACAATCCCTCCCTGGCCTTTTTATTTATGTTTTACTTTATTTTATCCTCTGGTGTTTTTAATATTCCTCTGTTCTTTGTTTTTTCTCTATTATATTGATGTAATATTTCAGTTTTTCATATTTGTAACATTATTAGAAAAAGGGCTATACAAATAAAGTTGAGAAGATTATTAGATTAGATACACCCTAGCTCCATTGTTAGATATATAAAGTATGACTTCTTTACAACCATAGGGAAATAAAGCAAAGTTGTTAGAACTTGTTTCCTCCTATCTCTATTACTGTCTGCATTCTCTGAGGTGCAGTGATCTGTAATTGACACATTTTCTAAATAATCTCTCGAACGATGCAAAGGTTGAACATCTATTGAGGAACTATTTTTAAATAAAGACAGTAAATGTAGTTTAAATATTTTTTACAGAGAACTAACAGTAAAACGATGCAAAAATCTGATTTTTCGATGACCATTAGTCTCATTTGAAACGATCACTAAATTTCCTTAAAAACTCAACGACAGTTTTTCAGAATAATTCACTTTTCTTTCAATTTCATGCCCAAGCAGTCCACCCATGTTGCAGGGTCTATTGCTGCGTTTAGTCTGTGTGAGATTTATAGGAGCAATATAAGCGATAACTCCTACTTAATGTCTCCAGTCCCTCCTCTGTCTCCACACTCAGTGGCGTCCAGCTCACTTTCATGTCCCGCCTTTATGAATCTCAGAGACTCTCTGAAGGCCCTGCTGCTGCCACGCAAAGACTGCTTGTAGAAAAATATATAACTGGTACATATGTCAAGCATGTATTACAATTACACAAAGAATACTTTTTGTTTCATAATTTCCAAAGTACAAATCTGCAAACTTGTAGGCAATCCAACAGTGAAACTGGAATCCAATTGTGAATAAGAAATTGCAATTATAATAATATTCAATATGAATAGTCCATATTAATGTCTGTCTGATGCCAAGAGACTTCTAGACTACTTTTCACTGTGGGATTTAAATACTTTTCTGACTGATAACATTTTCATTTCGTCTTGTTTTTTCTTATGTACTAATGCAGACTATTTTTACAAGCTTAGCTTGTTATGAAAAAAACCAAACATGTTATATTACTTGATTGTGCAGCTCAGGGTCCATGTTTTAATAGCATTTTTACAAAAAAGGCCCAGTCAAGCCAAATATAGGGGGAAAAAAGGGCTTAGACTTCTTAAATGATATCTTATTCAGATAATCTCTAGATAAATGACTAAGTAAATTACTCCAGGTAATATGTTTTTTCTCTGTGTAAATTATTGTTATTATTATTAGTCTAGCACTTATTAAGGTAAGGTGACTGTACGCCAGCCTCTCCACCACCCTCAGCTTCTTCAAATCCTTTTCCTTCTTGCTGGACCACACTGCAGGGAGCTAAGCCACGTGGCAAAACCAAGAACTGTGCCGTGATTCTTTTTGTTATATCCCAAAGTCCTTTTAAAACATACAACTGTCCTATAGTGTGTCGGTTAATAATGAGGGTTAAGGAACAAAAGAGAACACTTCAAAAGACGGTGGATATGTTAGTTGGTGCTGTTTTCCAAAGGAGAGTTAACTCGCACTACTAACGGGTTATGTAGGTTCCACATTTTCTGATGAATATTTCTTGGCAAAAATAGAAATTATGTTTTCATGAGCTTTGGGTGCTCAGGACACACTCTTTTTCAGTTTTGGGTCCAAGGTTTAAAAAGGAGAAAAGAAATAAAAAGCACCTAGATTTATTTTGGGCAAATGGATTGAATTACTTAGTTTTTTTGTTATGTTTGGTATTTTTTTTAAAGGGCTTAAAAACTGTTTTCAGGTCGTTCAACAATTTATGACAGAGAAAAACATTTTTGTTAGAAAAATGTAGGTGCACACTTACAGAACTCTTCAAAGGGAATATAGGAGTGCTGGGAGTGTATGCAACTCTATTGCAACTTATAGTAAAAGCGTTGCAAGGCCCTATTGTTCCTCTGACACTTTTTATTCTCTTTTCGCTATCTCCAAACTCCATTAGAGTGGCATCACACATAGTCTCATAGCTTTATATGTGCAATAACAGAAATGCATTTCATTTTTACTGATGTTCTTAATTCTTTTGGGAAAACAGCTTCCTTGAGAAAATGTCATTTCCAGCTCATATGTACAACTTTGGCCTGCTCGCTGTCTACGGATCTATAATTCTGCTCCCGGCTGTAATTTCACCTCTTTCTTACTCCGTGTCCGTGGGCATGATTGCTCTGTTACATTTCATACAGCAGCAGTGTGATTGTGCCACGAGGAAAAGAATACATTGTGTTTCTGTGAAAAGATGTGTACTCTAGGAAACATCAGGGAACCCATTACCTTCCCTTGTTGCCACGGATTATATGGATCAGATATTGAAAAAATCTCCGTATTATCCATCTAATGCACTTTTTGCACCCCTATTACTGCCCAACTCATCATTTCTCTTTTTTCTCTTCCTTCCCCTCAACCACTTCCTCTCTCTACGTCTCTCCAGGGCCAGTATTGTTCAGAAGAAAGTCATTTATTTCCAGGATGAAGGCTCTCTCACTATCCGACTGTGTGAGAAAGGTAATGACCGCTGCCCATCATCTCTTCTTCCTCGTTGGCTGCTTATCTTTTCATCTTTGACCGCCCATTATGGTTCCATTATCCCCTTGTTTTATCCGTAGATGTTCCCTAAATTTCAGAAAAAAAACAGCTCCTAGTCTTTATGAAAGACATTTATGAAACATTGTTTTATGTTAAAACAAATATGAGGCCATTGGAAAAAAACTGAAGACAACGGATAATGGATCTCATGGGAGTCTATTTGGATTTTAAATATTCCTCTGTAGTTCACCACAGAGCAGCGCTGCAGCTTTTATGTTACCTGTGATGTCCAGATTCGGAAAGCTGTCCGCTCGGAAATTAAACACTTGTGAGACGGACCATTTCAGCTCTGATGCACACATTTATTGTACGATAAAAACCAAATCCCAGACAAAATGTTTTATAAACTTTATCTCAGGGGAATCCTACTTTAATAAAATATTCCTCTCCTTGCAGAAATCTAATTTTCCGGGCTATTATGCAAGCCAATCAAGCCTCTCCGTTTCAATTTGATGTCAAGTGAGGCGCCTCCAATGTTTGACTCATCCTGCTATAACTTAAGTGTGGATTTTTCAAATATAATTTGGGGACTCATAAATATTCAAGCACTCTCCTTGACCTATCTTTCAAAAACATCGGCCCAGGCCAATTTTTGAATATTTATGAGACCACGTCAAGGCTAATGTGTTATTCAAATAGAAGTTTATTCAGAGGAGGTAATTTGATGACATTCTCCCTGGGTCCAAATTGAAGTCATTTATCAGGTAATGTATGCAGGTATGCATTAGTGTCAAAGCTTGCTCTGGCTGGTCTTTGTTTGTCTGTCAGCCGCTGAACTGTGTTTACTGTCATTAATTTGACTTGTGCAACTTGTCTGCTGTTTATATAAGTGTTGTCACATCTTGTCTCCCTGTAGAGCGTGTGTTCGGTGAAGCCACAGAAACTCCTGCTATAGAGTGCTGCGCCTGTGGAACAGCCAAGTACAGACTGACCTTCTTCGGCAACTGGTCGGAGAAAGTACATCCCAAAGACTACCCAAGTGAGTTCAAGAACCACAAAAACGCCAATCCATTATAGTAAGATGGGTTTTGTTAGAAAAATACCCAAAACATTTGGCAAAAAAGAGACACCTATTTTGTGTCTTGTTGTGAGTAAGACCTAGAGTTAGGGCTACAGTCAGCAACTCGTTAGCTTAAATATAAATATTCATATAAAATGGAAACCGGGAAAAAGCTAGCTGAGCACTCATTATTTCTAACTGATTATCTCATTTCTTTAATCCGCACAATAAGCAAAGGGAAGAAACTTGTTGTTAAACGAGAGGTTATGTGCTTTAAGCTCTGCCTCCAATCTGCACCGTCACGGCCGCCACTTGGCTCAATCTAATGAACGAAGAGGGAAAATATCTATGGATTCGGCTTTAATCACATTTTATAAGTTTTAGGACATATTCATTCAAATAAATGGCTATTCAAGCTTTTAAATTGGGTAGTTAATTTCAAAAAAAAAAAAAAAAAATCTGCTGATTTAATGATGTCTTTTTCCCAAAGTAAGTAGAAAAAAGTATACACGCAAGTTGTATAACCAATGTTTTGCATCTAGGAAAATTTGCTTCAACGGCCAGCTTAATTCCTTGGGTCTTTGGCCAGACGCAGTGACATCTGACAACAGTTTTTCATCTCTCTCAGAAAACACATATTAAAGAACCTCCCGGCACGCAGCTGTCTGCTTATTCAATCAGCTGGTATTCGCTTCACTCCCTTTTGAGTAAAAAAAACCCCAAATGTCTTCCAGGACGAGCCAACCACTGGTCGGCTCTGATTGGTGCGTCTCACTCAAAAAGCTACGTGCTGTGGGAGTATGGAGGCTACGCCAGCGAGGGCGTCCGTCAGGTCGCTGAGTTCGGCTCCCCCATCAAGATGGAAGAGCAGATTCGACAGAAGGTAGGTTATCAGATGGAGCCTCTGCAGGCTCTCTGTGACTTCATTTTTGATGCAACAGCAGTATTTCTATGTCTTTCCACCTGTTTTCTGACCTCCATGTGCTAGTGGTAAAAATGGAATTTTCAGAAAGGCTCCAACCATTATGAGTGCATGCAGGATGTAGATATAGTATCGTCATTATATGTGCTCATACCAACCTGCCATGTGTCAGGGCCTATTATAACATACTGAGAGGTTAATGACAGGCTGAGGCAATAAGAATCCAACACACACAGCAACCAATGAATGCAATACAGTGAAATTCTCATTTCCACTTCAGCAAAGCATTTACATAGCAACACAGGACGTCTTCATACTCTCACCGTCTCCTTATCTTTCTTATTAAATCATCAGCAGACTTCTTCTGAGTTAACTATGCCTTTAGGGGGATCCAATATTTTTGGAAGGCATCCACACCTTGACAGGACAGGCTGTTGGCTGAGTATGTCTTTGCGTAGAAAAATGGAACATACCTCTGACAGGAAAGCATGGAAGGATACAGCTACGTATATACCTAAAGTGACAAATTGTTTACTGTGAGACAACAGATATATTGCTATACAATTTACAGATTGAGTCTTAGCTAGCCCTTTACAAATACAATATTAACACTCAGTTTTAACTCTGTGTAATACTGTTTTCTGGCAAACACTCATAATAGACTAAATACACTACTTGCCCAACAACCCCACCTCCATATTTTCACAAATTAGCTTCATCATTAGTCAAATAAACAAACTATAATTTGTAAAATACTAAGCATGTTATCAATTCTGACAGCCGACACACTATAACTGTGAACTGAAAGTTTCTCACATATCACACTGGAAGAGTAAGGAACGTTGACTCTGGCAGCGATTTGGTGAACAAGCGAAAAAAGTGACATTTTTAGGGATTCATACCAATCCTAAAACGTTCTGCAAATTGAAAGTGTTGTCTCCAGATGGTTCTGCCTTCATTTGACACACTTTTACTGTAGGTTCACGACCATAGTGAGGCTGCCAAAACGGTGTTGTACTTTTCCAATTTAATCACTCAAAGTTTATTAACTGGTGGAAATATTTTTAAGTTTGTAATGACATGAGAAGGTCTCACATTTCACTCAATAGGAACTCCAAATGTTAATTGACACTTGATATGTGGTCAGGATCTGTCAATCAAACATCCAAACATGTGATAAATAAGCTGCTTGCTGTACTGAACTATTGCTGTAAATGTAATTAATGTAATTATGGTTTAATTGAC
This sequence comes from Eleginops maclovinus, assembly GCF_036324505.1. NCBI lineage: Eukaryota > Metazoa > Chordata > Actinopteri > Perciformes > Eleginopidae > Eleginops > Eleginops maclovinus. Next base: position 24,141,008 of record NC_086350.1, read on the forward strand.
CTGTATAAGGCCTTTGGAGGGAGTCTTATTTGGAGTGAATAGGACTGATTTCTGGCAATACTCCACAATGCCTAATTTCTCAGGTATTTCATTTTCCTAAAGCATTCGTTTTCTGTTCTCATAATGAATCAGTCAATTAGCAAACAAAATGGATATATTTTGCCCAATATAAAAAAAATACACATTTGTCTCAGGGGGCTTTAAAACGAGTACAGCATACAACACCCTCTGTCCTTAGCTCCTCTCATCGTGCAAGGAAAAACATCCGAAGAGACCCAACAGTTAACGGGGGGAAAATGGAAGAAACCCCTGGGAAAATATAGCATTTATGGGACAGGACTACATAGAGATAGACAGAAAGGGAAGTATGTGAAGTGAGGTGAAAGGTGAAAGGGAAAACTCTCTTGATACTGAAGATCTGAGCCTATATAGCAGCATAACTAGGGGCTGGTTCCAAGCACGCCCTATTTATAAGCTTTATCAAAAGAAAAGTCTTAAATCTGCTCTTGAATGTAAAGAGGTAGTCTGCCTCCCAAACACAAACTAAAGAAACTGTCAGAAGCTCCTTTTGTGTGGAACCAGTTCCCGTTTTTATAATTTTCTATTCACAAAATGTAAGTATCATGGAATACAAATCACATATAATGTTTTTTTCCCTTATTGACCAACTCTAATCTACAGCATATGCTTCATGAATGTTTCTCTTGTGTTCTGAGGCCAACAGTATATAGCTGTCTCTGTGTGTCCCCACGCTGTGTGTCCTCTCTTTTTCTCCAGCCTCTGAAAGGTGTGTCCTAGCCGTTTGCAAGGGAACAATGCTGTGTTCTTAGTGGGCTGTCAGTTTGGTGTGTGCCTGTCAGTTTAGGTTTGGGCTGCTGTGTGGAGACATTAGAGGCTGACGGACAGCCCTAACTCCTCTCTTGGCTGGCTCTGTCTGTCTCTGGGGCTAACTACCCTGACACAATGGAAACTTCAGCCTGATACACAGCAGAATGACATGGCTTGATTGTGTACTTTAAACTGGAATGTTAGCTATTGAGCTCTGAAATGAAACAGCTCGATTGCACACTTCACACTGGAATGTAAGCTATTGAGATGTTGGGCTTTCTAACAGGGGGTTTTCGAACCTTTTTTATATCCTTGAATCCTTTTTAACACAAGAAAATTGAAACTGGTAATATACTAGGTTGCCATAGTGTTTTCCATTTAAGGAGCAGCGTTGACCCCAAATACAAGAATACAAGAAACCTAAATCTTCTATACTGAATTTTAAAAGATTTTGAATAATAAAACAATATACATATTAACAATGCCTCAGCTTCTTTAGGGTGGCCGAGTCTATAATATACTGTAGGTCCAGAATCTGTCGGATCTCCTGCCGAAATGCAGGAAAAGAGCATTTGACGATGAGTGACAACCAGCTTCTCTATTCTCACTAAGAAAAACATCATATTTAATAGTTCTATTTGATACGTACAAAATCCAAAATGTCAAAAACATTTATCTTCTGTTTTTGGGCCTATGTGTTGCAGTATGACAGCCTGTGGCAGTTTACATGATCAGAAGATTATTTCAAAACATGATTCATAGGTGACGATTATTCAAAAAATGTGGTCTCATAAGGGAACCATCCAAATATCAGAGAATTACTGAATGACTGTATTTTCCTTCAAATATTTCTGTGTCTTCATCCAAACCTTAACCCTTAACTTTAAGTTATATTATTCATGGTTTTAGACAAAAACTAAAGCACGCACATTGACATCTTATTAATTTTCTGGGCCGTCTATGTTCAGACTGGCTGAGCACGGAGTGGTTGCTGTAAAGGTGGGAAGCCGACATGGGCCAGTAATCCCTGTCTTAGCCGAGAATCCCAACCATCCAGAGGAGCAATCAGCTGTGGTGATGTGTGGACAAAGCCTTAAGACCCACCTCTCCAGCACCAACTAACACAAGCCTGATCCTGCACAAGTCAAGCAGACAGACGGGCTGGAAATACAAGGCCTGAAAGTTCTCACTGTCATGATGTGAATATGCCAAACATCACCATCAGAGAGCTGATGTCATTTTGTTGAAGAAGTCATGAGGCAGCATTTATTACCCAATGAATTACTCCTAGGTATTGTCTGTTAGCAAATATTGAGACGCTGAATAGCTGTTGACACAAAAGCCTGCTTTATCTTGTGGTGTTGAATTGGTTCTGTGTGCATCACTGTGCAAAATGTTGGCCTAAACCTATCACTTTGTTTGTTTAACTTGGCCATCATGCAGTCCGTCAAATCCTCCTTGCATGTTAGCACAAAGGCCCGCTGGACAGGGCCAGACATGCACGAGCTTGTCGAAAATATGCAATAAAGTTCCTTTTGAAAGGCTTCAGGCACATATCAGTTCATTCCACAGCAGGCACAGCACACCGGCTGAGCTGTGACTGCTTTATGAAAACAGATCTCCCTAAATGCTGACACCATTGACTTAGCAGCATTCAGCAACAAGCTTCAACATGCCAAGATCCTAAAATGCTTTTGTAAGTTCACTGAAGCTGTCAGAAGAAGGTGTGGATCCATTTTAGACAAATAGAGGTGCATTGTGTCCACACTTGTACTAGCTAACCTTGTTTGTATTTGAATGGTTTAATCTCACCTTAACATTAGTTAAAATACATGTGGTATTTGTTCATTAGCATAACTGAAGGCCCAAAATTGTGAGCAAGAAGAACTGAGCAAAAAAACTCTGGTAGCGACTGTTTGAGAATCAGTGAATATTGCAATGGCAAAATGTTATTTTTTTACATGTTTTATTAATGTACCAATAAAATAAATTAAATAGAACATGAGCTTCAGAGGTGCTGGTAAATCAACATAGCTTGGCTAGCTGCTGCTCCTTTAGCCTTTATGCTAGACTAAGATAACATAGCTACTGGCTCTTGCTGTCCATATTAAGCATAACTCTATCAATCTTTTCTTCAAACTCTCAGCTGAAAAATGTAAACATATTCTCCAAAAATTCCCACAGGATTTTGAGATACTATTTGGTGGATTATTGACATTTTGTGGTGTTCTAGGAGGCATGCTACTCTGGAGGATTATTTTATTAGTTAAACGCACTAATCTGACTTTAAATCCATGTGAGATCTATGAAGATCTTTGTTTACTTCTTGTAAGCAATTTATTCTGTATAATGTTATGTCCTCTATACAATTTGGGTTACCCACTGCCCCTGCACCCTGAGAAGTGTAAAAATATTTCAGGTGGATAATTACACTGTATGAGGCAATTTAGAGTACAGCTGGCCCTTCAGTCTAGGTAATTAGTAATGACCTTAGTTCAGTTTGGAACAGGTTCATACTCAAAACTCATTCAAACTTTTATTATTCAGAGACTGCTCCACAGAGTCGTCAATGCAATCCTTTTCTTCTGGGGTTTATCTTAAGACTTGCTGCTCCATTGAGGCGAGCCAGGCCAACATGTCATTTTCCATGTCGATCAAACCACGTTTTCCATGGGGTGGGCGGTGTTTTGGTTATTATGCGCTTTACCATCTGTGATGGATCCCCGGACATGCAGAACGCACTGTTCCCCAGACCCCACCTCTTCATTGCTGCACTGTTGCGTGCAACACAGGTTCTCAAGCAGTTGGGGGTCATACACTACTTTAGGGGCAGGTCTTGGCCAGGGAATTGCACTCCTCTAAGATTGCTGGACTCACATCAGTTGTGAACTGGAGCTTAAATCATCCAGAGTACAACTCTATTGTGCTAAGAGATTAAACATAAGGGTGTGTGATATTAGTTGCAGCTAATGTAGTTTTTTTTCTTTTTTTTTTCTTAATGCTGATTACAGAAGCTGATTGGGGTACGAGCAACTCTATCAATCTCACATCCCCAGACTTATTATTGTAAAACAAATAGATCACTTGAGACAATATATCAGATATACCCCTGCTTTTTCAAAACAATATCATGCTTCAGTGGTGAGAGGTGAAATACTCAATACAAGACTCCTTGATATAAGAAAGCTCTTGAAAGCAAATTTCTTCTAAACCCTTTGTTTGTGCCATTTAAAAACAAATCAGTTTACACTTACTGGGCATCAAGCAGGAACTTGTTCACCTGCTGTTCACCAAAAGAAGCTTTCTTGAGATGTGAGGAATAACTCTTAAGTCTTCTCATCTTGGAATATAGCAAGCGAACACAATACTCCTAGCCTTTATGAAGTCATGGAAAGTTGCCTGAGCTACGAAGTGTCAGTAGGTTAAGAAGGGAGATACTTTTTTTCCCTTTGGCCAGAATAACTAAAAAGTCGTTTTCTAATGTCACCGCTCATACTTGAGAAACAAAATTACACGGCACATCTCATTACTGATTGTTTGGAAATGTCACACGCAGCTGAGAGTGCATAACGATCACAAGAGCGTAGGTTGTAAAATCTGAAGAGCTGCTGACCAAGGAGTAAATCCCCAGACCTTTTAATGTCACAGAACAAAAAAAGATGTGTAGCTCCCTAATTATTAGTACCTGTGAAATGCCACATGCTCTCAGCCAGGTGTGATCACGCAGTCAGTGAAATGTCAAGCGCTGCTGACCAGCAAGCCGTTTGTTTCAACTGTAATGGGGAGAAATGTAATCACAGGCCCAGGCAATTTAATTTTAATGAAGTAGATGCAATTCTCTGCCTCGATAGTGATTTCTGCATCCAAGATCTCTCGGTCTACTGCTGCTGCCTTGCTCCACGGTGCACTTTTGCTCACCTTTGAAAGGATTTGTCAGTTGGGTTCCATATGTGCTTCAGTGTACTGTCATGGCCACAGCTGTTGTGAAAAGCCATTGGATGTGCCAATCCTTTTGTGTAGAAGCTTAGCATGTTTTAAAAAAACGGCTCAGCTTTTAGCACTGTAGGGAGCAGTGAGTAGCTCACCTTTTCCTCTTAAAACGGGGAGGCAAAGGTGACAGGAAAATAGAGACAGGTGGACACACAAGTAAAAATGTTCCCTTGAAATGTTGCCCAGAGCCATTTGCCTGACCATAGTGTATATTGCCCTGAGCTGGTACCCATCAAGCCTCTCAGGGGAAAAGCTGTAGCTGTTTTTTCCTCTGCACAAAGCGATTCATTTTTCCATTATAAAGTCTCAGCTTGACAAAAAGTTTGACTGGTAGAATGGGAAATGTGACTCAGTGACCTTCACTGCACACGGGTCATGGCAGGAAGTACATTTGCTGCTTTCTATTTTGGTGTGAGCCTGCTTCTCTTATTCAACCTTCTTTTCCACGGTGAACGTTATTTTCTACTTGTTTGTCTAGGTTTATACCCCCAATTGATAGCTTCCTTTTCCTTAAGTAGGAGTAACGCTTTTTGGATCTTGCTTCTTTGGTGTCGTTTCTCCATGAGTAGTTTCTTTCTCTTTCCTCCTTTCTTTCACTCTTCTCCTCTTCTTTATTACTTGTTTAGTTCAAGCCTTCCTATACTCATTTAATTTTCTCCCTTTTACACCACCGTCCACTTCAATGAATTAAAGCAATACATCTGCAACTTTCCTTCCAAGATCCTTTAGCGTTGGCCAACTTTGGATGCAGATTGAGCTAACTTCAGCCGATGTTAGCCGGCATTACTTTAACCAACTTAAACGGATGTAAGCTAACCGTAGACCATGTTAGCTGACCTTACCTACAACTTTAGTTGACGTTAGCTGACCATACTTGCTACTTTAGCTAACTTTAGCCGACGTAAGCCAACTTACCATGCAACTTTAGCCGGTGTTTGGCGACCTTAGTTGCAACTCAAGTGAACTGAGCCAACATTATTTGCAACTTCAGGCAACTTTAGCGGTTGTGAGCCAACATTATTTGCAACTTTAACTAACTTATGCGACCGTAGCCCATTCTGAATGCTCACTTTAGCCAAGGCAACTTGCAACATTCTTCCACTCCTCTCTCCAACCCATCCAATTCCCTTTTTTTCTACATGTTACATGTTTTTAAATCCCTGCTTTTTCTCCAAACCCCTCACTGACCTACTGACTGACATCATGTCAGAAATTCCTGAAATGTCTTCTTTTGCTTTCGTTCTTGTGGGTGTCAGTGGTTTCTCTTCTCTTGACAATTGTTCTTCCTCTCCTAATCTCCCTTTCTTTTCTCTTTCCTCTCATTGCATTTTTATTCTTTTTTGAAAGCCCTTATTTCAGACAGTGTGTCAGCGAGGGGTGGATGTTTAGAAGGAATGAGAGAAAGCAGGCTGAAAGAAAAGGAGCAGGAGTGCTATCCTTCACATCTTTCTACTCAAAATACTTCACAGGAAATTGCTGCAGATGTGCCACAGATAGACAGAAAGGAGAACAGGTGAACACACTCAGACACAAACCACTCCCTACATCTTTATTGCTTCTTTTAGAGGTCCGGATCGCACCACTGAATAGAGAAAGAAAACACAAGGCGCTCTGAGAGGCTCCAAAGTCTCCCTTCCATTCCTTTCACATGGCAGACACCTGTCAGATTAGAAGCAAAGGAAGTAATACTAAGTGATTTACCTCCTTTTTCACTTAGTCTATCTCTGTGTGCATGTTCTCAAACTGTCGAGGCTCTCTGAGATGTTTTGTCAAACCGTCACAGTTTGTACACTCTACCAAGATCAGTTTTTTTGTGCCGCTGCTCCAAATGCCTCAGCGGGGAAATGTTCTCTGCGTCGGTTTGGTATTTAGCCAGCATCACAGCTCGGCGAACGTGCAGCGAAGAAGAGCAGCCATCTCCAGACTCTGCAACTATCTTTCCGTCTCTATTGGCTTCCACAGTCCCGCAGAAATCCCTTACATTTCCTCCTGCTGTTCCATAACATGTTTATAGTTTTCCTCTTTTTATTTGACTATAAGGTATAAACATTAAGATAAAAAACAAAACATATACTGTATATATATTAAAAACAATTTATGTTTAGTTCATCTTTTGACAGGATTAGGGTTAGGGTCATTTGATTTCTAGTCTCATTTTCTCAAAGCATTCTATAGACACAGCTGTCGGCATGTTTGTTATTTAGTGTTAGTGAGGGTCCAGAGAAGAATGGTTGTAATTCGCTCCTTGGGTATGCCTGGTTAGTTGGCCTCTAGTAAATCATTGTGTGTTAAGCATCAAAGAACAATAGAAATCAAAGGTAAAATGTATTCTTCCTACATAATTATCTATTTTTTCAAGACTAGTAGCATCACTTAAAAGCACTGGCAGATTAATAATGTTATTTAAATGCAACATGCACCTTATTTGTGCAACAGTTCAAGCAGCTAAATGGATTTCTTCAGGGCAGAGGATACTGTGGGATCAACCAACAGCATACAGTACGTATTACCAAAAATACATGCACTGCTCATTATGAATTTGCAGTAAAACATTGAATATGTCAAGCCTTCATATTCCAAATATTTTTTTTGTTCTGCATCAGCCATCGGATTGCTACTCCCTCACTGTGAATGGGACCCAGGTTCCACTCAACAGAAACATGCCTGTTTGCTACCTTGGCTCCAAAATAAAAGTCTGTTATGTACGTATCACTTGGAATGGATTTGGCTTTAAGTGAAGATAAAGCAGTAGCATCTTAGACTTATAGATAGGAAATGTACCTTCAGGATTCTTGCTTTTGAGTTTGTTTCTTCATAGTTGAATCTACTTATTGTAAGTTGCTTTGGATAAAAGTGCCAGCTAAATGAAATATTATGTAATGAGTATGCGTCACCTGTGGCACATAACTTTGTCCCTTTAAGAAACACAAGATGATAGACAGCTTCTCGAGCCTTCATAAATAATAACCGATGCCTACAGCGTTTTTTCTTGTTGAAAAACATGGGGAATAATTACATTTTTGTTGCGTCCTTGTTATTCATCATGGAACGACTCCCATCTTGACATCTATTGGTTTGATAAGATGAATTCATGCTGCTAGCCTTACACAAACCTGACGCCTCGCACTCCTCTCTGCCTCAAGGCATCTCATTTTAATCAGATACATATCATCTTCGCTAAAAAACAAGTGGAATGTATTACCCTTTCAACTCCAATTCTGCTGTTTCATAGAAGATGAGACTTTTTATTTATATAGTTCACATGTTATTTTTGCATATTTGCATTTGCTATCATAGCCATACAGTCCCTCCTTCATTGGGCTTCGGAGTGTTCTGACAGTGTTTGTCAAGCTAATGTTACAGCGGGTTGCAATGAAGGGTGCTGTCAGCCACACTATATTTGGACTTAACTTCACTTGTCTCCGAGAGCGAGAGGTGGGTAGAAAATGAGAGACAGCTCGGCTCGCCACTGGCTTTGTGTGTGCGTGCGTCAGAGTGTGTCTTTTGCCTCTGTGTGTATCTTCGTGATTTGTGCGCACGTGGGAGTATTATTATGTAGCGCTATCTTGAGTTCGGGCTGTGAAAGAGTGAGAGGTAGTTAAGTCAGGGAGCAGCTGATGACTATGGGACGTGCATACACACACGCACAGATGCACACATCGCGCTCACACAGTCGCTCCTGGGGGATTTTTGGAAAGCTTTTGGCGGCTGACAGACGGGCATCTCGCAACTAACCCTAATTGGCTGAAAGTTTCAGGATGGAGACAAGTGAATGAAGAAGCGGAGGATGACGACAGTGACAGCCAAGATACACCCTGTGTAGTTTGAAAGTTTATTTTATTTTATTAAGGCTGTGCACCTACCTTTCTTGTACCAATTAATGATTACATCTCTGATCATGTATGACCTTCTGCCACACGAGTATCCCATTTGAGAGGCAGCAGGATTGCATATGCAGTTAATAGAAAGAATGAAGTGGACGGGAGGACAAAATTGTTCCGGTCTAGGTAGCATAAATTGAGGTGAGGACATGTCTGTGCAAGAGTAGAATGTCTCAAGTTGACTGAAAAAATGTGCACTTATTTTAACGTGGTTTGAATAACAGATCAGTCCATGTTTATTTCATGGTGAGTTTTAAAATAAGACAGTTCACTTGGTTTTTACAGTTATTATAGACCATACGTATTCATAAAATCACCCCATCAATGCTGTTTATCTCAAGTTTATATCAAATTAAAGATCTTAACTGATCTGTAGGGCTGCAACTAATGATTATTTTAGTAGTATTTTTTCGATTAGCCGATAAGCCAACGATTAGCTCTCCTCCTCCTCCTCCCCCCTCTTAGTAACTAAATTAAAAGAATGACTACAGCACCAGTTGGATAAGAAACTTAAGCTTCACAGCTTACTCTGATGTATTTTAATACATTCATGTATTTTAATACACATAAAAAGTATTTGGCCCAAACAAATAGTCAAAGTGACATTCATTTTATGTTAATCATACTGATGGCTTATTACAGTGCATAACAGTAAGCATGTCTACATGTTCAGGGTCAAGACAAGCTCTTTTCTTGGAGACTATGTTCCCTGCTGCAGAGAAGAGGCGCTCAGATGGTGTGGAAGTAGCAGGAATGCATAAGAATGACTTGGCTAAAATTGCCAGTGTTGGGTACTTGGCCTCGTTGAGCTTCCACCAGGACAACGGACACTGTTTCTTTGAGATTGGTGGCTCAGCAAAGTACATCAGCACCTGTCATGAGACATAAGATGAAAATTAGCATGGTGGATGAATCTGATATGTTGCATTTGATGTTAATCAATAAAACAAGAAGAAAAACTTACTTCATTAGTGACTAGTTGCTCATGTGATTCCTGCTGATCAGCATCATCATTACTATCTGAATCACATCCGAGGAGTGAATCGAGGACTGACCCACACTTTTGTGTTTCATTAGCCGAGGATGTTGCATACACATCATCTGATGGTGTGGACTCCCCTCTGCTATGCTGGTTCCTCTCAGAGGCACTCTGTAGGGCTAGAGCTTGTAGTTTATTCTGCATGCTGAACTTTTCCTCTGGTGTCAGGAATTTCAGTTTTCCAAAATCTTGGGTCTAGTGCAGCTGCAATGATGTGTTTGCTTGGACTATCATCTGTGACATTGACCACTTTAGAGCAGCTTTCGGTCATCTCCAATGAGGCAACAGTCTGAAAAGCCTGTACTGGCGCTGCATCATAGGCAACGCTGGTGGACTTCAATAGCCCTTTGTACAGAGGAGGCAAGGTAGAGATTGTCACATACAGTGGGGCAAAAAAGTATTTAGTCAGCCACCAATTGTGCAAGTTCTCCCATTTAAAAAGATGAGAGAGGCCTGTAATTTTTATCATAGGTATACCTCAACTATGAGAGACAGAATGAGAAAATAAAATCCAGGAAATCACATTGTAGGATTTTTAATGAATTAATTGGTAAATTCCTCGGTAAAATAAGTATTTGGTCACCTACAAACAAGCAAGATTTCTGGCTCTCACAGACCTGTAACTTCTTCTTTAAGAGGCTCCTCTGTCCTCCACTCGTTACCTGTATTAATGGCACCTTTTTGAACTCGTTATCAGTATAAAAGACACCTGTCCACAACCTCAAACAGTCATACTCCAAACTCCACTATGGCCAAGACCAAAGAGCTGTCAAAGGAGACCAGAGACAAAATTGTAGACCTGCACCAGGCTGGGAAAACTGAATCTGCAATAGGTAAGCAGCTTGGTGTGAAAAAATCAACTGTGGGAGCAATTATTAGAAAATGGAAGACATACAAGACCACTGCTAGTCTCCCTCGATCTGGGGCTCCACGCAAGATCTCACCCCGTGGGGTCAAAATGATCACAAGAACGGTGAGCAAAAATCCCAGAACCACACGGGGGGACCTAGTGAATGACCTGCAGAGAGCTGGGACCAAAGTAACAGAGGCTACCATCAGTAACACACTACGCCGCCAGGGACTTAAATCCTGCAGTTCCAGACGTGTCCCCCTGCTTAAGCCAGTACATGTCCAGGCCCGTCTGAAGTTTGCTAGAGGGCATTTGGATGATCCAGAAGAGGATTGGGAGAATGTCATATGGTCAGATGAAACCAAAATAGAACTTTTTGGTAAAAACTCAACTCGTCGTGTTTGGAGGAGAAAGAATGCAGAGTTGCATCCAAAGAACCCCATACCTACTGTGAAGCATGGGGGTGGAAACATCATGCTTTGGGGCTGTTTTTCTGCAAAGGGACCAGGACGACTGATCCGTGTAAAGGAAAGAATGAATGGGGCCATGTATCGTGAGATTTTGAGTGAAAACCTCCTTCCATCAGCAAGGGCACTGAAGATGAAGCGTGGCTGGGTCTTTCAGCATGACAGTGATCCCAAACACACCGCCAGGGCAACGAAGGAGTGGCTTCGTAAGAAGCATTTCAAGGTCCTGGAGTGGCCTAGCCAGTCTCCAGATCTCAACCCCATAGAAAATCTTTGGAGGGAGTTGAAAGTCTGTGTTGCCCAGCGACAGCCCCAAAACATCACTGCTCTAGAGGAGATCTGCATGGAGGAATGGGCCAAAATACCAGCAACAGTGTGTGGAAACCTTGTGAAGACTTACAGAAAACGTTTGACCTCTGTCATTGCCAACAAAGGGTATATAACAAAGTATTGAGATGAACTTTTGTTATTGACCAAATACTTATTTTCCACAATAATTTGAAAATAAATTCTTTAAAAATCCTACAATGTGATTTCCTGGATTTTTTTTCTCATTTTGTCTCTCATAGTTGAGGTATACCTATGATACAAATTACAGGCCTCTCTCATCTTTTTAAATGGGAGAACTTGCACAATTGGTGGCTGACTAAATACTTTTTTGCCCCACTGTACCTATCTCCGCTCAAGTACACAGTGGCACATTCAAATGCCTCAAGCGCTTTTGCAAGGTCTTCCAAGAGGGTCCACTGATCGGGTTTGAGGTCCAGGTACCTTTTACCTTGCTGCGTTGTTGTTGTTGGATCTGACAGAGTGGCAGTAACTGGCCATCTTTGTTCAAGTAGACGGGTGGTCATGTGATAAGTACTATTCCATCTAGTGGAGATGTCCTGGATAAGACGGTGATCCGGAGTCTCCAGCTGTTTCTGCTTAACCTTTAGTTTGCTTGAAGCCAATTCACTTTTTTTAAAGTGCTCCACAACAGCCCTCGCCGCTCCTAGTGCATTGCTGATCTGTGCTTCAGAGCATGGTTGACCACCAGCTGTAAGGTGTGGCCTGCACAACGGACCGACAGCCACCCATGTCTATCTTGTAAAAGGTTAGCAGCCAGCACCATATTATGGGCATTGTCATGGACAATCCCTACAATCTTGGAAGGAGGGAATTCAAACTTTTCTAAAGCCTCCTCAATCCACTCTGCGATGTTGGCGCCAGTGTGCCGTTCCTCAAGTGGCATTGTTGTCAGGCAGAAGTTTTTGAACACCCAATCATCACTTAGATAATGGCAAGTGATGTCCAGGTATGCTTCTGTGGCAATACTGGTCCAGGCATCGGTAGTCAGGGCGATCTTGCTGCTTGCTGATTTGAGAGCATCTTTAACATGATTGAGAATCGCTTCATACTTTCCCTCCATGAGCTTGGTAAAATGTGTTCTTGAAGGTAACGTGTAGTCAGGATTGAAAGTGTGGATCATTGGCTTGAAACCCTTGCATTCTACCATTGACATTGGCCTCATGCCGTAGACCAGCATGTTTAGAACGCTGTCAGTGAGGAGTCTGGCCATTTGAGGGCATAGTTACCACAAGTTTTGGACTTAAATTAATCAATTTTATTGATTTTATCGGACAAATTAATGATTTATAATTAGTTATGTATACACTTGTTTATCTACGGTATTTATCTATCTTCCTATCTATTTAGCATACGTGCAGTCATGCAGAGCTAGGTAAAGTTAGGTAGGCGAGTTGACCGTGTGAATTTACAATGAGGGAAGAGGGACAGTAAGACTGTAATTCAATGTTCTTATGCAATTGGGTTAACACATTACCTAAAAGTAACTAATTTCACTCTGGACTAGAGGACGCGTTTTCCGAAAGGTAAACCAAAACCGGCTAACTTAGCCTACCCATCCGGAACTTCGGGCGCTAGACGTCCTGGGTGATGGCGTTTAAGATGCTCATGCATTGCCGTTGTACTGCCGTGGTAGGCCAGCTCTGCGTTGCGGACAGTACACTTGAATTGTGTATTAGATTTATTTTCCTTAAAAAATGCCCAGACTTTAGATAATCGCGGTCTCAATTTTACTGCAGTCTGCTCACGCTGATCCGGAGCCTCTGCCATGATTCATCTCTGTTAAACTTCCTCAGTGGTTGGTTTAGGATGCAGATGGTGCAAAGACGAAGCTGCTTCTTCTTTTTTTATTTTATTGGCGGTTGGCAACTCGGTGCATTAGCGCCACCACCTGTTACGGGTGTGGAGCATCCAAAACAATGGGGAAATGAATGGTCCTTTTGCTTCCCCTTGACGTTGTCGACTAGTCGTTGCAGCTTTACTGATCTGTGTAGTTAAAGGTCTCCAATTATGCTCTTTTATGTCATATATTATAGGTCTCAATATATATAAAAAAAACATGTCTCTGTGGAGTTTTGCTCAAAATACCAAACAAATCATGTATATTAGCATGCCTGCTATCCCTCTGTTTCAGCCCCATTTTCGAAAGTCCTGATTCTGTGACTGTCGCTTTAAATTTGAGCTGAGCTGAAGCTGGCCACGCCCCTTTGGAGCTGAAGCTGACTACGCCCCTTTGGAGCGTCATGATCTTTCTGTCTGAAGAGAGAAGCTTCTAACGGAGAAACTCAGCTAAACTCTGCTGTGATTAAACCCCGTATTATGTTCAAACCACATCCAGCATTATTTCTGAAACACTTCTCAGTGTTTACCACTAGAACAGAGACATTATATGTATTATATAAACAACAACTCTAAGTCCCTCCTGCAGACATCTTGCTGAACATACAGACACACAGAGGTGCTGCGGAGGGGATTCAGCCATGAATGTTTAATAAGAACTAAGAATGCAGGTCACGACTGTATATTGCGGATGATAGGTTGATACCACATTTCCGATATGACGTCATATCGGCAGCAAATCTGGATCAGCTCGTTTGTACCCCCGTTTTTAGAGATGTGGGCAAGAAGGAAAAGAGAAAGGGTTGTATTTTCTGATACTTTGTAAGTCTCCTTACACACCGGGGACACATATTTATGTGTAAAAGACAGCAAAAAGTGCATTTTGCATAACAGGGGACCTTTAATACAAACATTCATTACGTTTTTCACCTTTAGCCCATTTGATAGCCGCTTTAGTAGAACCCTAAGGGGTAAACATGCCATTAGCTCCTGTAAAGGTACAAAGCAAGTGTGATTCATGGAGGGAGGTGATGTGAGGTGGTGAGGCTGCCCACTGTGCATTGAAATGTGCGAGGAATTAGAATTGTATAGACAGATGTATAGACCTGGTAATGGATGCTAGTTAGCAGCACAGAAAGAAAGGTCTTGCTCTTTTGGAATTCATTTATACTTTATGTTTAAGAATAGAGAATAAACAGAGTTAGCCATACATTATATCAATTCTAAAGAAATAGAAAAAAACGCACATGGGCAAGACAAAATCATTAAGGTTTTAAGCATTGTTGTCTGCTATGCTTATAAAATAGCAATGCCGCTCTGTTAAATTATGTATCTTTTTTATCCACATCAAAATAGGAAATATGAAATCTTTATATACATATAAATGGTTCTCCTGAAGGGTTGAACTTCAGATTATCCTGTGACCTTACTTGAGATGAATTAGCACAAAATGCAAGTGATTTCATGATCCTCTGAGGATAAAGGCTAGACTTAGTGGGATATTTCCTGTAGCAACCCCATAAGTTTAACGTTTGTGGTTTCAGTGAAAAGGCTCAACAACCATCGGCTTAACTTTAAATCGAAAGCTGTCATCAGGTTGAATCTTAAATCATCCTCTTTGGTTTATAAAAAAATAACAGTCAGATTCAGCCCTACTTTGTGTTAGCATGCTCATGTTAGCATTTTTCTCAAAATGTACCTCAGAACATCTTCACTCGCTACTATGGTTTTCAAACTGATCAAAGCATCTGTTTTACCCTGCAGGTAGAAGGTTCTATTGAAGACTAAGAATTATATTTGAGCAGGGACAAACCCAAATGCAAATTCTTGTAAACACCATAACTCAGGAGACAGCTGAACTCATACAAAGAAGATATCTCTTTCTTTCATGCCTTTTGAGATAAAACAGTTCCATTAGCTAAATGCTGGATAGGCAGTTTATAGACATCAAAACAGAATTGTGTGATGAAATTCTAACGTATTAGTTATCAGTTTTGTCTTACTGTAATATGAAGCTTCCAACAGAATTTCAATCCTACCTGGGACAAATATATTTATTCTTTAGACAGATTGATATATAATCCAATATGATTTTACAGCAGGTTGTCGGCGGGGTTTACAACTCAATAATGTAGTTAGACAGCATGACGAAATCTCCCATAGCGTATCTCATGCCTCTGTCTTTCTTTCATCTAATGTTGAAAGACTTTAACGCTTCACTTTGTAGTAGGACTTCGTTTAAGCTTAACTCTCAGATGCAGTAGGATATTTGGCTTTCACTGCCACTATTGTATCATCTCTCTTTACTTTGGATGGTAATGCTGCCTCTTAATAGCGTTTTCTTCCATAATTCGCCCACATGTATTGCCCTAATACCTTATGTGACACTTCATCTCTCAGTTGAATTATTTTTTACACCATTAGTCATGTTTTTTCTTTTTTGAATACAAGTGATAGATATTTTTTTAAAGGCCACAGAGAAAGTCTTCCTCTGTAGATAATGTGACAGCAGAAACAAAAGGGATAAACCAGTGATGCGTAAGTGATGAATTAGATGAATGGAATTGTGGTTGTAATAACTCTTGCCCAACCTTAAATGTTTAATAAGGTTTTTCAAAAATTCATGGTGCTGAAAGAAAGTGTTGTCCAGAATGGATTGGTTTTACTTGAGGCTAAAGATCCCCTGTCAGCAAATCAATGCGGTAGATTGAGGCTGTAGCAAGACAGTTTGTTAGACTGCCTTGCACCACAGGGCCTGTCTTGTCCTTGTAAATGTCTTACTCTATTTCATTGTGTATGGTCATTTCACTTCTCTGTCTTGATTTTTTTAAGGTAAAGGTGAAAAAAGAATAGTAGAAATAAAAACGATGGCAGAAAATGGATAATGGATTCTCAAAAAGTTGCCATTGTGATGATAAACTGACCACATTTCGACCTGAAAGAAACTTAAAGCATCATTTTTGCTCAAAGACAACTGGGCATAATGTCATAATTTAGATTATAGAATCATCAAGTTTTTCTTACAATTTGGCAAGCTGGATCTAGGTTTTTAAGGCTGGCTCTTCATTCACTTTCCATCATCATATACCCTTTTGTTTTCCTCTAGGTTTTGCCTTCCCAATGCCATATGACACATACATTTCTAGCTTCAACCCATAGTGTCATTAGTATCCCTATGGCTATGAATACTTCTTTGTTAGGTAAGGTTAGGGCTTGGGTACTCTCCTAATGTAATTGTGTATATTTTGTATGTATATTCGTAGGTGAAATTAGTAAGGCCATG
Organism: Eleginops maclovinus; assembly: GCF_036324505.1. Lineage (NCBI taxonomy): Eukaryota > Metazoa > Chordata > Actinopteri > Perciformes > Eleginopidae > Eleginops > Eleginops maclovinus. The sequence continues at coordinate 24,157,533 of NC_086350.1, forward strand.
ACGAACAATCCAAACAGGTGGGAAAACACCAACTTAAGACCTTTCCACAAACTCTAACATTACAAAACTGCTGTTAAGAAATGTTGAGTGCAAGTCTTGTAACGCCATTGTATCTGTTCTTGCCCTGCATATACTCCATCCTTAACATATCACTTCTTCAAAAGCAATGACATTTAAGCAGCAGCTGAGAGCTATGTTGGCCTTCAGGTGGTATAATAATTGCCCAGTCTAGAGCGAAGGCTTCTTCCTCTTTCCTTGGCTGCTGTAAAAACATGCCAGTGCAACATGGCGGACTCCGTGGAAGAAGACCAGCTTTCTTTGTGGGTTTTGCTAACAGAACCTCATAAACAATTTCCCTTTAAGATGTTAATAATTGGATTCTGTGGGAGCTGAGTTTCCTCTCTTTCCTTCTGATCATTTTTCAATTAGTGTACTAAGGATTAGCTTTTGAAAATAGATATTATGATGATCGAGATTAGTGACAAACTTTCTAAAGGAAATTTCAAAGCAGTTTTGAAAGTACATTTATCAGAAGCTGTAGTCCCTATAAAGGTGGACAGGATTCAGTTAAGATCTGGTTATGCAGGGTAAAAGACAAAAGAAGACAAATGTGAAAAACCACAACAACAGTCTTCAATGCTACTGGAATTGAAGAGAAAATAATCAAAACAGAGAAAAATAGTTGGAAGTTGGAACAGTACAATGTGCAAGTACAAGTGCTGTATATGTGCCCACATCATGGGCCGAAATGAAACTGACTCCACCTTTGACTTTCTCTTAACTTTTGACATGCACTTTTTACTGTAAATCTATGGTTAAGAAAAATCTTAATTGTTTTTTATTATTTGAGAGGGTAGACTACTGAACTGTTTACATGTAATTGGACAGACACTGAGATGCTTCAATGTGTTTTTTTTTTTTACCCGTGAAGCTCAAGAAGAATATTCTGCAGTGCTTTGGGCTTCAATTGGAATTAATTCAAGAGCAATTAGAAATTTATCAAATGAGTTCACTGGATGCAAGAGTGAAGAAATAAATAAATCCATACATTACAATACCACCATTTGAGGCTGCTTATAATAACGTGGTTCATGTGATGTAATGCGATAAAGATTTAAGATTCCTAACCTCATATTATGTTAGGCTGTGTGTGTGTGTGTGTGTGTGTGTGTGTGTGTGTGTGTGTGTGTGTGTGTGTGTGTGTGTGTGTGTGTGTGTGTGTGTGTGTGTGTGTGTGCCACCTTCCCATCCTAACTGGGATTTGTTTTGATTATAAGCCCTGGATGAACACTAAGATGCAAGTCCACACCTGTTGTTTGTGTCAGTGATGACTCTTTTGGAGGGGGGGGGGGCGCTGGGGTCAGGATTAACATAGGCCAACCATCTCTTCTCTCATCAATAATCACAATCACATCATGAATCCCCAATTATCTCCCAAGCTGCTTCTCCTTAGGCGGGATCCGAGTCTATCTTCCCGTTTCGAAATAATGAAAAGATCTCCTTGTTTTTCAACTATTACAGCGTTTCATGCCATAGATTCCTTTCCTATCACTCTTTTCCATTGTATCTCATTAGTGTGAAAAGGAAAGATTAGGTTTTGATTAAAAGGGCTGTGTTTGGGCTTTTCATGGAGATCAGTTCGGTAACAGAAAGGCACAGAGAGGCTTGTTAGCCTCACATGCCTAGTAGGTAACAATATGTTGGGAGTTTTATAATGAGGCTGTTTCTTTCATGTGGACCGAAGCTTTAATCCCCGGCCCATCAGCAGCATGACATATGGTAAAATCAAATGTGCATTGTTTGTCACCTATACACATTATGTCTCGGGTATGTTTTATTTTCAGCACTCCCCTCTGAATCTAATACATCTGCTCCTTTTTACCTTCCTCCCTAATTGCACCTTTTCTTTCTCTTTTTCTTGTTTTCCTTCTCCGTCCTCCCTTATTATTTTTTCCCCTTGTTAACCCTGCCAGTTTACAGTACATCATCATTATTTCAACCACCTCACTCTTTTCTTGATTCGAAGGTTACTCCAATTTATTATAAAGTTCTGCACTTTTCTTCAATTGCTGCCGTTCTGCGCTTGTTATTTGCATTTCTTTTACTGCATTCATGTAACTTGCTGTGACTTACCCGACAAGAGCAACAATGCTTTTGACAGATTTATAGCAATCCATGTTTGAGTTGTTGAGATATTTCTCCCTAACAAAGTGGCGGACTAGCCTACTTAAATTCACATCAAAAACGTGTGTTAGAGACAACTCAAAAACATTAGTTGGAAAAAAAGTGGCAAATGCATCTAACATGACGGTTCATTTTAACAATACCTGGTCCACTCGGACTAAATTCATTGAAATACATTTTGACACAACACAGATTCTTTCACCTTACATAACTGTGGTGATAAATACCAACATAAATGTATTATATTGACATGACTTGGGGCAGCAATAGCTCAGTCTGAAGGGACTTGGTTTGGAAACAGAGCCTGTTCTAAGATGGAGAGGTGCCACTCCCTGGGCACTGCTGATGTGTCGTTGAGCAGGGCCCTGGCAGCCTGTTTGCTGCTTTTCAAATGAATATGTTTGAATATGCTTCTTAACTCACATAAGTTAATGTAACAGTTTTGCCTTTCTCACTCAATTGTATTCAGAAACGTTACTTTCTTATTCAAACTTTAGTAACTTAAATACATTATTTTTTTACCTAAATAGTTTTCATTTTAGTTTTAAGTGCATTTACTAAACCAGAGTATATCAACAATTTCCACTGGGTGTAATTAAGTTTATTTAAATCACTACTGGGAAAATGTTTATTTATTACCAATGAAACACATTATAACACCATGCTGAAAATCTACCAGGTCAGTAGCCACATTTTAAATAACAAATACCTATTAGAACCATAAGAATTTCATTGAAGAATAAAGAATAAAAGCGTGTCCATCGACTGAGCCAATGCACTAGTGTTTACCATTTTTGTTCTCCATGCTGCTAGCTGTCCCTGCTGTCCTTTATTCCTTCTTTCATTACTCTGCTCGGTGCTCTCCTTCACATCATTGTTTGAAGCCAAATGCATCATCCGGATATTCGATGATAAGATGTAATCAGTGCCCCCACCCACCCATCTAGGAGCCTGTGTCAGCGCTGACATGTGCGTTGGCATTTACAGCATGACACCAGTTCACATCCCTCTTCATTAGGGACACTGGAGCCAGTTATATTTTGCGCCAATCAGCCTTGTGTAATTGGTTGTGTTCACCACACCAATCCAGCCTGTGACAAGATAATTACTGCGGGTTCCCGGGGGAGACGCGTAGTCGGGAGAGACTCAAGTTGAAGTTGTAACTGCCGGTTGTACCATTAGAGTACAGTGTCACTTTATTCTGACAGTTTAAGCAGGGTTTTTGTGGCTGTTTTTAGAAATGCTGTGGCAATGTTTTCCGTAAAGGTCAATGCAAAGAATGTGGAGTTGCTTAACCACTTAAAGGAGTGGTCATGAAAAAACTACTTCCATTTCTGACACTTTTAATACTGATAACCGTCTTCATGAGTTAAATGTAACCTGCTGTAGTGTTAGTTACTAAATTAGTTTGATATAAATTGTACTAAATGAAATGAATTCAAAACTGATCAACGGGTATGCATCTTATTGAAATATTAAACACTAACTATGAATATATAAACTAGATTGTGTCAAAGGGCCTATGGATATGTTGATGCAGGTCACATTTAAACCTGAACATGGAAGCTAGAGACCTAGGCTAAAGCTAGCTTCACATAATCAGCGCTAGTGGCCCTGCGGGGATTTTGCTGTTGTTTCTATGGAGAGAGTAGCTAGGCTACGCTTATAGTTAAAAAATGCAACTTTGACCTGGGATAACACCCCAGGTTTGAAACCTGGGATAAACATAGGATTTGAGGTGCAGTGACTGCCCCAGCACTTACAGTTAAGGTTGTCCTGTAACCTTAGCATTCCATATGTTCTGCTAACTTCCTGCTATGCAAATCATAGCACTGAGTAATATATGATGTGCTCCAAAAACAGAAGGGACCTAGCACCCACTAACAACATTGCCCCCCTTCTTAGCTAGCTGTGCAGTCTTGGAATTGAGGTGATCATTGAACTATAACTGTGTACCGCCGACACAGATATCACGCTGATAAATAAGCTAATACTTACACCGTGAGTTGCTAACAATTTGGAAGAATGTAAGTCTGTCAATGCAATTATTGTTTTGTTCATTATTATTGTGAACATCTTTGAGCAAACAAAACAGAACCACGACATTGAGGTTTTAGCTCATTTTAATTCCATTTCAGGATCAAGATACTTCTACCACAAAAAATATGGGATTTGTTTGAGTTGCCCAAAACATGATAAAAAAGCAAGGCTCATAAACAATAATTTTTCATACAGCGTGTGACATGGTGCAAGCCATTTCAGAAAATGACATATTTTCCTGTAGCTGCTATATGCCTCATGAAAGTTTAATGAGCAGGAAAAACCCATTAATGCATTCTTTGCTGGAAAACTGCTGCACCCTAACAGAAAGGAGCATAAAGAGAAGCAGTGTGAATGCCTCTCTTTACAAATCCTTTCCCAGTGTTCAGTCTATCAGCATTCATAAACATCATCCGCCTGACAGGACAGACAGTTCATCTGTTGCAACTGTTACAAATATTTCGACTGCAGTCCCTTTTGTTTCTCTGGCCTTTATGCATCCCCTCCAGTCCGTCTTTTCCATTTAGCAGTTTTCCTGGGCGGCTATGAAACCCGCCCGCTCAGCCTCTCTTTTTTAGCCAGTCTTGTCCTCCTTGGGTGTTTTTTTTTTCAAGTTGGTCATAAACAAAAATCGCTGTGAGTGGTGACTTTATTCCCACGACAGGGCTGAGGGCATGGAATTCATCACTCACTATGACTGACTTACACCTCAGCTCAACTCAAGGTCAAAGCAATTACTGGACTTTCACTTCCTCTCTGACCTCCCTCTTCTGCCTTTCTCTCCACAAAAACTCTACTTTTCGCACTCCCCCCTGACCCTGCTTCTGTCTGCCACATCACTGCATGGCCTCTTTCTGACACACAAACTTTTGCCTTTTGTTTTTCTTTGTTGGTCTTTTGTTTTCCAAAACATCGCGAATGCATTGTAACCCTTGATCATAGTAAATTAAATAATGTTAATATAACAATTGCACAGAAAGTGTCTTCCATTTATAATGAGGTTTGACAAAGCATGTATTGGCCTGATCATGAACAGTACATCTTCCTAGTGTTGTAGTGCTGCAAGACAGGTGAAATTGACACTTATACATCAACACTATTAATAAAAAAATATAGCATGTGTATAAAAGATAAGATCCATATCTGTTTTGATCAGACTCCGAAACAATGCTTAATGCAGAGTGAGTTATTTGAAAGACTACGAAGGTTGGAGTTCATTATCCCAAATGTATTGATATACTTTCTATCAGTTAAACAGCAAAATAAAAGCTGTTTTTGCCGTGAACATATACAATATTTGTGCAAACTTAGAATTTGAGTAGTTACAATATATTCAGAAACAAAACGTTGGTGCCCTCATCAAAAATGTCATTTTAACATGAAGTCACAAAGTCTGTATCTTTGGTTTGTATTTTTTCTCATCGAAGGATTTCTGAGCTCAGTCCATTTACTTTTCAATGCCAAAGGCAATTTCAAAACCCTCACTTCAGCTGCCAGGATCTCAGAAACATTTCTCAGTTGAGCACATAATGACCTTTGCCTTCTTCCCAAATTACAGATGAGAAAACGACTGCAGCATCTTTAGCCGGCTAAAGAAAATACTACTTTGATAGAGCCAATCATTGAAGGTTAAGCTGACCTGTGTGATTGTAATGGTATGGAAAGCAATCACACTCACCATAGGCTCTGAATTATATAGAACAGGAAATTAAAAAACGAAAGAAAACGGGGAAGCCAAGAAATGGGACAGGACAAGAAACCCCCTAATGGTACAAGACCTTTATTATACAAGACTAGGCAGTAGGATACAAAGGTTTACAAAACTATCCACCCCACCCTCTTCTCCTTTCTTCTTTTCTCTTCTCTTCTGTCACACCCTCCTGAAGATCTTGATGATAATGATGTTTCAGATTTACACCAGAGTGCCTCGTCCTAAAGCCTTTGAGGTGTCTTGGATGAGTGACTGCTGTCTGCTGAGTAGCAGTCTTTAAAACATCATTTCTATTTCCATAACCACTTCAAACGCAAATTCAAAAAGCTTCCTGCCAAAGCTTACACGTTTCTTCTCTATCAAAACCTCCATTTTCAAAAGTGCTTTCATGCTAGTACATTTTCATTCTAGTGACAACTTCTAATTTCTTATCTCAGCTTGAAAGTATTTTTCTTGTGTTTTCTCATCATTCATAAAATATTTGTATACTTATTTGGTACATTACTTATTCAGTGGAGTCATCCATTTCCCTGAACTACTTCAAAGTTAAATGGTTTGCACACAGATAAACAAATCATTAGGTTATATCAGCAAGAGGCATATTAGAACTTAGAAATAGGATGATCTGTTGGTACAAATTTGCTCAAATATTCTCACATAAATACAAATACCCATGCATGAACAGACCTGAACCACACATTTCTGGGACTGATGCATTCACAGTGTAAAAAAGTCGCAACTCCACCTTAGCCATTATTAATTGCAGCTGTTTGTTTTTTTGTAATAAACAGAAGAATGACGAAGGCAAGACAAATTGCCGAAGTGATCCATGGTAATGTGACAATGTTTCCTCAGGTGAAAGTGTCACATATTACACCTGACACTGGTGTGATTGATTACCAAGCCTTCTGGTTATAATATATTGTAGAGAAAGCACACAGAGGCATACAAACAGACCCACACAGGCATGAGAAAACACACACACACACACATCCTTGTCTTGGCCATATTGTGCTGGTACACAAGCAACAACATCCCATTGGGGGAACACCCTTACTGAAGGTTGTACAGAACAAAAAAACAAAACCTAATACCTTAAACAGCATTACTAGGTCGGTCTTTAGTCAAATGCAGTGCCAAGTGCTCACATGACCTTACGAGGCCTTACAGCGCTCCCCCTCAAGGCCTATTCACATAGCGTCTCTTTCTGAATAACGCATTTCAGCTGCCATGAGTAAACCACTGAAGTCAGTGCCAGTTTTCTGAGCACATTACAGTTTTTGTACAGCCTTTCTGAGCACTTTGAGTTGAAAACACTTCAATAAAAAAGCGCTAGTGACGTCATTGTCAAAAATGGAGGAGAAGCTTGTTTTTTCGCCATGTCTTTATGTCAGAAATTATCATAACAAAGGAAAAAAAAGCACATTTGTTGGAGCGGATCGGCCAGACGTATTCTGGATGATGCTGCCAGTGAGTGTTGTACTTTTTCGGAGTACATAGATCTCCTCGCTTTACGGCTGTCAGACAGAACAGTGAAGCTCATTGATGCAAAGTTTGAGAGCAAACATTTCCCAGTTAAATGACAACATTAAACAAATACAGTAACGGGTAAAAGTACTGTTTTACAAAAGGGAGATATGTTGTCAAAAGAAACATTATAAAAAAAACACTGGCAGCGTTTTTCAATGAAACCCTGTAAGGAGATGTTGTAGTGCACTGCCACAGCTTTCTGCCATAAAATAAATAAATAAATAGTAGTAAGGCCTTTCTTGTCTTTTGGCAATCCCTTTCCTAGACAGCATCAACCCTGCCCTCATCATCTGAGGCATGCCACTAGTAACATCCCTTCCCCATGGCCTTTGGAACTTCACTTATCATGTTCTCTATCACAGTGGAAATACTACACTCTATCTCAGACCCCATTGGGAAAGGTTGGACAAGCTGTGGAGAAGGACATAAATCAACCAAAACTGAAATGTGATGCATGGCATTGCTTGGTTGATCTCTGACCAAGTAATCTTGGGATCGATGGCTTGCTCTCATCAGGTCCATGCTCCCCACTGCCAAATTTTGAGAGCACTTCCTAAGAGGTTAGCGAAGGTGAGAATTCATATTTCTTTGGTTAGTGAATAGGAACTGTCCTTTCTGCACATTTGGGCAAAAACATAATTCAGCCTATTTGAACACTGCCAATTCTTGACCTATAAATGCAATAGAGAAATACAGTACTAAAGATTTAAAACCAATTTCCCATGGGCTTTCATGTGGATTGGGTTTAAAAGTAGGGGATGTGTTTTTTGCTGTCACAGCAGACATATATAAATCCTCAACCGCGAGGGAATACTTCTTCTACAAAAACACCAGGAATTTAATTGGCTTCATCTAATTGGACACTGTTTTTTTACCCATTGATATTGAAATTGCAAGTAACATCATTGCTGCCTCCATTACAACTGGAAACACAATCGGCAAAGTCTCAATAAATACTTGGCTCTGTTGCGGTTGCGGTGCTGCATTTCTTTCTCTCAAGACTTGAGCTCATAGCATTTGTTTAATGTGACGTTTTAACATTTTACAAAAATGTAAGGAATAGGGGCTATGATAGCTTACAATCAGATGGGGATAAAGGCACTCCAGGGGACAAAAAAATATTATTGGAATTAGGAACATTTCAAATGGCAAGCCCTTCACTGTCAGAGTTAATAAGATGCCTTGAAGTGAAACACATATTAAGCGTTTCATCATTAAATATTGAAAATGTGATTTGCAACTGCCAGCCTTCAGGCGAAAGAAAATACAGCAGTTGTTTACTTCAAGTCAATTTATTGTTTTGCTATAGGGGAAAGCAGGCTGTCATTTTGTGCAGTACAATTACAGCAGCTAGCTTGAGGGAGAAGTAAATTACAAAGTAATTGGACAGATGATACAGCATGGCTCTTGGCTTCATATCAATGTCACAGGTGGTTGATAAATAACCTGGTGAGCTAAAATTGTTGTGTGCGGGGGTCTTCTGAAATTACGTATGACAAATGATCAGACATCTTGCTAGACGAGGGTAATTACAATTTATTTCCACAAGGACAGGTATATATCAGTGTGGCATGAGTGTAGGTCAGCACAGACGTGTGTGAATGTGGGTGTGTAACAATCGATTTTTAAATTAAGCTGTAAAAGGTGTCCTGTTGAGTTGAAAACAGGCTGGTAGAGTAAAAGATTGCATGTATCAACATTTTACCTATAAAGGGCCCTATTATTTTTTTGGGGGGGATTCCCTTTCCTGTAGTGTGTTGTATAGGTTTGTGTGCATGTAAATAGTCTGCAAAGGCTAAAATCCCAAAGTTCCCTCCAGAGGAAGTTTCTCTCCCATAAAGACTTCCCCCCCACCTGCCTGAAATGCCTTTATTTGACTCCTGTGTTTACTTCTGTTAAATAGTGACATCACTATTTGACACTTGTGCTTGCACTCCAACATATTGTACGTGACAGGCTAAGGCGCAGGACATCTTTAAGCAGTTGACCACAACAAAGCCAGCTAACCAATTAGAGCAGACTGGGCTCTTAGATTAGGGAATCTAAGGGAAACTCCCTCTGTAGGGAAGTTTGGGATCTTATCCTTTACAGACCATTTCCAGGCAAAAAAAACCTACATAACAGTACAGGATTGAGAGACCCCAAGAAGCATAATATGGCCTCTTTAAAGTAGTAAGGTAGTGATGCACACAGATTATCTTTTTTCCTGCAACTTGTATGTTTTGTCACACTCTCACTGCTCTTCAGGCATTGTTTTTTGACTGCAACAGGCTGCTGTTTTCCGAGAAAAGGCTTCAAAAACCTCCAACCAAAAGCCTGCCTACAGGGGAGTCAAACTTTTGGGCCCGCCATGCTGCCTCATATCATAATTTATTTCACAAAAGCACTGCTCATCTCTTAATTTCCTATTTGGCAGTTGAATAAGCTGTTCTTCTTTTCTCCTGCAGATAAGAATGTTGTCAACCCCAGCCTTTTTCTTTTAAATTTAAATTTGATAAATGTTTAATTTCAAAACAAATGTGGAATAAAACCCAGCTCTAACTTGGTGTGTTAATTCATGTTTTAAACGTGTCCATATATATATATATATATATTTTATATATATATTTATATATAAATATTCTAAATTACTTATAAAAGATGTGCTGACTGTGGCTCTCTCTACTGTCACCTGCTGCTGTCACTGAGAGAACATGAAGGGCAGCAGATCTCGAACAGAGTGTTACTCACGTGTCTCACCTTAGTGAGTCATGTCACTGTAACAAGAGCTCAAACACATCCAGGGATGAATAAATGTGTGTGGATCACTGTGGAATTTACATTTTATGGTGTATGTAAAAGCCCAGTTTATTGTCCATCTATTTGTTAGATTTGCGGTGACTTGGGGTATTTTGGCCTTGGCAGACCATTTACATGGACAAAAACCTATATACCACATTACAGGAAAGGGAAAACCTCAAAAAAGCATAATCGGGCCTCACACTGCCCACACACATCTAGCAAACAAAGAGAGCTGCTGAAGCTTTCCGGATCTCATTATGCAGCGCCTGATGAGGGATTGGGAACACATAGGAGAGGCAGCACCTGGAGGAAGACAATCAGTGAAAGAGGGAGAGAAAGGCTCGATTCCAACTAAGCAAGAACAGGAGGGAGGGAAAGAAGCGTACAAAGCAGAAAGTACAGAGGGAATGATTGTAGAGTCCTTTAAACTAAATGTGTGTCACGTCTCTTCTTACCCTTGCTATTTTCCTCTGCCTCCTTTTAACCTCTCTTTTCGCAGACTCTCCTCCCATCCTTTTGTGCATTCTTGTCATCTCCCCCTTTTGACACTCTCAGTTGTCTTCTTTGTTGTTGTTCTTTATCCCATTCTCATGTTGTTTTTTACCGGATGCTGTCCCCATCTTGTCTTTTCTGGCTTTTTTAGGCATATGACTTTCCTTGTCCCGCCCTCTACCATCCACCTCACTTTTTTTGTTTCATTTCTTCTCCTCCTCCATAATTATATCCTGTTCTCTTTTTATTATAGCCTATATCTTTTTCTGGCCTTCTCTGACTCCACCCTCCCTTTCCTTTTCTTCCGCTCTTACTATTTTTTTGAAAAACATTCATGAAAGTGTAATGTGCGTTTAAACATCCGTAAATCACAGTCATTTTGTGCCATTATGATAATTACCATAAACAAACAAGACCATTACGGTAAGATTTGCATCTCTTACCGGCCTCCACAAAACAGTTTGTATTATGTGACGCTGGCGGAGGGTCTTCCATACAATCTGCATGACTCTTTCACAGGAAAGGATGCTTAGCCGAAATTGAACCAAAGCGTGAAGAGCTTCTGGTAATAGCAGATGTTAGAGGGAGTGATGGAGAATATTACCTTCAAGACATTTATCCTTTCAACATCTTCCCAGTGGGAAACATGTAATTACTGCTTACCTTTCATATGAGCTTCTGAGGTTGTATAGCCCAATCACATTGGGTAAAGTGTTATTTGAGTTCATGATTATAAAATGATTATAAGTAGCCTATACTTCAGAAAGTACTCACTGACCTTTCATCCACCCCCGCGTACCTGGCTGCTGTTGGACATTGTGAAGAACTGATGTCAGATTTTCTCTACCTGTTTTATTGGAGCGATTTGGTTTCACACAGAATTTTATTGGACTAAATCAATATTGGACTTCATTTGAAAATATTGATTAACTTAATATTGAATCTCGTCTTTTACCTTGTTTTGATTAGAAAAATAGCTTTGTTTGATCAAAGCCTTCCATGTAAAGTTGGACATACTGTTTGCATTGCTATGGTATGACAATTGTGAGTGATGCGTGACGCCCAGGGTATCCATCGAAACACAATGGCAACATCAGGGCAGAGCCGTTTGACGCTGTCATATGAATGCAGCTTAGAACTTAAAATAAAACAGCTGAAAAAACACAATGAATAAATGCATTTTTGAAAATACAGTTATTGTTCCCAATTTGTGAAACATTTTCCATATCTTGGCTGACGTGCTTATTCATGACTTGCATCTTTCGTGTCTCTGAAATTGGGACAAAGTCATGCCTCTGTTTCTTATGGTTTTATATCCATAAACATATCTGTCTCTGTGTGTCAACCTGTGTGTTTGTGTAAAGATGGAGTGAGGTGTGAGGCCAGAGAGGCCGCTGAGCCCCAGGCTGGCCTGAAGGATGGGCATTGACTTGTAAACTTGTTTTCATCCACACCCACGTACACATGCACACACACACTTCTGTTCTCCACCTCACCACAGGGAAGAGGGGAAGCTTTCAAAGCGACTGTGGAGCCTTCACTCAAGCAGAAAAAAGTTTGTTCTGGGCATATCCCAACCTGAAGCTGTTGTGTGTATTTTTGGATTAGTGTGTGTTGAAAAAGAAAGAAACAAAAAGACAGAGAAAACTCAATAACGTCTTTATTAAACAAGAAAGGGCACATATGGACATTCCAATTCTGTTCTAATCAACTGCAGCGCCACACTACATCCATCACTTGCCGGTTGGATAAATAATAATGTCCAATGAATGACGATAGATAATGTGTTGTGCAGTTCAAAGAGTGGCCATAATGCTACTGAGTTACAAGGGTGGGTGAAGATCCAGTCTAGAATAACAGATGTCTATTATCACACTGCACAGAGCCATTTTGTCCTGATAAGAGACTGATAAGAGGCTCTTAAGCCTTTGAAAAGTGGAACACACTAGGCCGTTGTTTGATGAGAATACTCACCCTCAATTTGTCGATTCTGGCCTTTTTGCCGTCAATATTCTTTTTATCTCTCTTTTTTGTCTTCCATTTAGTGACAAATTGCCTCATGAATCTCTCTTTTTCTCTATTTCTCTTCCCAGGGAGATGAAGTACTGACTGTCATTAAAACTAAGGCTCAGTGGCCGGCATGGCAGCCGCTCAACCTGTAAGTATCATAAGTATCACTCACTGTCAGTTTCACTAAATGTAAAGAGTGCTTCTAAGAGAAATGATTGAAAGTTTAAACACATTGGCAGCAGGTGATTGGACACAGGTGGAACATTTCATAGCAATCACAATAAGGGAAGAAAAACTAGTGAAAGTCATGACCAGACATTTCACAAGAGAGTGGTTTTACAAATTGAAACAGGAAACCAAAAATACAAAAGCCAAGATCATGACAGAGAAGCCACATTTTGTCCAAATGGCCATTTTCCGGGTTACATAGGCCTTTTTACCAAGACGCATTACTCCCAAAATACACACTTTCCCTCATTATTATGCAGAGTGATTTCATTGGACCTCCCCAAACGTTTAAGAAAAGTAAATGCCATCAGGATCATTCTGCATACATTTACGCACATACTAAATAGAATGTGAATTTCCAAAGCGATAGACCACTGGAACAATGGCCATTTGACAGCCTGTCAGTTATGAGCTGTTATTACATAAAGAGGTATGATGCATATAGACTGATTCCAAAAGTATGCATTGACATGTTTTGCTTCTGTAGGATCATTGTAGCAACAGTTTATATTTCCTTTCGACATTAAATCAGTTCTCTCTGACAAATTGCAGTTATTACATTTTACATCAGGTTGACCATGAGCATGTCGTTCACACTGGAGCTCTTGATGGATGTATCAATCGTTTATTCTGGATTAAAAACTTACATTTTTGTGTGTTCAATTGAAAAATAACAAGCTTTTCTGTAAGGTGAAAAAAAAAAAACAGTTTGGGTTTAATAAAGTTTGGGTGTGACGGACAAGCTAAAAACAAAGCAGATTTTCTCTCTTCATGAGAGGTTGATAAATGACAAAAAATTATATAATTTTTTTCCGTTGAGATTGTTGCCAAGCTTTCCTTCAAGCTTGGATTGTTTTATATTTTAAAGCATAACATAATCTGCGGGGTTTGAAGTAAACAAAGATATTAAGAATTCTTGCTCAGTGATTTTAAAACATATTTTCACAATACTACATCTTCATCATTTAGGAAGTGCTGCATCAACGTGAACAATACAAAACATATATGGTTTTGTTTTTATACAGAAATCTTAAATCCTTATCGCATTACATCACATGAAAAACGTTTTTATAAGCAGCCTCAAATGGTGGTATTGTAATGTATGGATTTATGTATTTCTTCACTCTTGCATCCAGTGAACTCATTTGATAAGTTTCTAATTGCTCTTGAACTAATTCCAATTGAAGCCCAAAGCACTTCATGAACAGTCACACACACAGACACAGACACACACACACACACACACACACACATACACACACACACACACACACACACACACACACACACACACACACACACACACACACACAAGCACACACATACACACACACACACACACACACACACACACGCACACACAAGCACACACATACACACACACACACACACACACACACACACACACACACACACACACACACACACACACACACACACACAAACTAATGTTCTGTATCTTTCACCAAACATCTGTTTAATTATCCCTTCTAGCGTTGTCTGTCATTTGCGATATATTGTGCCATTATTATTTTTACTAATGAGAACATTCAAACACATGTACACACACATGTACACACACACACACAAACAAACAATCATGCGACTATGAGTATAACATCTAAGCTATGTTATTTCCATTTTGCAAGTTGTAACGTTTTTTCCAAAAGTAGTTTCACGTAGGTTTTTGTTTAGACATGATTGTTAAGATACCAAAGACTGTTTTCCAAAAAGAAACTGTAAATAAGACTATTTTTAATTATTAATTTTAGAGGTCTTGACATAAGAACTTGACTTTCTGCAAGTAATTAAAACAAATAGTAATAGCAAAATGTTATTATTTTAATCGGAGCTGAGGCTCAAAACATGCTTTAGACTGTTTCATTAAAATACTATTTGATTATTGAGATATTCCCTTTGTTTGTTTCAGTTTTTCTCTGTTGTTATATTTACCCACCTCCATCACTAGGCGAGCAGCTCCATCAGCAGAGTTTTCTGTGGACCGGACCCGACACCTCATGTCTTTCCTCACCATGCTGGGACCCAGCCCAGACTGGAACGTGGGGCTGTCAGGAGAAGACCTCTGCACCAAGGAGTGTGGCTGGGTCCAGAGGCTTGAGACAGACCTCATACCCTGGGACGCAGGCACTGACAATGGTGTCACATATGAGGTAATCTATCCTAATTTCACTGTTGGCAGCAGTAGAAACCATGGAGGTATAACATTGCAGTTGCATCAGAGCCTATGAAAGCTGTTGTCATTACAAAGGACCACTTGAGAATTCGCTGAATGAAAAAAAGCTTTCCGAGAACCAGCACCTTATCGTGGTGGAGAGGTTTGTGTGCCCCGATGAACCTGGGGGTTGTGTTGTCTGGAACCTTGTGTTCCTGGTTGGGTCTCCCATGGCAAATTGGTCTCAGGTAAGGGGCCAGATTAAGATTGGTTCAAAAGACCTCATGACAAACAAACATGAAAGCGAGGATACCCGGCCCTGGAGCCAGGCCCAGAAGGAGGACTCGTCAGCGAGTGTCTGGTGGCCGGGCTTGCCACGGAGCCCGGCCGGGCACAGCCCGAAAAAGCAACGTGGGCAACACCTCCGCTTCCCCGTCCCGCGGGCCCACCACCTACGGGAAACAGCGATGGGGTCGGGTGCGCTGCCAGAATGGTGGCAGTGAAAGCAGAGGGTCTCGACGGACCAGACTCAGGCGACAGAAGCTGGCTTTGGGGACGTGGAACGTCACCTCTCTGGGGGGGAAGGAGCCGGAGCTTGTGCGGGAGGTGGAGCGTTACCAGTTGGATCTGGTGGGGCTCACCTCTACGCACAGCATCGGCTCTGGAACCTTACTTCTGGATAGGGGTTGGACCCTATTCTTCTCCTGAGTTGCCCAAGGTGTGAGGCGC
Source organism: Eleginops maclovinus (assembly GCF_036324505.1). Taxonomy (NCBI): domain Eukaryota; kingdom Metazoa; phylum Chordata; class Actinopteri; order Perciformes; family Eleginopidae; genus Eleginops; species Eleginops maclovinus. The sequence goes on from NC_086350.1 coordinate 24,173,411, forward strand.
CGAGCGGGTGTGGGGATACTCACAAGCCCCCGGTTGAGTGCCGCTTTCTTGGAGTTTACCCAAGTCGCCTCCCTACGCCTGCGGGTCATGGTGGGGAAAACTCTGACTGTTGTGTGTGCTTATGCACCAAACAGCAGTTCAGAGTATTCGGCCTTCTTGGAGACCCTGAAAGAAGTCCTGTATGGGGCTCCTGAAGGGGACTCCTTAGTCTTGCTGGGAGACTTCAACGCACACGTGGGCAATGATGGAGATATTTTGAGGGGCATGATTGGGAGGAACGGCCCCCCTGATCTGAACTGGAGTGGTGGTTTGTTACTGGACTTCTGTGCTAGTCATGGATTGGCCATAACAAACACCATTTTCGAACATAAGGATGCTCATAAGTGTACGTGGTACCAGAGCACCCTAGGCAGAAGGTCCATGATCGATTTTGTTATCGCATCATCGGACCTGAGGCTGCATGTTTTGGACACTCGAGTGAAGAGAGGGGCGGAGTTTTCAACTGATCACCATTTGGTGGTGAGTTGGGTCGAGTGGCAGGGGAAGCCTCTGGACAGACCGGTTAAACCCAAACGTGTAGTGCGGGTGAACTGGGAACGTCTGGAGGAGTCCCAAGTCCAGGAGGCCTTCAACTCACACCTCCGGCGGAGCTTTTCAGGCATCCCTGTGGAGGCTGGGGACATTGAACCAGAGTGGGCGGTGTTCAAAGCCTCTATTGCCGAAGCTGCGGCAGGGAGCTGTGGTCTCAAGGTCTTAGGTGCCTCAAGGGGCGGTAACCATCGAACCTCCTGGTGGACACTGGTGGTCAGGGAAGCCATCCGACTGAAGAAGGGGGCCTTCCGGGATATGTTATCACTGGGTACTCCTGACGCAGTTGCAAGGTATCGACGAGCCCGAAGGGCAGAAGCCTCAGCCGTGGCCGTGGCAAAGCAGCGGGTGTGTGAAAAGTCTGGAGAAGCCATTGAGAAGGATTTTCGGTCTGCACCAAAGTTGTTCTGGAAAACCGTCCGACACCTCAGTAGGGGGAAGCAGGGAACCATCCAAGCTGTGTACAGTAAGGATGGGACGCTGTTGACCTCAACTGATAGTGTGTTAGGGCAGTGGAAGGAACACTTTGAGGAACTCCTGAATCCGACAACTCCGCCCTCTATGTTAGAGGCGGAGCTGGAGTATGAAGGGGGATCAACTCCAATCTCACGGGGCAGTCACTGAGGTAGTTAAACAGCTCCACAGTGGCAAAGCCCCGGGGGTGGATGAGATCCGCCCAGAAATGCTGAAGGCTCTGGGTGTTGAGGGACTGTCATGGTTGGCACATCTCATCAACATTGCGTGGAAGTCGGAAACAGTACCGAAGGAGTGGCAGACCGGGGTGGTGGTCCCCTTTTTAAAAAGGGGGATCAGAGGGTGTGTGCTAATTACAGAGGCATTACATTACTCAGCCTCCTCGGGAAAGTTTACTCTAAGGTGCTGGAAAGGAGGGTCCGGCCGATTGTCGAACCTCAGATTGAAGAGGAACAATGCGGTTTTCGTCCTGGTCGTGGAACGACAGACCAGCTTTTCACTCTCGCAAGGATCCTGGAGGGGGCCTGGGAGTACGCTCATCCGGTCTACATGTGCTTTGTGGATTTGGAGAAGGTGTATGACCGGGTTCCCAGGGAGATACTGTGGGAGGTGCTGCGGGAGTATGGGGTGAGGGGGTCTCTACTCAGGGCCATCCAATCTCTGTACTCTCAAAGCGAGAGCTGTGTCCGGGTCCTCGGCAGCAAGTCGGACCGATTTCCGGTGAGGGTTGGCCTCCGCCACGGCTGCGCTTTGTCACCAATCCTGTTTGTGATATTCATGGACAGGATTTTGAGGCGTAGTCGTGGGGGAGCGGTCTGCAGTTTGGTGGGCTAAGGATTGCACCACTGCTTTTTGCAGATGATGTGGTCCTAATGGCTTCATCGGTCTGTGACCTTCAGCACTCACTGGATCGGTTCGCGGCCGAGTGTGAAGCCGCTGGGATGAGGATCAGCACCTCCAAATCTGAGGCCATGATTCTCAGCAGGAAACCGATGGACTGTCCACTCCAGGTAGGGAATGAAGCCTTACCCCAAGTGAAGGAGTTCAAGTATCTCGGGGTCTTGTTCTCGAGTGAGGGAACAATGGAGTGTGAGATGGGCCGGAGAATCGGAGCAGCGGGGGTGGTACTGCAGTCGCTTTACCGCACCGTTGTGACAAAAAGAGAGCTGACCCCGAAGGCAAAGCTCTCTGTCTACCGGGGCATCTTCGTTCCTACCCTCACCTATGGTCATGAAGGATGGGTCATGACCAAAAGAACGAGATGGCGGATACAAGCGGCCGAAATGGGAGTTCTCCGCAGGGTGGCTGGCATCTCCCTTAGGGATAAGGTGAGAAGTTCAGTCATCCGGGAGGGACTCGGAGTAGAACCGCTGCTCCTTCGCGTTGAAAGGAGCCAGTTGAGGTGGTTCGGGCACCTAGTGAGGATGCCACCTGGGCGCCTCCCTAGGGAGGTGTTCCAGGCACGTCCAGCTGGGAAGAGACCGAGGGGTAGACCTAGGACCAGGTGGAAGGATTATATCTCTTGGAATCCCCAAGTCAGAGCTGGTTGATGTGGCCAGGGACATGAAAGTTTGGGGCTCTCTGCTGGAGCTTTTACCTCCGCGACCCTGACGGAAAAGCGGGAGAAGACGGATGGATGGATGGATGAAAAAAAGCTTAGCAGTTGTGGCAGTCAGCCATGTGACTTTGATGTAGTTCTTTTATGGCCTTATGCAAGCTTTTTGCTACTGCCAATACAAAACGTGTGGTATCACATTCCAAATATCAATGTAAAAATCCCATTGCTTTTTGTAAAGGATGCAATGCTAACCTCTTGGTCAGTCTACAAAGATATGCCATCACTTTAACGCAAAGTAACCCATTTTGAAAGACAGACAGACAGACAGACAGACAGACAGACAGACAGACAGACAGACAGACAGACAGACAGACAGACAGACAGACAGACAGACAGACAGACAGACAGACAGACAGATTATGATAGAGAATATAACAATGTATTTATAGTTTACAACATCATGAATAAGCAAGGAGCAAATCCTGCTGGAAGGAGGTGATAAATCCTTTTCAAAACTTCTCTAACAAAACCAAACCTTTTTAGTTAGAGTTCTGGGACTTTCAAACATGGATGCATTTTCCAATTTCTGGCCTTTTTATCAGTGACTTCACTTGGTTTCCATAGCTCTCAGAACCACACTGGCACTCACTTTTATGTATATTATATGTGTATTTTAGGGTTTAAGATGTTGTGATCATACATATTATAATGAGAGTAGTAGGGTAGGATTAGGGTCAGCAGTATTTATATCCACTCTAGATTAGGATACATTTGCCATAATTCAGTCTTTGCCCCAAAAGTAAAGTGACGCAATTATGTAACTGTGCACCACTTAGACAAAGTCTTTTTTTGCAGTCTTTTGCATTAAATATAGAATTATTTTCAAGTTTACCATCAGATAATCCATGCATCCTACTGAACAGAAGATATTAAATCACTGCCACCTACAGATAGAGACACGGAAGTACACGCGACAATATGCTTGTTCAAATTTGCATTGCATGAAAAGCAAAGACTTCAAAGCTTCTGTCTGGTTACAGAAATTAAAAGTAAATTTGCTGTTTGTAATTATCTCAAACTAGAGATGAATGTCTTCTGTCTGCTCTTGTACCATACAAGATCTTGAAAAACCAAAAAGTCAGAAAAAAACTTTTGTTCACTACAAAGAGACTCAACTGTTGTTACAGCGCTGTACCGGAGGATGTAACTTCATATCTCCTCTGATACTTTCTTTGTAGATGTCATCCTCTTGTCTTATTCATTACTCCTGAATATATTAAATCCAAAGTTGGTTTGAAACTTGAAACAACACAGCGAGTAAAACTGTAGGAACAAAGAGAATGATTCATGTTTGTGACATATTTTTATATTTCCTCTCTGTAGTGTTTGTTTTAAGCACTGAGAATACATCAACACACATGCCACACACCTGAGAAAAACCATGCATGCCATGTTGTATTAAAGGCATGTTATTGTGTTATTACTTTTAATTATTTCTAGTTACATTCGTAAATTATGACCATTCCATTGAAAAATCCTGTTCTCCTCTTTCTACAAGCCCGTTTTACAGACATGCGGATATTACATGCAGATATAAGATTAGTATTCTTGTCTCACAAAGAATTCCCATGTCCTGAATTTCTGCTTTCTAACTTGTATTACTCTTATCATTGCTCAGTGGAAGACTCGGTCATATACGCCTGAGGCAAGGCAGTCTCTCAATATACAAGAGCAGATGTTTTCCTCTAGGATATCAACCATTTTAACACCAACTGCACAATGCTAATATGGGAGGGTGGAAATAGTTCCCCTTCAAATTACGACCCAATCTTTCCCAGTAGCATTTCATTTTCACACGTCCATTTCCCCCTGATTCTTAAAGAGCCGTAAGAGTAGATTCACCTTTAGTTTCACATTGACTTTCGTTTTAACAAACTATAAGCGTCTTATTATGACAGCTCTGTTACTTTTTTACACAGCATGCAGACATGAAGCAACTTTAGCATTCACTTGTGTCTACAGATGTAATATAAGCCAAGTATTTACTCTTTCCTTTAAATTTGTTTTGTTTTCCAGTGGGACAAATCTTTATCTCTGAGCTAATTGCTCCGCTAACTTTGGGTGCTTGGCATGTATCATAAAGTTAGTTTATAGGGCTTGTTTGCCAAAAGCATCCGCGCAGAGTTGCTGTAAAACAGAGCAATAACACAGCCAGTTGATAAGCACAATAATGCTCCGTAGAGTTCAGGAAAATGTTGGGTTAAGGGTTACATGCAAAAATGTTTACATGACCCTACACTCTGAGCGATGTTTGAACCATAGTTAATATTAAAACACCAATCATAGCAGATACAACCATTAAATACTAAACTTCCAATGTGTTAACCTACCCTCTTGTTTTGGATTCTTCCAGTCACCAAACAAGCCCACAATTCCTCAAGAGAAAATCCGACCATTGACCAGTTTGGACCACCCCCAGAGCCCGTTCTACGATCCTGAGGGAGGAGCCATTACCCCTGTCGCCAAGCTGGTGGTGGAACGCATCGCTAGAAAAGTACAGTGTGTTAAAGTTAGAATGCATGTATATAGAAATATAACCACAGAAAAAGACCATGTTCTATGTTTTTACTAAACTTTCAAACATCGGCAGCAATGTTGCCAGAGGTATACTCAAGAGAAATAAATTGGACCAAAAAGAAAACTTCCACATGAAAAACAGCGACAGCCAAAGATAGCTTACTTTCAAATAGTGCAAAGTTTAAACCACAGGTATTAGTAATGTACATGAGAAATGTTGCCAGCATTCGCAAGTTGCTATCTGACGTGACCTATCCCAACCTTAACCCTAAACCCAGAATCACATATACTTGTATTTCGAAGGAAATTGGGGTGCAAGATAGAAGAAAATATGTTATTAATTAATATGTTGTTTTATTTAATTCTTAAATGGAACAAGTGTCAAGAAACCCTAAGTGTTTTTTATTCTGATTCTGACATTAGGGTTAGGGTAATGATTGGGTACATTCCATAGCCGTTAGCTATTGCTAGTGACTTTTTTTAAATCTAACTTACTACCTGTGATTTAAACATTGCAACACTAGTTTTTCTATTCAAAAAAAGATTTGTCATTCACATACAAGTTGTCTTTTGCTATTTAAGAAAACCAGCAGGAATCAGTATGGAGGTATCTGATTGCAATCCTATTATTGGCTCTAAGAAACTGCATTGACATTCCCTACTGTAACTATGCTGACACACAATAAAAAAGACATGACATACCATTAACACATAAACATAGCCTATTGTGATCAATTGGAAATACAATTAAAAGTTTAAATCAAGAGTCGATTGAATATAGTTTTGTCTTTTAAGAAGCTTTGGTTACATTTGTGTGTGTGTGTGTGTGTGTGTGTGTGTGTGTTGTGTGTGTGTGTGTGTGTGTGTGTGTGTGTGTGTGTGTGTGTGTGTGTGTGTGTGTGTGTGTGTGTGTGTGTGTGTGTGTGTGTGTGTGACAGGATGTTAACCCATTTTTCTATGTGTGTGCAGGGAGAGCAGTGTAATGTGGTCCCAGACACAATAGATGACATCGTAGCTGATATTGGACAGGAGGAGAAGGAAGAAGGTACAGTAAACACACACACACTTTCAATGAAGGATCTTCCGTGGAAAACCCCTAACTAAACACAAAGAATTTACTCTGATGGCTTGATGGAGCGTTTAAGCTCATTACTCAGACCCTGTCATCACACAATATTGCATTCCTTTAAGTTCTTTGAACCATTTTATTCATTCTGTGTTTGCTAAACATTCACTATAACTACAATAAGGGGGTTCAGTGTCTTATTACGGTCAAGGACACACACAAAGCTCATTAATGTCGCAATTGGTTTTACGTAGAGTCTCAGGTGTGATCGGGTCAGGAGGTCAGAACACACATCTGGCACCCTGCTGTGAGAGGGTGGGCGCCCCACTGCTTCAGAGCAAGTCATGTCCCAATCAGAAACACTTTATATTCTGTGATGCATCCCGGATCCTGTCACTCCTGACAATGATGTTCCAGCAGTGCTGCCTATGAAATCAGTTTGCGGCACAGAGTCTTATCGCTGATGTATGGCCACAAAGAAATAAGGAACAAATAAAGTCTCACTCTCTCGCACATTTTTGCTGTGGTATTTGTTGTCATGGTTGGGGGATAGAGGGACCATGAGAGAGCAAAGTCATTCAATATTTTAGAACCCAAAAACACATGTTACAACTTAACTGAATCTGAAACTGTCTCTTATAAACATAACAACATATCCACTTGCTAAATGTTCACCCTCATTGTCATATTATTCCTATATAATATAATAGTGTTTACTTCCTGTCTGTCTTCTTCTGCTGTTCCCGTTAGTGTTTACTTCCTGTCTGTCTTCTGTTGATTAGTTCTCTGATGCCCAGTGCTCTGTATTTTAACCTCTTTCCTTTTGCTGCAGTTTTTCTTCTCTCTACTGGGCATGGTTTAGCAATCATAAATCCAAAGTTTAATGATGAATACAAAACACATTTTTGTTGTCCACAGATGACCTTACATCTACAGAACTTCTTTCTGCAGATTGATATGACTGCACTCAGTCCCTTGATCCTCCTGAGAAACAGTCATGTTTTGCTTAGCAGCGGTTGGTTACGAGTATTAACGGCTTATAAACTCCTGAGTGAATTAATACTTGACATAGGAAATATATTTCAAAGGCATGTTCTTGTTGAATTAATTATTTTAGTACAACATTAACATAACAGTTTCAAGTGGAACTATTGAAAATGCATACAAATACAGAGTAATTATATTTAGACAATAGTTTAATTAAATACACTGGGCCAGTCCCATGAGCAGAATTCTTGTAGGCAAACAGGAGTTAAACAATAATGACCCTAACCCTAATAAAGCATTATGAATAAATGAAGAAAATCCTTCATACTAATGTTGACAAATACTAATTACTATATTAATCCCCACAATTATTATGAGCTGAGCTGAATGCACTATTGTGTTCTGGGGTAATAGAGCTTAAAGGTTGGAGCAGCTTGGGACTGAAAGGCTGCCAGTTGGAATTTAGCTTGTTATTCAGATCGAACTGAGCGGTTTACTTAAAGGATGTAAAAACCAAACCGCTTTCTTCAAATTTCATTCCCTTTAAAAAGCGATTCATAAATGTCAAAGCACTTTCTTAAAGGACAGTCTTATGACCTGGCTCAAAAAGGCCACAACAAAGGAGAGACACACCATGTCAATGGTAACAAAAGATATTTTTATTAAAGTAAGTCAAATTAAAGAAGTGCACAAATAAGTAAAGGATGAGGTGTGGACGTCAGTGGTAGCAGTAGTCTAAGTGCAGGGTGAGGGTTGCATGGACGTGTATGTGTGAGGGTGTTGAGATGTACAAAGTAGAACAACTAAAGTAACAGTATACCAAACCAAAACCTGGTGCCTGCGGGAAAGAGCAGAGAGGAGCAGAGCAGAGAGTTAGTGTGGCAGGGAGACTTTAAGTAGCTACAGGGCACCGGGCCCAGGTGCCCTGAGTTACTGCAATCAAAGTTAGACACGCCACAGCCACACCCTCTCCAGATAAACCCACAGGGGCATCACAACAGTGAGATGAGAAAATGTATTTGTAGATCACAACTTCTACTTTACAGTTCATTACTGTATGTGTACTGACCTCTTATTATTTAGCTTTAGTGGTGCATAAGTTTAACACTGGACAAAGATGAGAGCAGAGCTACGTCACTGCCTGGCAAAATGAAGGCCCTGCCCACTTTCCAGTGAAAACAGAAGGATCAAAAGAATTGAGGAAAAAGCTGTTTTTACCATGCCTATAAAAGCTGCTGTGTCGTTGCACGTTAAACAACAAAAAAGATTAAGAATTAGGAATTTCTTTACTTTTACTCTGAAAAATCCCGGTAAAAGAAAATATCTGTGGGTTTAGGCCTCCACAGAGAGATCGTAAACAATGGGATCCTTTCGGTCTTCATCCCAACAGAACGATGATGCTAATAAGCGTAACGTCAATTGTCAAAGTTAGCAGTTGTAATTGTTAAAGACAATAGTGACTGTAGATGCTGCATTGAAATATAAAACTCGGAGAAGCCAAGGAAATCACAGTTCAACTGTTTGCCTGATGCCTGCCGCTTGTCCTCCGGCAGACTGACCGGAAACCAAGACCATATTGATGTAAATTAAACCAAAAATGGACTCCGATCATTTATCTCCATTGACCTTAATTAGTTGTTGCCTTTCTAACCATTGTAATTGGGCTCTTTGTATAGTTGAATCTGTATTTACTGCCAGTCAAATGACAGCAAATGTTTTCATAGAGGGAAAGGACCAGGATACTAACTTGCTAGCTTACAGCAGATCCGCAACAATATCAGAAGGAATCATGTGATCACATTGATAAAATAAGTCAAAAAAACATCAGTTTCATCATTTCTCGTGATGGTTGCCCAACTTTATGATCCCCAAATGTCAACAACAGTCCGGCCCCAGCTGTGTGAATCACTTTTTAGTGTCCCCCCTGTTGCCGTTGTGTTTTGGGCCTCTCGCTGCGTTTTGTATTTGCAGCTTATTGTATGGGCAGCTTTTATTTACGCAGCGCATTTAGTAAACGCTGCGCATGTTTGGTCAAGTTAATGAAGATGATTTTTCATTTGCATATGTTTTGGCACATATTTGTTTTCATGTTTGCATCTTTTTTGAATGAGCCATGCGTTTCTCCTAATGGATCTCCTTGTGTTTTGTGCCGATGAAATGCATTTGTCGGCCACCTTAACAGCCTATTTCAATGGGACTCTCCAAGAAATTGGTGAATAGTGTCAAAGTGTTTGCGTGGGTATCACTTTTTGGAAAGATAGAACACATACACTAGTTGTTTTCTGTTATTACCCTGACTTTTTTGTGATCAGTGCTGTGACATGATAGTTACAAGATGAGCTGATCCTTTTGTCCTTGTTAAACCACAGAGGGGCTAGCAGGAAAAACAGTGCATGACCTGTTTGGATTGTATGATTTGTGCCTATTTTAAGTGGCCTTGGGCAGGGTGCAGGATTTTACCCACACTGCACAATTTTAACAAGAATCTTCTTCCGCCTAACACACGTCTTCCTTATTCAGTCATAGTCCATTTGCTTCTTTCCCTCCTCTGTTACTCTACCTGTCCCCTTGTTTCCCCTATTCTCTGTATGAGATGACACTACAGAGACAAAACTGGTCCCCAAAGTCTGCCCGGAGCTTCGCTGCTCTCACTTACACATCAACTCCCCTCTTACCTTTATCTCCGCTTCTCCAGCTCCTTTGTTCCCTCATTCTCCTCTGTCTTTACACGTTATCCCAGAGAATTGGACCCACTCAGGTTTGTCCCTGAGGCTTGATGCTCTATTCTCTCTCGCCTCTCCCCTCATTATCTCCGCCTCTCTGAACCCTGAGAGAGCGTTTTTAATTGAAGCCAGTCCCCCTGCAGCTTGTCGTAGCTCTGTTCGCACTGATAATTAGGCGAGACTTTCACAAATCTTCTGTTTCTCTCCAACTCCATCCTTTCTATCCCTCTCAGATGTCACTCTGTGGTCCCTAATGGTCCAATACTTGCAGTAATCACCTTTGGACAAGTTGTGAAATAATAAATGTCAGCCTTATCTTCTCACCCCTCCTCTAACTGTGACAAATCAGTTCAGCTGTTGTAGTGCAATGAAAAAGAAACTAAACTTTCTTGAGCAGATCTAACTGGTAATGACGACCAAGTGATCTGTACAAAGATGAGTACAAAGCCTCGGCTGGAAAGAGGTCTTATATTGCTTTAGGGGTTTTCCCTTTTCTGTAGTGTGTTCTATAGGTTTGTGAGCATGTTAATGGTCTGCAAAGGCAAAAATATCTCCATTGGACTCATTTGTTTACTTCCATAAAATAGTGACATCACTATGTAACACTTGCGCATCCACCGCATTGTACGTGATAGACATTTCCAACAGTGACATCACTGACTAGGTTTCAACACATTGCACGTGATATGCTAAGGGGCGGGACAGCTCTAAGCGGTTAACCAATCAGAGCAGAATGGGCTCTGGTTTCAGGGGGAAAAGAGGTGAATTGCCAACAACTGCGCAGTACATACTTTGCATATGAAAAAAAGCCTTTGAATCTATATTAATCTTGACATTTCGACTCAACTTTTCATGTAGGTATAAAGTCTATATAAAGTAAGATTGTAGTCAATCTGCCAACACTGCTCTCCTTTCTCTACATACACACTGCATACATATTTGCCTATGTAATGTACATTATGAGCAATGGAAGGAACATATATATCTTAAAATGTCATTAATTTATTTCAACAGAGGAAAATTGATTATGTTAACAAAATATACAGGATTCATATAGGGAAGGTGCATCACAATCAGTGAATGGGCACAACATTTTAACGGAAATACTAAAAAGCCTTTTTCGTTTGTATGTCCTGCATTCACTAAACATCCGTTTGTGTTTCTCTCTTAGATGACACACCGGAGACATGCATCTACTCAGGCTGGTCTCCCTGGTCGGCTTGTAGCAGTTCGACGTGTGAAAAAGGCCGCAGGATGAGGCAAAGGATGCTGAAGGCCCAGCTGGACCTCTCTGTGCCGTGTCCCCATACTCAAGATTTCCAGCCCTGCATGGGCCCAGGATGCAGTATGGAGGGTAAAATCCCACACAGACATACAATACTGAAGATTTATGAGAATTGAGTTGGGATGTGGGGGACCACAGTTGTGAAAAATGTAGGTAAGGTTGTCCCTAAGCTAGGCACTGTACTGCAATTGTTATGAACAGATGGAACCATCTATAAGGGCTTCAGAAGGTCGCTGAGGATCCCCTGCTGAGTATGCTTTTCCTTCGCGTGACAACTCTTTGGCCCTTAGGAAACCAGCTGCAATGGTTTATTTAAAGCACTGATGGATACTGCCGCAATTTAACTCAGATCAGCTGGTCTTATCAAATTTGCCAGGAGAGAATGTTCTTCCATCACAGACACAGAACAGCTTGATGTTGGTATGCATAAATAACAAGACAACACAACATTATATCTAATTCCCTCCATAAAATCTGAGGAGTTGAATTTTTTTAAATTTCATATAAATGAAAGCAACATGGAAGGAAAATGAATAACATAGACTGGAGTAAAAAGTAAGGTTTACGCTGACGATAGCAGTGCAGTGACACCTTATTGAAGATCCAGCAACTACTGTGTGTGAGGAAAACATACTCTGTTAGCCACGGCATGAACATTGACAATGATTTTTCAGTGAACCTTTTTTTTAAGGAGACGCCCTGTCATTGTTAAAACCTGCAATTCAAACAATGGGCATGTTTCCAATTGTATCGAGTCACCCCATGTAAGGAAACAGGAGGAGGGGGGGCAAACTACCAGAGTTTGGCATTTAGACGACATTCGGCTCTCAGTTAGCTGTCAGCAGGCTGGCCTTAAACTTGGAGGCGAACACCCAAGTGGATGCATCTCTAAGTGATCAGCCGCACTTGTACTGGGAAGAGGTTATTTTGTAGAATTATAAAAAGGTCTTAACCAATCACAAGAGAGCCGGCCAGATTACTAATCAGGCTGTCAGCTGGCTGGCCTTCAACTTAGAGAGGACCACATATGTGGATGCGACTGTAAGTGCTCAGCTACTGTTGTACTGTGTATGAGGTTTGTTTGTAGAATGATCAAGATTTAAAATGCTGCGATTTGGAAAAGAACCAACGGTAAGTGGAGCAGGGTGGATCTAAATGCTGATGACAGGAGCACTTAACAGAAAATACCTTCATTAAAGGTTTGGTCTAGACAAGAAAAGGCAATGCTAACAGGAAAACCAGGACTAAAATACAGCTAATGAGGATAAAGTGCAGGTTTACAGGAGGTCAGGTGGTTGCAGGGCTGATGGGAAACAGGTGAAACTAATAAGACAATCAAAACAGGCTGGAAAACATACAAAGACAGGAAGTAAAACCAGACATGACACAGTTTGAGAAACTTTACAATAAGACATGAAACAGATACAATAAAAACTAGGTTGATGACACAAGCTTTCTCAGCTATTTGCCCTTTAATAAATAACAATCATCTGGTTCTGTCTAAACATTTCCAGAAACAGAGCCAAAGTTGGAGAACAGCTCATTTTTTATTCACCTCATTGAATTAAACTTTTACCATCACTTAACAGATGTTTCAAGGTTTCATTGGTCATACGCACAGCATATACAACGTACAGTATATGTTGGCAATGAAAATCTTATATCCCATGCTCCTCCAACAACTCAACATACATGGTGCAAATAAGATAAATAAAATAGTGCAAAAAGAGAGAAGAATATTTACAATAACAACAATAAAGATTTGAGGATGTGAAATATATACATATGTGGAATACATTGAAAGTATTTAAATACTTTACACTGTTGAATGAGGAGGTATGGACAGATGCATATATTATGTATAAACAGATGTATATGGCAGAGGTGTATAATATATAGATATATGTGTGTGTGTTTGTGTACTATAAACAGATATGAGTAGACATTCACAGAGCTCAGGAGTTCAGCAGTCTTATAGCCTGTGGTATAAAACTGTCTCTGAGTCTGGTGGTCTTGGTCCGGATGCTGCGGTACCGTCTGCCAGACGGCAGCAGGCAGAACAGATTGTTGCTGGGGTGATGGGGGTCCTTTAATATCCTACCGGCCTTCTTCCTACACCGCTGGGTGTAGAGGTCCTCCATGGATGGCAGCTCCGTCCTGGTGATGTGCTGAGCAGTTTTCACCACCCTCTGTAGAGTCTTACGGTTGAGGGCGGTGCAACTGCCATACCAGGCGGTGATGCAGTCAGTCAGGATACTCTCGATGGTGCACCTGTAGAAGTTGCAGAGTATCCTGGAGTCCATGTTGAACTTCCGCAGCCTGCGGAGGAAGAAGAGCTGCTGTCGAGCCGTCTTGGATATGTACCTGGTGTGATGTGTCCATGTAAGGTCCTCACTGATGTTTACCCCGAGGAACCTGAAGCTGCTGACTCTCTCCACAGGAGTCCCGTCGATGGTGATGGGTGTGTGTGCCTCTCTCTGCCTCTTCCTGTAGTCCACAATCAGCTCCTTTGTTTTGCTGACGTTGAGATGGAGGTTGTTGTCCTGGCACCAAGTTGTCAGGGCTCTGACCTCCTCTCTGTACACCGTCTCGTCGCCGTCTGTGATCAGGCCGATGACGGTCGTGTCGTCAGCAAACTTGATTATGGTGTTGGAGCTGTGTGTGGCCATGCAGTCGTGCGTGAACAGGGAGTAGAGGAGAGGGCTGAGCACACAACCCTAAGGGGCTCCGGTGTTGAGGGTCAAGGTGGAGGATGTGATGTTCCCCATCCGCACTGCCTGGGATCTGCCCGTTAGGAAGCTCATGATCCAGTCACAGAGGGCGCTGTTGAGCCCAAGGTCCCTGAGCTTAATGATGAGCTTGGAGGGCACAATGGTGTTGAACTGCAGTCAATGAACAGCATTCTCACATAAGTGTTCCTCTGGTCCAGGTGGGAGAGGGCAGTGTGGAGGGTGAAGGAGATGGCATCATCCGTGGAACTGTTTGCTCTGTAGGCAAACTGCAGGGGGTCCAGTGAGTCAGGGAGGGAGGAGGTGATAAAAGTTTTGACTAACCGCTCAAAGCACTTCATGATGATGGAGGTGAGTGCAACTGGGCGGTAGTCATGATGTAATCTAGGCTGGGAGAACAGTCCGAAGAAATGATTTCCACATCTGAGCACCACTTGTTGTTAATCATGAAGCACACACCTCCTCCCTTGCTCTTACCTGAGTTTATTGTCCGGTCCTGGCGATGAATGGAGAATCCGTGTGGAGCAATGGCGGCGTCCGGTATTGTGGGGTCGAGCCAAGTCTCCGTGAAAACCAACACATTACAGGTCTTAATGTCCCGTTGAAATGCCACCCTGCTACGGAGTTCGTCCAGTTTATTATCCAGGGATTGGACATTTGCCAGAAGTAAACTCGGTAGAGGAGGCCTGTTTTCACGTTTCCTCAGCCTGACCAGGACCCCGGCCCGGGAACCTCGTTGTCTCTTCCTCCTGCGCTCCACAGGCAGAGCTCCAGCAAGTAAACACAGAGACTCTCCATTGTTTGCAGGTCGTCGTGGATTATTGCTGTCCACCAGCGACCTGATGTGTAAAAGTTGTTCTCTATCATATTGGATGATAGGGCTCGCTTGGGCGTAAAAGTGAAGTCTTACCTCACCAAATAGCATTCACAGTCATAAAACTCACTTGTTACAAATACACAATGAATTCAAATGGTAAAAAAAAGTAAATTTTGTACTACTCTTTAGCCATGCGTATGGTGGTCATCTAGTGATGGCAATGGCAGCCTATCCATCATATAAGAACTTGATGGATTGTAAACGCAAACGTTAGTATTTCAATTTTTTATTATGTTTTGGTTTGTCATTCTCAATTGCTAATTAGCAATTGTTTACATGATAACACAGTAATAAAAATGGTAAATCTTTTTTAATCACCTTCCAATGCACATGACCCCTGCAGCTGAGGAAACTTTATCTGAAATTAAACATCTGTCGAAAGCCATTGTACAATAGGCAGCACTATTTTTTGCAACACATAAAAAGTGTGAGACTAAAGTGAGCAAAACAGTGATTAAGAGGACAAGCACAGGCGAGAAACTAAACTGTTTAACATAGTACAGACAATGAAAGGCTTAAGAGAAGGTATTAAAGGGCATTCCAATGATTTAAAAGGTGCTAACACTAGGTCTGTTCTCAAGTTTAGCAAGAGGACAGACTTTTTTGAACCTTCATTTTGTCATATCAATGATCAGTACTCCCACTGTTTTAAGTTAAACTTTTGGGTTTGTAACACTCTATAACCTATTCTACTCTTCCCTTCTTTACCACATACCTATTTTTGCTTTTTTAAGGGGGATTAGGTAACTAACAGTTTATGCCACAAAGGAGAAAAACCTTTTACTTTTGAAGATCAGGTTAAGATACAAAAAATAAGCTATAAATTAAATTATTCTCAATGGTTTTGTGTCTGCTTTACCATTTTATAGCACACATTCTGTAAGCATTAAAAAACAAAATTGCATTTTCTTTTTCAACACTGTTAGATTTGGGGTGTTTATTTCCTATCAACAAGAGGGGTGATATCTGAACCCTGAAAATAATAAGCAGAATAAAGCTTAGGCGATTCAGACTATGTATTGTTTATTTTGTGTTGAACTTTGGAATTTGTGCCTCTTCCTAATTTATATCCTTTTGCAGCCATAACACAACTATTGTAGTTGTGGTGAAGAATTATACAGCTCAAACTAAAGGAAATGGGTGCCATTTGGTGATTACAGAGGAAGCCCACACATCTGAAGTTAATATGGTTACATCGTCAGCATATGTCACAACATACAAATCCCTAATCACACAGTGTAAACATTGGTGATTGGATACAGTAATTACTCCTCTGAAACACAAGATTATGCGGATCAGCTGTTAATGCTGAGGATCCAGGATGCTTAAATCGGGATTTGATTAGGTTTATCCTTGACTAAGAGAATGCACCATGCTTTCATCGTTATGTTAAAGATAATGGGTGCAACATGGGGGCGTGTACGTTTATGAATTTCAGTCCATTAGGATAGGGAAACAAAGTGTACAGCTTCACGGTAATCCAAGTATCAAAGCTGATGTGTTTTAAACAAGTCAGTCAACGTTCTCTTAAGTATCATGAATGTTGTCAAAGGAGTAACTTTATTTCTGGTTTCCCCCAAAGTTGTCAGTTTGATGCTCTTTTACTCCAAGTAACAACCCACTTCATTCCAACAAACACACACACACACACACACACACACACACACACACACAAGAACAAAGCTCTAGCAGTTTGACTTTCCAGTCCAATTTCCAGTGAATTTGTCAGTTTGGAACAAATGCTGAGAGGCAGCACAGCCAGCATCTGTCTTCTCCTTCTTCCTTCTCATTGTAAGATGTCTACCTGACTTAAAGCTCAGAATATTCAAGGTCGGAGGCGCATTACACACACACACACACACACACACACACACACACACATACATAACTCTTCTTATCGATGTTCATCAGACAGCTTCACACACACAGTAGGTTCTTGTTCCTGCACACCTCTACTTTGTTTTCATTTAGCGCTCCGTTAGCGTGTGGTGGGAGATTGATAATTGCAGGGTTTATGCTGGGGCAGGGCGGGGGCCAACGCCCAGGGTGATTAATATTCCTGGGAAACACTTTGGCTCTCTGGAGAACTCGTCCAGGCTGGAAGAACCTGTATCTTTTATAAATGATTCACTTAGTTCTGCTTTATTAGGCCACAGCCGTTAAGCAATTATGTTTCAGATAGAAAAGAGTGAGAGTGTGAGAGAGTTTGAATTGTGAGTCGACGAAAAATGTCTCACTAAAACGTTCACCAGGAAAGACCATGCTACAACAATATCAGTTTAAGATTTCATTACAGGAGATATAGAATGTGAATAGAAGGGGAGATGAAGGATGCGGGATCCCTTCAGTCAGGCTGGTCTGGAAGACCAACTGAAATCGTCAAAGAGGGAGATCTAGATATGGGCGTTCAGTCTCAGGTGTGTTTCTTCCTGATCTGAATACCAGTCCCAAGAAAGAATCTACAATGAGACGGAAAGAGGGATGTAGTTATCTATTAAGGGAGGGGTAGGATCAGGATGGGACTAACGAATGAGGGAGGGATGAATGGATGTAAAGATGTACGGAGCAAGGGATAAACAGATGAAGAAATGTAAGGAGGGACAGATGATTGGACAAAAGACAGGGTTTAGGAATGAATGGATGAAGGGATGTAGGGTACAAGGTATAATTGGACGAAATGATGTAGGGATGAATAGAGGAATATAGGGATAATTGGACAAAGGGATGTAGGGATGACTGGATGAAGGAAGAGAGGGATTAAGGGTCTGGGTCAAGGGTCGATGTAATGAGCGGGGAGGACGGGTGTAAGGATGGAGGGATGAATAATTGAAGGGATGTAGGCAGAGAGGAATGAAGTGTTGAAGGGATGTATTGATACATTGATGAAGGGCGGGTGGGAGGGATGAAGGGATTTAGTGAGGGAGGGATAAAGGGTTGAAGGGATAAAAGAATGTGGGGAGAGAGGGATAAAAGGTCAAAGAATGTAGGGAGGTAGGGATAAAGTGATGAAGAGAGGAAAGGAAAGGTGTGTCAAAAGGATTTAGGAATAAATGGATGAAGGGATTAAGGAAAAGGCCGGATAAAGGAATGAAGAGAGGGAAGGATGATGGTCGAAGTTATGTAAGGAGGGCGTGATGGAGGGAGGGAGGGAAGAGGGGTCGGAGGGATGTAGAGTGGAGGGGATGAAGGGATGTAGGAATGCAGTGAAAGAATACGTAGGAAGTGGAATGGATGGATGGAAGGAAAATGGAGGGTGGGTTGTGAATTTGGGTGGCTCAGCTGCTTCTGGAACTAAGCTAACTAATCGAAGTCCAGTGCTCCCATAATCACCTCTTCTTAACTCACTTTTAATATACTATCAGCTCCATTGTTAGAACAGGTGCTTAATGGGGACAGCAAGAGACGACTCTCTGTAAGTGAGGAATAGGGAGATCTTGAAGTGTCATGCTGGCTAATAGTGATAAAATACACCAGAGTGGAGCCTTTTTACAGAAGCAGGAGCTTTTTTTTAGCTGATACAAGCCAGGGTCATACATATTGACTTTCACTCCCTCAGGCCCCAGCTGTGAGTACGACTGTCCCTCAGGCAATTCTCCTTATTAAAAGATAGTTGAAGCAGTCTCTGAGAAAGAGCTTTTTGAAAATGCTTCCTTCAACTTAACAGACTGAAATCCAGGCAGGTGTTGGAGAGAATCGTAAAGTGTCCTGTCAGTGGAGGACCTGTATTCAAGTATTCCAGTCAGGAATCCTGTTCGCTAATGTGTTGACTTTAATATATTTGGAGACGAAATAGCTGAATTGAGAGCGCATTAGACAAATATGTCCGGGAATGATTTAGTTTTGGCAGGGGGAGTGGTTATCTTTTGGGGTTATTTTGCCATTTTACTATTGCTGCTGTAAATGCTGAGTTGTTCTGTATTGTTTGATGTTTTATTGTCATCAGTTATTAGGTGTTCACATGTGTGTCCTCACAATTTTTTATAGGTCATATTCTTATGAATGTATTGAAGACCCACCCACATTCAATACATCTCTTTTATTTAGCTGATTCTTTTATCCAAGCAACTAACATAAACTTCTCAACTTTAGACATGCCTAATGGGAAATTGTGGGTTCAGTGTCTTGCCAATAGACACTTTGACATATTGAATGCAGTGCATTCCGATTGAACCAATGACCCTCTGATAATAGATGCAAATTTATCTCCTGTGCCGCAGCTGCCCAATATTCATGTTATGGATAAAGTCTTTCTTCAAATAATGAATTGATTGCTCTGTTCAATTAACAGAGCAACAAAACAGAAACAATTGAATTAAATGAATCAGATAATTATATTTGTTTATTTTGGCCGATGTATATTTATTTATGTAATTGTATGTTTTAGTTGTTGGTGTGTTAATTGCTACCACATTAATATGCATAGCATAAATTAAGAGATTAATAAAAGTAGATATTTAGAAATATAGACATTTATGAAGGAATAAAAAAAAGAGATTTTGAGAAACAAATACATGCAAATGTAGAGAAAATTAAGAAACATACTGGTTAAAGATATAGATGTATTTATTTATGTGTTTATTCATGGAGTCATAATTGAAATGTATTACGCCTTTGTATGAATTGTGGGAAGCTGTAGCTCAGATGGCCATTAAACGTTGGGTTGGTGACATCTTCTGTTGGCGGGTGGTAGTATTTCTCACAAGGAAGCCTAACAGTAAATTGTACTGTATGCGCATGGGGGGGAAATAATACTGCCATGTCAATGTATATCTATGAAAACAGTGAGTGTCTTTTTCCAGATATTTGGGGAAAGATCAATTGTATGATCTAGAAACTACCATAGAAAAAGAGTATAATGAGTGAATCCACATTTAATATAAATTACAGCTTGCAGCAGGCGTACATCATACAGTAACAGATTGCATTCATATGGCACTCTGTATAAACACAGTCAACTTCAATCACTGCACTAAAACACAGCTGCTTAAGTAATGAAAATGTCAACCTTAAGTATATTATTATAGAAATATCATTAAAACACTGCTCCAAATGCAGGCTGAAGCAAATGTTAGGATTCCACAGTGACACAGGTTTTATCATGTATGTATTACACTTACACTTTCTTAGGTTGTCAATACAGTAGATGTGACTGGAATTGTCTAAATGATACATGCTCATTTAAATCTTGCAGGAGAATTCTGCTTATGTTTTTTCCCCTTCACAAAGAATGTCATGTCCTTATGTGAGGGAACCACAGTTGCAGGATTCTGTCTAGTATAAAGAATTATATCCGTGTTATGGCAAGTTTAGTTGGGAGCACCCTTCATAAAAAAATAATTACTTTCAGCCCAACTCGGAATCTCTGAAAGGTGCTTTGCTGCAGCTGAAATCTGACCATTGACCCTCTCTGGTCTCGTTGTTTTTCTCCTGAAAAAGCACGATTATTGTCACTAGGTATGGAAAGCAGTTGGACCCAAAAGCAGAAACACAAATGTAGCTATAATGAAGTAAAGTTATTTCAAAATGTTGGAAAATCTGTTTGGTATAAAGCAAAATCCAGGGAAACACACCACAAACACAACAATTCAATGGAAAAATGAAGGACAAAGTGACAGAACACTGGGAAAGACAGGCAACAGTACACACAACTAATCACACTGACAAGACACAGCTGGGAAGGACAGGCAAAAACACAAGGGCTGGTGATTACACACAGGTGGAGAGAATAAGGGCGGGGCAAACAATCACAGAGGTGGGAAAACACAATACAGGAAGTGACTGGAAATACTTTTCAAAATAAAACAGCATTTACTTGACCAAGATAATGACGATAGGAGTATTTTAGTGACAACATCCATCCTTAAGTACATCTTCTGCCAAGTTTTTGCAGTGGCAGAAAACTATTTTACCAAAACTTTCTTGTGTATCTTACTCATTGAAATGAAGAAGCAGTGGACCTACCTATGTATTAGTTGTTAGTTTATCAGGATTTAAAACTGAAACATGTCCAATATAAAATGCCAGGGTGTTCTTCTAATAGCATCTTGTTCTTTTTTTGTTGTTCTCCTGATGGATAGAGCCATCGACGTGTATGATGTCGGAGTGGATCAGCTGGTCGGCCTGCAGTGTGTCCTGTGGGATGGGGATGAGGTCCAGAGAGCGATATGTCAAACAGTATCCTGAGGACGGCTCCAACTGCCGGCTCCAGACTGAGGAGACGGAGAAGTGTGTTGTCAACGATGAATGCTGTGAGTCTCAGATGACACTTAGATTGAATTAATTTTACAAATGACACATAAATACTTTGACTTGATCCAGCTTGGTGATATAGAGTGGTGCAGTGATGGCATATTTTTGTAAGTTGACCAGGAATTTAGCATCGCAAGGGCTCCCCAGACAAAAAAACTATGCAAATGCAAACAACGATTTTTCCAATGGATTTCAGGAATATTGCAGATATTAAGCTCAGTGGCAAACACACATTTATCATACTACATTTTTTTTTCAGCAGAATGTCCATATGTTAACATAGTTTGTACTTTTTTAACCATAAATGCAATTGCCAGAAGTAAAAATCTAACGATAAGCTACATTATGGTCGCATTTCTTCCAGCAACACCACTAAGCTAAAGGTGGTTAATGTCTGGTGTGATGACGGTGAGTTATCTTATTTAACCAATTGTAGGCAACTGCTTCACCAAGATTTTATGTCTTAAAACAACATGTGAAAATCTCTTAAGCTCTTGTTAACTACAGACCATATTTCAAGCGCCTATGCGAAAAACATATTCATAAAACCATTGACTGCAACACCAGGAAGTCAGAAGTGATAAAATGCTAGCTCATTGCCAGGTTTTAGAACTAATTCCTGCACCACTGTATTGTAACAGTCTGTTGGCTTCCTTAAAGTGAAACCAGAAATGAGCTACGTAAATCACACGCCCTAGTCATTGCACCACATGTACTTATCGTTTACATGTTTTTCACAATGACATTCAAATCATACATTTTTTCTCCATTTATGACCATATCAGGTCTCCAAGTTTTGAGATCCTATATGGTGATAGACAGACCAATAATTGTCTCATGTTGTTGGTATTTTGTCCTTCTCCACAGCACCAAGCAGCTGTGTGGTGACTGAGTGGGCGGAGTGGGACCCCTGCAGCGTCACCTGTGGCCTGGGCATGAGAAGACGTGAGCGCATGGTGAAGATGCCTCCTATAGATGGGTCCATGTGTAAGACGGAGGTCGCCGAAGTGGAGAAATGCATGATGCCTGAATGCCGTGAGTAATATTTATATCCTTTTATTTCTGTTTTATTGTATATATTTGAAATGGAATTGTATTCTTTTATATTATAACACATATTTAGGGGCATTTCTTTGTACATTTCCGTAAACAAAATGGTGAGGGTTACATATATGAGTATAAATCAGGTTCAAGCATTATTATATGCAAATACAATGCTTCAACGTGGTAATTACTAATAACTGTAGCATATGTGTTTAAATACTTTCACAGACAGCTTCCCCTGCATGCTGTCCCCCTGGTCTGACTGGACTGAGTGCAGTGTGACATGTGGGCGGGGCTTGCGCACACGCCAGAGGATGCTGAAGTCTGACCCTGCAGAGTGCACAGAGGAGCTGGAGCAGACCGAAAAGTGCATGTTGCCCGAGTGCCGTGAGTACCTGAAGTAGAAACCGTTTTTTCAACTGTTCTGATTGAACTTTGAACGAAGAAACTGGGCATTCTTTGTGCATTTACCATAGTTGTAACCCGACATTCTTGTGTCCTGAGATTTGGGTTGTGTTTTTGACATATTTATAACACTATACTCTATTGACAGGTTTGAACGTGTTATTAAACATTTATTGCATATTTAATGTGTCCCATCTGCAGGTGCATCATTTAGCTTATATTTATTTATTGGAAAATACAGCTCTTTAGTTTTGTTTTTTTACTTTTCATTCCCAGTAGATTTGTGCAAAGCAATGCTGACATTCATTCTCTTTTTTAAAATAATGTTCTTTGAATATTCAATTTAATTAGCCAATTACATA
This sequence comes from Eleginops maclovinus, assembly GCF_036324505.1. Taxonomy (NCBI): domain Eukaryota; kingdom Metazoa; phylum Chordata; class Actinopteri; order Perciformes; family Eleginopidae; genus Eleginops; species Eleginops maclovinus. Next base: position 24,196,335 of record NC_086350.1, read on the forward strand.
TTTTCTTGTCAAAGACCTCAAATTTTATGGCAAATTATAATCATATCAAAAAAAGATGTATATTTGAATTCTCATGGTAAGAAAAATATATTTTATAGAAAGCTTGAGGGATAAACTGACTGAATGGTTACAGTAAGTTCAGTGTTAGCATAAAAAGTGTGTTCTGGTGAAGCAATACGCCGATTATGTAATTTAGGTTTGGTTTACACAATGTGATCTCACATTGTCCAGAACACCTGATAAGTATCAACTTGATCTCACAGAACTTAACATGTGTTGCCTTTGAAATTCAGATACTCTGGAATGTAAATCCAATTTAAACTTGTAAAACGCACCACGGAACACAGACAAAACTAAAAAAATGTTAAGTTTATCAAAAGATAGATGCCACAAAAATCTAAACACTGTGATGTTTAACCGTCTGCCCCTCCTTTGTTTTAAATGTTCAGTCCTTTCCTTTTGTTTCTGCCTTTTCCTTCTCCTAGCCGTGGACTGCATGGTCTCGGAGTGGTCCGAGTGGTCCGAGTGCAACAAGTCCTGCGGTAAAGGCCACACCATTCGAACCCGTATGATCAAACTGGAGCCGCAGTTAGGAGGCAGCCCTTGTCCCGAGACCATCCAGAGGAAGAAGTGCAAGATCAGGAAGTGCCAATCAAAAACAAAGGAGGAGAGGGGGGGTAGAGGTGGAGGAGGAGGAGGAGGAGGTAGAATGAGGCGACGGGGTAAACAGGGAAGAGATGGAGCGGTTGAGGAGCAGCCAGGTTAGTGGGAATAATACTGTCAGTATTATTGAAGCTGATACATGCCACCAATAATTACTAAATGGTTTTTCCAACAGGTTGCAGAATGCAGCCGTGGACCAGCTGGACGGACTGTACCAAACCATGTGGAGGGGGGATCCAGGAGCGATTCATGATGGTGAAAAAAAGAGCTAAAGCCACTCAGACTGGCAGCTGTAAGGACAGGAAGGAGATCCGGGCATGTAACGTTCATCCCTGCTAGGGAGCACTACTGAGCCACAGAGGAGGAGATACGTAAATTTGAAAATATGGGTTAATTTGATAAAAATGTTGATCAGAACCTTTGGTGTACAGAGAGGTGAGGTGAGTGTGCGATGATAGGCTGGTTTGACACTTTGGAAACGGGATATAAGACTAGGTAAGTAGAGGAAAAAGGAGCAGAAGAGAAAAAGGAGAAAGTACTGTTTAGTGAAGCCATTATAGACATTTAGTTAACAGGGCTGGCATTTATTTGAGAACACAATGGAAGTATTAAAGAGTAAACTCTGTGTCCTGCAAAAAAATTAAGGAAGAAATGACAACAGTAGCTTTGCCATTGATGCACGCATTTTTTTTCTGCCGTATTTTTAGTCGTTTTTTTCTTTGGGGTATGAAATAGGGTTGGGATCCTGGTGTTTCCCGAAACTTCTAGCCAAAATCAACTTCCGGGAATCTGAAATGTTTTGCATGTGTCTGCTTTGTGCTAATATACGGACACAACAATTCCTTCTCCACACTATTTCAATGATACAATGCTAGCTAGTCGTAGCTATAGTCTCCCCTAAAATTACTTTACTACAATAATAAAACTGGGTTAGCTTTTTCAGAATCTTATTCATGCTGAAATGCCAAGCTGCTTCTTTTTAGAACATTTAGAAAAGAGAATACTAGGCTGTATAGGGAAAACAGTCAAACGGTTCAACTTAGTTAATGTTTAGGATGGAGGCTTTCAGAGGCGTAGTGTGCCATATATCTTCCCATCTCTGAAAAAGGGGATCTATCATAGCCTATATCTACCTAAAAGAGGGATATGTACATCTTCTAGAGTAGGACTGCAGGCAATCGTGTTTGAATCATTCATACATCTGTGACGTTTAACGTACACAACAATAATTTGTTTCCACACTCACACAAGACACAAGTGACCCCTTAAAGCAGCACTAGGCGCAGTCTTAACAGGAAACAATACCTACATTAAGAAGTCCAATATGTTGTTTTTGTCCTAAGAAAGTTCAAGCAATAAATGTGAACATAAAGTCATCTCTCTCAAAGAAACCAGTGAAGCAAGTCTCTAACTTGTGATGTCGTAAATCATAAAGTCCATAGACATTGGGTTAGGGTTATGGAAACCAGGAGACTGATTTTGTCGATATAAACAAATCCTAATGATGTAAAAAATGTGAAAATGGACATAATTCCCCTTTAACGACAAAATTACACCAAAAAGAGGACATGACTTAGGAGCTACATGAAATCAATTATTTCAGTTAAAACAACAACAAGTATAAAGCCAATAAAACAAGGCATAATAACAAATCAACGGTAAAAACATGATAACATTGACAAGGGTTTCTAGCTACAGGGAAGAGATCGATGAGACAGCAACTCAAAAAAGTTAATTCAAAAATAAAAATACAATTCAAAAGTTAAGCCATGCATTTAGGGCAATTAAGTAAAGATGCATAAGTATTATAAGCAAAATGTACTTAAATTATCAAGAGAATTGAAATGTATTTAACTATCAATATAAATCACAGGTAGTCTTGTAAAATAGGTCAGGGTTAGGGTTAACCTTAAGAGTAAAAATCCCAGTAAATCAAAGTTAAATCAAGGAATAACTTCAAACCGTAAATGGGATATTTTGAGTTGCCCAATGTCACTTAATTTAAAACTAAACTGAAGATGTAGGATCTTTTTTTTGCAAGACATAGATGCTCACACAGGAAGTCTCTCAAGCCTGAAGGATGCGCTCTATATCGACTATCTAAACCACACTCATAAATGACACATCTATGTAAGTACTAAAAAACACTTTCCCTAATAAACGGATACATTACATTGAGATTTTTTATACTGTTTGAATTAGTCTTTATATACTGTACTGCTGTTTATCTGTTGGTCAGCTGATGTAGCATTAAACCTGCGATAGCTTTCACTCTGTCAGAAGAAGTTTTTTCAGCGTGTGCATAGATAATTATGTTGGGTATTTTTTCCGCAAATGTCTTGAAACAGATAAATGACTGTATCTGCCTTTGTTGGTTCCTGAAAACACGAGTAGACTGTTACAACACACTTTATTTTCCTGTGCGCTCTCATTCGTGTTGCCATGATGGTGAGCTGTCACATTGTTTTTCATTATTATTTAGCAGATAATGTTTTTTTCAGTTTTAATAAGAATGTCATAACCAAAGTTTTATTTTCTGTAGACGTTTTTTTAGTCTTCACTCTTTTCTGTTTTCAAGCCTTTTTTGTTTATTTCCTTGCCTCTGTATCATGACTATTTTCTAAGAAACCACCTTTACAATAAAAAAATGTAAAAGTGAATATCATGATGTCAATTGACTCTTTTTTAAAAAATCAATTCTTACCCCCCCTTTGTATTAAATCCTCTTACAGCTCAAAAACAAAGTCAAGATAATAGATGAGATAAGATATACTTTATCAATCCCAGATTGGTATCGTTGCAGCAGCATGTAAAACAATGTATTGCAAATGATTAGAAAAATAAAGTGGAAAATAAAGAATTATACAATATAAACATCTCAAAATAGGAGATAAAACAGATCTAAAAGAGTGAAAACATAAAATTTGACTGTGAGAAAAAATATGTTAACTATCTGACAAATAAAACACGATTGAAGGGCTAAATTACAGCTGATACAATACACAAGTGGGATATTATTTATATTGAGTGTGCAAAAATGGCATATCAAAATAGATATACATTTAAAATATACAGTATGAAGTTATAAGTCCAGTTAACAAAAGATAAAGTATGGAGCAGAGAGTTCTCTGCCAACCAGAGGGGAATTATTGTACAGAGTTATTGCAGTGGGCAGGAATGTTTTCCTGTACCTGTCCTTGTGTCTGTTGAGAAGGAGCTCCGCTGTCTGTCCAGCTATCGGTGGAGAGGGTGGGTGGGGTTATCCATGACTGATCTACAGTGTGTTTAGTGTCTTTCTCTCCACCGCAGCAAAGAACATTGCCCTGGCAACAACAGACTGGTAAAAGATCTCCAACATCTTGCTGCACAGGTTAACTCTTGTCTATCCCCTTTATGTGTTATAACTGTTTTCATGAAAGTTGTAATGTTAGTTTTAATGACTAATGAGATGTTCCAGGAGATGTAGACACAGAAATGTGATGTGGTACTGAGGCCAGAGGTGAATAAAAAAAGGGAAACATTTGTTTATCATTTTTACACATGCAGCAATGTATGGCAACCTCAACAATGGTCAAATAAAACCAATGTCCAGAAAACACAAGGTTTTTAAAGAATGAAAAATCCAAAGCATAAGTGTGTGAAAAAAAAACTTTTCAGTGGCTTTTATTTTTCCCTCGCTGCATGGTAGAGGTGGGAGAAGTACTCAGATCTTGTACTTGAGTAAAAGTAGAAGTACCAGAGTGTAGGAATACTCTGTCACAGTAAAAGTCCTGCATTCAAAATGTTCCTCCAGTGAAAGTAGAAAGTACTCTCATCTAAATGTACTTAAAGTAGCGACAGTAAAAGTAGTCATTGTTTGATTGGTCCATTTCAGAATAATATCTCTGATATGTTTTATAATTATTGATCATTAAAGTGTTCTCAGAACTGGTAAAGGTGCAGCTAGTTTGAATGGCTTTGTATACTGCAGGGTAGCTGCTGAGTTTACTCCAGGTGAACTAAAGTCTGATTTAAGGGCTGATTATATTTACCATCATTAATCCAAAACTGTAAAGTAATTTAAAAGATTAAATAAATGTAGTGGAGTAAAAGTACACCATTTACCTCTGAATTGTAGTCAAGTAGAAGTACAAAGTAGAAGACAATTGAAATACTCAAGCAAAGTACAAATACCTCAGAATTGTACTTAAGTAAGTACAGTACTTGAGTAAATGTTCAAGTAACTAAGAACATTGCTGCATCGGCATTAGAGTCTGTACCGCTAACACAAGTCTGGTAATGTACCTACGGTTTTAGTCCACTAGATGGAGATGGAAGAATGAAAAATAATTCGACCCATAGTCAGATTGATACTGGGAACTGGATAAATACAATAACTAAATAAAGCTCAGATATTTAATCTTAGTAATTAGTCTTCTTTAGCTCTGTTTGATTCCATCTATGTAATTCAACTAGGAAACACTTTTTTGTTTAAAGAACATGTATTTAAACCTTAAAACCTTGAAACCTTGAATTTATGCGCCATATGATGGAAATTCTAATTGTCTTTGGCGATTACACCCCGATCCTGATGTCGTATATCTTGAGGGGGAAGTGCATCCATGAGTATAATAGGAACTTAAAGTAATGGAGGGTTATTTTATAAGATCTGATAAGGATCTGCTAGAGCCACAGGAGCCATTATCTAGCAGTTTTGAAAAATGTAGCAGTACTTAAATAGGTCTGAGGTTGACCAATAAACTGAGCCTCATTCGACAAAAGTGTTCAAACACGTTTATTTCTTACTACGAGAATGGGCATCAAAGTTGTATTTACAGCAGATTTATTGAGGACTGCTCTGTGCATAACACTCACAGAACGGTTTTCAACTATTTTCCTAATATTGCTTGTTGCACCTGCAGCTTTGTCCACGGCCAGGCGCAGCGTCAAGGATCCGAGGAGAAATCAGGGTTGTTATATGTGACCAAAGTTCAGCGGGAAGTTAGGAATGTAAACATGAGAACATGTAGGCCCAAAAATATTTATTAAAAGCTGTTATGAAGCAAAGAAACATAATGTGTGTGAATGTGTGATAGTTCTCACAGCCTGTCGGAATAAACACAGGTCAATATAAGCTGTATTGTCAATACTTGTGCGTGAGAGTCTACTGGTCAGCCCTGAGAGACGCCGACAGAAGAAGAAATAGCAGAGCATGCAAACAAGGAGTTGGAGTGCATAAAGAGCATTACATTAGGGGTGGTTTTTAAATATAATAACTGCCAAAATCTGTTGGTAACTATATTGTTTTACGCAGAAGTGGGAAGAAATTAAGTACATTTACTCAAGCACAATTTTGAGGTACAGGTACTTTACTTGAGTATTTCCATTTTATGCTACTTTGTGTACTTTTAATCCACTCACTTTACTGATACAGAGTATTCCTACACTCTGGTACTTCTACTTTACTCAAGTAGAAGATCTGAGTACTTCTACTTTTACTCAAGTACAAGATCTGAGTACTTCTACTTTACTCAAGTACAAGATCTGAGTACTTCTACTTTACTCAAGTACAAGATCTGAGTACTTCTTCCACCTCTGGTTTTCTGTAGAGTGAAATTCCAGACGTACAGATAGGTGGGTTGGTGCCTTTAATCAGCAAATCAATGCGTTGATGGGCCCCCACCACATATTATTTTAACATCGGCCCGACCTGGTAAATCAAATGCGGGCCCATAGATTTACATCTGCCTCCAGGTCTGTCCATAGCTCTTTTGATCTTATGTGTCTAGTTTTTTTGTCTGAGACTTGTTTCTCAAGCTAATTCACGCAAGGCTGCACAGAGAAATGGAAACGTAGAATTATAATTGATTATCAGTTGTACGCTACAAAGTGTTTCCTCTTGGTACACTGTACCTTCTGGTGGGATCTGACTTACACTTCAAGGCTGAGCATATTGGCTTTTAAAAGGATTCTCTCTCTGACTGTGTTGTTGTAAACTGCTCTGAAGCTAATGCACCGGCACTTGAAATGTGTTGTTGATTGAGAGCTAATGTTTTTGCAGAGTTCTTGCTGTTTTGAATTTGTATGCTGGAGTTTGTTAGCACTTATTATAAGCCGCTTTGCATAAAAGCATCAGCTATATGTCATGTTGCTCCACTGGTTTGATGTTGATAGTCAATGTAGTTTAATTGACTACACCTGAACTGATCTACTTTATCAAGGTACATTTTACAAGAGGAACATTTCTCTTAAAGGTCCCCCTATTATGTCTCCCCTGTAGGCCCTATGTTAAGAGACTCAGAAAGGGTCAGCAAAAAAGGTTCCCTCTCCTTCCCTCCTGATCCAAGTATGTGAAAGCTGCTCCAAAAATGTAGTTAAGTTTCGGTTCATATGTGACGTGAGAAACAAGTCTGCAAAGGGGCGTGGCCAGAAGCAGCTCATTTGCATTTAAAGCTACAGACACAGAATCAGCACTTTGGGAAAAGGGCTGAAACAGAGGGATTTATGGCAAACGTTAATTTGAATTTTGAGCAAAAAACTTCAGACACATGTTTTGTATATATCTGAGACCTATAATATGTTGTGGAAATACAGTATAATATGTGACCTTTAAGTTACAGTACTTTTAAATGCTGCAAACAGTACTTTTACTTAACACACTCCAGCAATCTTTCAATCCCTAAATGATAAAATTATATTTTGTGCACTCTAGTTCAAGAACTTATTGAACTGAATGAACCGGATGTTGAACAGAAATTTCGGCGGCCTGTTTAAGTGGGTTGTGGAATACAATGAGGCACTAAGTGTTATGAAGTCAGCCCACATACTGTATCATGGGTAAAGGATGCTAATGAATAATACATGCTAGACGAAGAACAATAGGCTATTATCTGCTTATTATTAATATTGGATGATGTTTTGCAGCAGTTGGGTTTGGGGATGGTGTTTCAGCTGATACAGTGAGAGCAGCAATTAGACACAGTTTCAGAATCAAACTGGGAATCAGGCAGAGCTACTTTGTCACCGTGATGATGATAATGCCTGCAGTCTGTTTCCTTTAACATCTCTGGGATAGCATCCTGAAGCAGTTCACATATTTAATAATTTATCATCTTTAAAATCAAAGGCTGATGTTGTGTTCACCCTGTAGCACCTTTATAAAGCAATTTTTCAAAGATACTAAATATAAAACATTTTACAAAATGATAGTGGAATGTGTAAAACATACATTAAACATTTAGAATTTTCAAGATGAGCGTGCTCTTGAATTGTAACTTGGATTTGAACAATTTACAGCAGGTACTGTAGGTTTGCATACAATCACTGCAAACTTTAGACATTTTGCTAAATGTTGGATGAATGTAATTCCCAGTGGGGCAGACTCTTAAATTGTGTATTAATATTTTACAGACCACATGTCTCAATTTATTCATGTTCTTTTTAATGATGCATTTGCTTTACAAATAGAGCTTATAATAGACTTCAAGTTGGGACTAATTATTTAAAGTACATCGTTTTTTTTTATTTCAGGAAATGTGCATCTCACCAGAGAGAACACAATCAATTTCACTCTTACTTGTGAAGTAACCTGCACTAGAAGCTAGTTTTTAAAATATGAAGAATGGTCACATGTGCTTAACTTTCATGAGCTTTTTTTTGTGTTTCCTATTGTTATTTTTTTAGATTATCCCTCCCACATCACTGAGTGATACAGGTGCAAACAAAAGCAATCTTCAGAGGGGGCAAACACAATAATTTAGGGGTCCGAGCTCTTTTAATCCCATCATGGTAATGAGCCCGGTCACAGGAGGAGCAATATGACTGTGAGAAAACTGAAGTATCAGTAGTTCAACCGATCTGAATCCTCAGCACAGTAGGTAACATCACAATCCTTTATCTTTGTGTTTCCCTTGGTCTTTTTTTTCGTTACTTATAACTGTCTTCATTTTGTTTTGCGATCACAGAAGATGATAAAGACATTATGAGCAACAACATTAGAGACATTACATAAAAGCATATGTATGCAAAACCAGACAGAACTTATGCTATTGGATGGATACAAGGTGATCGAAACTAGGTGACCAGGTAGACGGATTAGAGGAGGTGTGTTTTGAGTCTGCTTTTGAATGAATCAACCGAAATTGCTTGTCTGATCTGAGTGGGAAGACCATTCCAAAGAAGCGGTGCTCTGAAAGCAAAAGCTCTGCCAGCTAATGATGTTTTGTTAATTCTGGAGATCGAAAGGAGACCAGTGTTATGGGATCGTGGTAACCTGGTATATATGTGCGAGTTATTAATGATGACAGATATGGAGGAGTAAGTCCATGTAAGATTTTATATGTTATAGGAGAATCTTAAAGTCTGCTCTTGTGTGAATTGGGAGCCAGTGCAGTGAGATGAGAGCAGGGGTGATGAGATCAAATGTTCTGGTTCTGGTTAATATTCTGGGAGCGGTGTTTTGAACGAGTTGTAGTTTTGAATTTGGTGTTTTGGGTAGCCCGGAGAAAAGTGAATTGCAGTAGTCCAACCGAGATGGGACAAAAGCATGGACTTTATTTTCTAAGATTAAGTTTGTATGTCAGTAGTATCAGTAGAGTAGGTGTGGATAAGTGAGCATAATGTAGTGCAAAGTAAAACCAAAGACGATGCCAACAAATGACAAAACAGGTAGCTGCTCTCAGGAAGGAAGTCTACCAAAAAAGACAGAGCGAGCCGCTCTGGAGCAGGGCTTTTAACCCCGGCAGTGCAGCGAGCAGGTGCTCTCAATCAAGTCTCACCTTCAAATACAAAAAGGAGAATCGTTAGGTGACACACTACAGGTTGGAGTAAGGCGGGGGATGTCACACTCAGTTTTATACTTAACACAAAGACATGAAATTGACATCAGTGTTGTCATTTAAGTACATTTCCAAAAAGCAAGTGTTGATTTTAGCATCACATAGAAAATGGGCCAACTGTTTTTACTATGTGTTCTGAATAGTTAAATAACAGAAATTGTTCATCAACTGGGGATCATCATAATCAACATGGTGTGATAATGTTATACTAGACTAAAGCGCAAGGGATCACCAAGAACATGATTTATCCATTATCCTGTCTCTTGCCGGTATACATTATTCTGATGCTTCATTTGAAAATGGCTGATAATGAGTTGAGTATTACAATACATGTCATGTTGTAGGAGGGATCACTAAACTGGATTTCTCCAGTGTATCTGTACGTCTTTCGGGTCAGATTCTTGGTTCTCTATTAGCATTTTCCTGCTCATTCCTTTGGCCCTGGGGATACTGCATCCCTCTGCATACTGCATTAAAAGGACTTTTCCTGGGAATGCAAAGGGCAATACCGAGGAATATAACGCTTGGGGTCAGTACTCCTGCAGAGAGGGAAAGGGGGATACAAGATTGCAGGTAACTGAAAATTGGAGTGCATGATTAGAATTGCGATACATGCGTGTGTGAAGGGAATGAGAGAGAGGGAAGATATGGAAAGACAACTGTCCATGCACTGCAAACAGTGTTCTGTACACAGAGCCCACCCCTTAAACAAATACTTAATGAGACACTTTTAAGGGTAATATACACTCACTGGCCACTTTATCAGGTACACCTGTTCAACTGCTCGTTAATGCAAATATCAGCCAATCACAAGGCAGCAACTCAATGCATTGAGGCATGTAGACATGGTCAAGAGGGCCTGATGAAGTTCAAACAGAGCATCAGAATGGGGAAGAATGGTGATTAAGGTGACTTTGAATGTGACATGGTTGGTGGTGCCAGATGGGCTGGTCTAAGTATTACAGAGACTGTTGATCTACTGGGATTTGTGCAACCATCTCTAGGGTGTACAGAGAATGGTCCAGTTCTCTGGACCAAAATGCCTTGTTGATGCCAGAGGTCAGAGGAGAATAGCCAGACTGGTTAAAATTATAGAAAGGCAACAGTAACTCAAATAACCATTAGCAAAAACTAAGGTATGGTAGATAGGTTGCCTGGTCTGATGAGTTTCGATTTCTGCTCCCACATTCGGACAGCAGGGTCAGAATTGAGTAACAATTGAGCATTGTTTAAACGCCACAGGCTACCTGAATCAGTTTTCTGACCATGTCCATCCCTTTATGACTTTAGACACAAAGCTCAAATTATCTCAAACTGGTTTCTTGAACATGACAATGAGTTCACTGTACTCCAATGGCCTCCACAGTCAGCAGATGTAAATCCTATAGAGGACCTTTGGGATGTGGTGGAACAGGAGATTTGCATCATGGATGTGAGCCAACAAATCTGCAGCAGCTGTGTGATGCTATCATGTGAATATGGACCAAAATCTCTGAGGAATGTTTCCAGCACCTTGTTGAGTCGATGCCACAAAGAATTAAGGCAGCTCTGAAGGCAAACGGGGGTCCAACCAGGGTGGACAATGACAGGGTGGACATTTTTGGCTAATGTTAGCATTTAATGAGCACATGGTTGACCTTCAGTTAGCAATATGATTCAGTTAGCAAGGTGACTGTGTACGGTTTTACAAATATATTTCGAATTTCTGAAAGGTTTTTATATTAATAGATATTTCACTATAAGTGGAATTTGTGGTATTTTGTAACCTGAGGAGATCTGGTGTGAACCTCATTACAAACCTGATCTACAAAACTAATTTAAAATGCTAGTCTTTGAGTCCATTCAACAGTCAGATCCATGGATTACATACTATAGCTTAGGGACTGCTCTCCCCTGACGAGCAATTCCCTGGTCATGCTGCAACTTTTGGTTTTGTAACAATAAATTGCATAGTTAATTGCAATCTGTTTTCGTTGAAAGCTAACTTTTGCTATGAACCAAAAGTACTGCAGGGGTTGTCTGGATTTGATTGTTTTTTCAAATATTTTGTCAAAACCAAAGTAAAAATATTAACCTCATGTTATTGATAGATGACGTTTTAGGGGATCATGAAACTCAGTGGGATTTGTTCTCTGGGAATAGATAGTTGTAGTTTTGTTAGTTGTGTATTGTTAAATCTTGACAGTGTAACACACAAAAAAAAGGATTAGTTCCACACAGTACTGTAAGGTAAACAGAACTGTTTGGCAGATCTGAGTTGAAGAAACAGTATAAAAAGTTTAAGGGGCCCTCTTGTGCTTTTGGGGTTTTTCTCTTTCCTGTATTGTCTTATATAGGTTTTTGAGCATGTAAATGGTCTGCAAAGGCTAAAATCCCTGTGTTACCTCCAGAGGGAGTTTCTCTCCCACACACTCCCCCCCATGACTGAAATGCCTCCATTGGACTCCTTTGTTTACTTCCGTCACATAGTGACATCACTGACTAGGTTTCAACACATTGTACGTGATAGGCTAAGAGGCGGGACATCTCTAAGTGGTTGATCAAACACAACAGAGCATAGCTAACCAACCAGAGCAGACTGGGCTCTGGTTTCAGACAGAGGATGGAAAGAGGTGCTGCAGCACAGACAGTATGAGAAAAATAAAAGATTTTCGAACATTAAAGCATGGAGACATGTCCCAGTAGATGCACACAATATAAATATGGACCTGAAACTGAGCAAAATATGTCCCATTTACGTCTGGTCAAATTGTGGAGGGATCAGTCAACCAACATTGCCATGACAAAAAGAAAAAAAAGGATCAGTTCCACCCAGTGAGGTGAACCAAATGTGTTCTTTTTACGATCTTTCATAATCAAAGTTATCCCTACATTCTAAAAAGGCTTGATATAGTTTATAAACATATAAAAGCCTACCTTAATCCTCACAAACAGCTAAGAATGGAAATGTTATTATTGAGATTTGTTGGGCCATTTTTTAACTTCAGCACCCTCATATGGCAGCTATTAAAGCCATGGAGTATTGGTAATCAAGCACAGCTTTTAAGCAATTACTAACATATTATGGGATGCCAATTAAATAACATGTAAATACAAACCACTCTCCCCAAAGGACAGTCTGTGTATACTGTACGGTAAATATGCAGCCTCCTGCGGTGCTGCCTCCCACAGAGAGTTCCTCGAAGTCCCTGTTTTATTAAGAGTTTCCTTCCCAGCATGCTCTCTGCTGTAAGTCAGTTACTCCCTAAGGCTTCCGCTTTATCTATTTCACTTATCCAGCTCTGGTGGACAGCTGAAAGCGACTGGGAGCTCAAAATGGAGAGCAGCATTGTGATTTGCCAGCAGATGTGAAAGATTCATGATCTTATCTACATTCAACTCAATCTCTTCTCAATACTTTTAATGGCATGGCTTGAAATACAATTACAGGCCTTTTTGTGCATTTTACTGTAACCTCACATGATTATATTGTCTTATATCTTGGCATGCACTTATGTTCAGTAATGCATATGTTTTGCATGCATGTTATTTTTTTATTTATTTAGCATTGTTCCATCCTCAGATCCCAAACAAGTCAGTAACTCACTGCTCTGTGACAGCAAGTAGAGCATAGATCTCCATAGTGGTACCATTAGCATGCCTGAGCAATTACAGCATGTGTGTGTGAGTTTGTGTGTCTGCACAACTGTGTCCAGCACGGTTGATGTTCGTCAGAATCCCATTGTGGGTGATGTGGTTGTGGACTAAGTGATTTTGTTTTCTACTGTTTCAACTAAGTGCTTCTTACTGGTGCTTCTTACTACCCCGTACTCTCTTTTTCTTTGTTCTTTCTGAGATCAACACACATACACACACACACACACACACACACACACACACACACACACACACACACACACACACACACACACACACACACACACACACACACACACACACACACACACACACACACACACACACACAGAGACAAAGCAAATAGTGTCTCCATTTAGATAAGACTCTAAAAATAGGGCAACATTTCCCCTATCATCTTGTAATGAGCCCCCTTATAGAACATACACGTTAATTTATTCGCTATCGTGTTTGGTTTTTCCCTTACTTTATGTTCCTTTTTGATTTACCGTGCTGAAAACTGGTCTGGGGGTTCTAGAAATAGTGATTTACACAAACACTTTAGAAAGTGTATTGAGCCCAGTTCTTCATTGCTTCCACCACACTGTAAAGGTGACTGAATAAAATTAAATAAGGCCCTAGCTGGTTAAATGTGGTATTCTTAGTGAAAATTGGGAGATAAGCGACACAAGGCAATAATGTGTGGGAGTGTATTCATACTAAACCGTAGCTGAACACCTACACGTCTGCATAAGCAGAATTAACAACAAGCATTATTGTAACTGACAGCTTTTATGATGAGGGCATCCACATATTTCTCTGCAGCACATGAACTCAATTAAACTTGAATTTATAAATAATAAGAGATACAATTGTGAGTTTTGGTATCTCTTGGGAAGTCATGTTGAATATGAATGGTCAAAGGTGTTAGAGGGTATAGGCCTCCAGAGCGAGCAAGACAACAAGAACTGAAGAAGCGAGAGCACCAGTCTATTCATGTCTTCATTAACTCCTACATGACTACAGAGTTCTGTTGAGATTGAAATATGTCTTTAAAATAGTCTTCTAGAAAAGTAAGAAAGATGAACAAGACATGCCGATTCTCTTATGACCCTAATTTGAACATTCCTCAGTATACATTAACCATAACTTCCCTTTGGAAACACAACTAATATTATAGTCAGGGACAAGAGGAGAGTTGTTGTCAACATACATTAACACATTTACACACACACACACACACACACACACACACACACACACACACACACACACACACACACACACACACACACACACACACACACACACACACACAACCATATACAAACCCCAAATGACCAATATTATATATTTCCGCTTTTTTTTATCCCATTCCATTTCTTGCTTTTCTTTCAATTGTATTCCCATCGCAGTATGTGATCTTGTACATGTTTTACATTTCCTTTAAATACTTTATTACACAATAGAAAAAAAGGTTACTATTGCTGTGTGAATAAAAAGCGTCTGCAAAGTACATGTAATGAGTAATGTATATATATATATAAGTCAGAAATGGACTACATCTGACTCTTAAAACGTGTTTCCTTGATTCCTTTTTACTGCATCTTCAGAGGGAGGGACAATAGTGCAAGGAAAAGATGTAAGTGAGAGAAAAAAGACAGTCAACAATTTGATTCTAAAGCCAGTTCGCAATTTAATAATATATGTAAAGCGTTATTTACAAGTTACTTTTGCTATTTTTTGTAAAGGATGCTTTCAGTTTGCATTTGTTCACAAATGGTTATTATCTTAAGCCTACAGTTTCTTAATGAATGGATATCAATAATTCAAAAAAATCTGCAAAACAACTTGATAATCCTGCTTTTGGATGCGTATAGTGAAACGTATTTTTAATTTTGGGAACTCAAATACCAGTAAAAATAACACCTTGTTTTCCTTTGGTGTTTTCTGTGGTTGCCATGGTAAGCTGCAGCAGCAAGTTAAAATAGAGTCATCATCATCTCATAGCACAAAAGCAAATAGCCATGTTTAAATTGTTTCATGAGGCTTGTCTCGCTCTATGAAGCACATATATCCACAGATCAACGCACCTCTCAAAAAGTGCTCTGCAGCAGCTTTCTGCAAATTGCCTTTCGAGACGGTTATATTAGGTGGACAAATTGGCACCATACGCAGCCTGAAGGCGCCTCATCATTGGATAATGCGTAGCGCCTGTTGATGAGTTGAATTACATCCAAGATGCACTTTGTCTTCGCTAATGCCCCTTAATTTTTAAATGCGGCCCAGATTCCTCAGTGATCTGTGGTACTGTGAATCGAAACGAGTGATAATGATGTCATCATTGGCATAGAAACAGCATTCTGCCTTGCTGGTTTTATCTATAGCAGTTTCATCATGCGGGCACATCCCCTGGTGCCTTTGTACACTGTGAAATTGAAGTGTCATCCCATTGTATTTGCAACTCAGGAGGCCTCAGACAGAATATTATTCCAAACATCACTCAGACCCTTTGTCGTGTTGCCTCGGATAGCACCCTCCCATATTGTTGTTCTTGTCCTCCTTGCATTGTCATAATTTCAACCACAGGCTTAATTTATTATTTCAGATTTTTTTTTCTCATCTCTGATTTGGCAAGGGAATGCAACAGGGGCAAAATAACAGTAGGTGGGAGTTATTACAGGTTAAACAGTGAGGTTCCTCCTAAGCACGTCTCTTGAAAGCTGTGAAGACGGAAGTTTTTTCTGGAAATGTCCCAAAGCTATAGATTGTATTGTAGAATTCACAGCAGTGCAAAAATAGATTCATGGTGTCAATGTAAGTTGAACATGTTCCTACACGTACATCTGCAGTATGATCATTAACTTTCCTCTGGGGTCTAGGATCATGTTGGGATTTATCAAACTCAATACATAAGATGAAGATCTCACTTGTGTTTCAGTGTAACTTTTTTTGTCAAACTGCATATGTCTTAGCAATGGAACACCTTGGCAATGATATACTGTAAATAACAGAACAGAACATGTCACTCTGTGTCTCTCAGTTTCACATTTGTGTTCCACTCAAAATGTACCTTTCATGCTAATTGAAGCCTATTTTGGTGTAGAGTTATACATATGAATGTAATTAAAGTGTTATTTCTTCCTAACATTACCTTAAGTCAATGCTTAGTCAACCAAAACAAGGTTTGCTTTGTTGTTCAGAATTCCGAACAGTATGTTTTACTTTCACAAAAGAAATGGTTCATAGGTTGAGGACTAGCCAATTTTGTTGGGCAAACCACACAACATCTCAGTTGATGTGTAGTGAAAAAAGGTGGAGTGTACATTTACCCAAATCCAGTGAAGAGCTGGAACAAGCTGCCAATGTTGCCACAAACTGCATTCAGGATCATGGTTTACCAGCACTGTGAGACGGAAGGCTACGGAGGGGACAAGTCTTAATCATTTACTTTACCTAAACTGTAACCCGACACAGTAATGTAGTTAACAAGATAAATGCTAACTCTTGGTCTTAAAGGCTTTGCTCTCTTACCAATGTAACTGCTTGCTTACAAGCAAGTAAGCCAGAAATGCTAATGTTTCCCGATCATGATGGAGCATAATGAACACATCGTTTTTCCTATCTCTTTCTTTGTGTTTTTTAAGAAAGAACAAAACAAAAGACAGCATGTTCTTTACCTTGACCAATGAAAAGCAAGCCAGTGAAGAAAGTGTTGAAGATATCTAGTACCCAAACAAATGTGCAAGTCATGAAGTAGCTTGAGCTTAATAAGTAGTGACACAGTCAGAGCCACACTAGCCTAACATTCCAGAGAAGTGTGTGCAATGAATGACATAAGGCCTCTGCTTTGGATGCTACAATGAAGTGGGAAGGCTGAAAAGAGATAACGAGAATCTTGTGCAGGACTACAAAGAGGGACAACTCAATCAGAGATAAACCAAGAAACAACACAGCTTGTGAAAAGCTGGTCGGTAAAGAAAGAATGATAAAAAAAAAGGGTTACGGTTGAGTTTAGATGCAAGGATCATCCTTCACACACTGCAAATACATATTCAAACCTTTTCCAAATAGAGCAATTCCAAATCTGTATTCCTATTCAATCTTTCTAAACACGGGATTTCATTGGGCACGCCAGTGCAACCTTCTAGGGATCGTAACCACCCCATCCAATTCTTGTGATCCGACGCAAAGCAGTCCATTTAAAAAGCGTCACAGAAACATCTCTTTGCTTAGCTCTGTGAATAATATGCTCCTATGCTATTTTTGATAGCACAATGTGGTGCTGCAAAGACCTGATGAACGGGATGGGAAGTCGAACAGATGATCGGGTCAATTTTCCAAATGACGTTGTTTTCAGACTCAAGCAGAACACTTCACTACATCATCAAATCTTTGATTCATATGGTCATAACTGGAGGTTTTTGTTAATTTTTTTATACATAATTTTATAAGGGGAAGAAATAGGGGATGACACGCTTTAATCGTGCCCAGGTCCATATGGCGCTGGGTACGCAACAGTGGTGACTCAGCCCCAGTACATTGTCTGCTAGCTGTACCAGGTGATTATTCCGGCAGTCCGTAACTGAACTTTTGACAATATTTAATTTGGCTTTACACCTACTGATATAAGCCAATACCCAAAAAATAAATAAGTTCAAATCAACAGACAACATCGAAAGGAAAAAATGCTTTGCTTCTGAAACCTTTCCAGGTGATACTGAGAAACCAGCTAACGGCCAGAGCGCAGAGGAGCCATGCCGGTGTAATCCATGCGCAGTTCTCTCTGAAACATTCACTCATATTTCACACTTCCCAGAAATCAATCCATGCTATATATAGAAATATTTATTAATAACATCTGAATGGACAATTTACACATTCTGCCTTAAATTTGTAATACATTTTGTGTTAACAATTCGATTAGTATCTCACAACAGAAGATAGATTTTTTAAATGATTTACAGAAAAATGATGCATGCACTGTACCTACAAACACAGAAGAAATTGTCATTGTTATTTGTGACAGTGTCCAATACATACATAAACAATACTGGCATTAATCTGAATTTTCAAAAAACAAACACTGCCTTATTAAAACAACTACAGGGTGTGGTCTTAATGAATCACATTAGGTCCAATAACATTCGGTTAGGGCTGTTGGAAGTATTTTTTCAGAATAGAAAACAATACAATCAATCATTTAATTGCGATGAAATACAGGATTCAAAATAATTAGCGCAATTTTTGGCTGGGTTTAAACTTGGACAAAGCCTTCATCAAAATAGTTATTTTACTCGCATGGGTTTATAATGTTAGCCATAAAACAACAAAGTGACTGTAGAGTGCAGCCGGAGTAATTCCTAATATCTGGAAGCATATCAACGTTGCTAAGTAGTCATGTGGGGAAGAAGTCGCAAACTTATCAGATAAGCTAACACGATGAACCTCTAAATCTAAGATAATACCAGGAAGCTAGGCTGTTTATAATTGGCAGTTTAGGTTTAAGATTTGCCTTTTCTCTTAATCCCCCATCATCCCACTATAAATTACCTAGTCAGCAACAAACAGCTGACAAAGCTATGAGCATAGTAAACCATTTCAAGACAGATATTTAGCTCAAAAGTTGGTGGTGACCCAACAAGGAGCTAAAATGAAATATTCACCCTAACATTTGAAATCAAGTCCAAAATTTAAATTATACAGGATTGTAAGAAACAAATTATTACTTGTACTTTGTAATAATAGAAAGGTGTTGTTGTTCTTATAACAGCAGATTTTGTGTACATTTACAAATGAGGATAAGATACGTTTGTAACTTAACTAACTCATGGAGAGTTGTAGTTTTCTGTCTGGATGACAATATCCATCACTAATCCTCATCAAATGTTGTTTGTGCCGGACAGGAAGAGCAAAAACCGTGCATCTTTGTTTTTTCTCTCTTTTATATTATGCCTGTTTGCTGGCTAATCTCTCTCTGAAGATTATAAATCTCCATATTATCAGCCTTATGGATGTTTTATTCTGAGGTTGGTTATTTCAGAAAAGTTGTTGGGTTAGGGGTTAGCATTACGGTTGTTTAATTGCCTGAGGTGGGTCATCCAGTAAGGCTATACAGAGAAAACGGTTGTTCATAATAAATAATCAGTTGTATTTTCAGGCTGCGTTATTCAACAGTAATAACATCTTGCATTATCTTCATCAAATGTAATAGTCACGTTTTCATAAACCAGAATAATCCTTTTGGGTTAGAAACCAATAGTATTACCATATACACCAGAAAACATGCCCATTTTACTGCACTCCCATTAAATTCTCCTTTATTTTGACCACACCCTGTTAACAAAGAATGACAATTTAACATGCAGTTAATAAGACATGTTATGTTCTCTCTGTAAGCTACTTTTCCCATTCTTGGGGAAAATCCTCTTCAGTGTTCTGTGAGAAAGTCGCCCATAGAGGTAAAACTAAGGCTTACACTAAGAATCTTCATTGTTCATTTCTATAGTTTAGGCAAAGCATGGGAAGTTTGAATGTTTGCCAAACTATTGTTCACAAGAACTGACAATGAGTTGATCTCAACAGAAGTGCCCTCTATGTCATTACTATTTCTTTAACCTTACTCTTACTGTTTCTATGATCACAATCCACAAGGTAAATCTCACACATTGGCATAGAAATTAAAGATAATGGTCCATTTACTGCAGTTTATTCAACATAATAATAAAGCTGGACCTGTTAGATAATCTCAACATACTTAAATTGTGAGTCACAACTTAAATTAACAAAGGAAAGTACTGTAGTCGAACAGTTGGAATGTAGTTAATTGATTTTTGGTTGTGAAGATACAAAAGGAAGTAAGTAGCAGGGGTTAGCTTTTGCGGCAGTCTTAGCACACTTTAGCCTTGTTTAATCTAATGACACAGCAGTTTGAGTAGAACTGACATTTCTATGGTAGTAGTTAGTTATTCACACATTGTACTGTACGTTTCCACATTTCAATTGGACTATCTTCAAGTCCATCCCTATAGTTCTGCCAACTTGAACCCCTGTGTGTGTGTACGGTGTGTGTGTGTGTGTGTGTGTGTCTGTGTGTGTGTGTGTGTGTGTGTGTGTGTGTGTGTGTGTGTGTGTGTGTGTGTGTGTGTGTGTGTGTGTGTGTGTGTGTGTGTGTGTGTGTGTGTGTGTGTGTGTGTGATTGCGTGCGTGCGTGCGTGTGTGTGTGTGGTCATGGTGATGGTGGTGTCTTCAGGGAATTGGTGGAACCTCTTTGGCTTCCACTCCCCGTCACAACTGTTCCGACCCACTGGACCACAACAGGGATGAAATAAAGAGGGAAGGAGAGAAAGAGGATAAGGTTAGAATGCAGAGTAAAACACAAAACTTAAAGTTGATCCTGTATGTAAATGTTGGTCCTAACTTAAGAGCCAATCACATACTGTTCAATCTTTGACAAATAAAACATTAACAGATGTTTTTCTTCGTTTCATGTTAATGTTGAAAGGGTCTAAAGACAAAGGGTTTTATATAAACTATACAAATAAATATTGATTGATTGATAATATATTTTTCGATTAATAGAAATGTTGCCAAATTAAAGTTGTTTGGTGACTGCTTTGTTCAATTATGTGGGGCTGTAATCACAGATCATAACAACATTAAACATCAAAAAAACACCAAAGCTTGATACCCTTTAGGTACATTGCTCTGCTACTGTGCATGCTGGCCCACTGCCATATCTTAGTAGGAAACTAATGCTGCTAGCGCAAGTCAGTCACAATAGTTCCCAAAGTGTTTTCTTCTGTCCTGTCCCGATTGGTCTTTTGTTCCCAGAACTGTTTGTCAGTTAATTCATGATGCAAAGGTGCAACAAGGCTATCTGAGTTAACAATCTTGCTACGTGCTTCTTAACTGTTACTTAGCAAGCTTGTCAGCTCAATAGATACTGGGTCAACACATTCCCAAGTTTACTAAAAAGTATTATTTGTTGCATTGCTGCTTGCTTCATAACTGCCTAAAACATTCTATTCCTTCTAGTGCAGCAGACAGAAAAGGATTTAAAAAGTAAATAATGCCACTCAGCTAGTAAAAAAGCTTCTTCCATTTTGTTCCTGCAGAGCTCAGCTGTGTCAAGCAATTTGCTGTTGGTCAAACAGTTATCTATCAGATCAAACTCCTGGGGCAAAGTTGAAGCGCATGAAATTCACTGTATGCTTCATTTCTATTGTAGCAAGACTTTAAGACATTTTTAAATATCAGAAATTATACAAAAAGTTGGCTTGCAAACAGACTACATGAGGGCGACCCCATCACCGATCCTTTTAATCAACCACTCAAACTAAATGGAGGCAACCAAGCTTTTTGTTTGTTTGTTTTTTTGCTTTCCTCTCAATAGCATCAGCTCTAGCTTGAAATGACCCTGGAAAATTCAATAGCATTTTGTTGTCGGTGTTAGCCTTGTGTGTGTTTACCGCTTGGCTGAAGAAATCAAGTCGGTGAGTTATTATGAGTGTCAGAGAGGTTAACTCGAACTCTTAAGAAATGGCATTAAAGCCTGAAGCTGATAATAAAACTGCATGTGTACGTGAGACATACAGTAGACTTGTTTGTGATTATTTGTTGAAATACCTTTTGTCTGCATATCACCGTATGTTTTTTACATAAATATACATATCATTTAAAACAATTACGCAAATTAATCACATTCCGAGATTTCTACCCCGGAAATGGAAACTGCTCTTATTTTTAAGGTGTGATGAAAATAGAGGAAAGGCATTTTGCTGAAGCACCTTACAGCCAGTTTCTTGAAGTTGCAAAGTAGTGGGAGCGCACAACCTCCCTGAAGTAGGATCAACTAGGGCTTAAAATATGTTAACGACAGCAAGAATATAAGAATATGCCCTGTAAAGCGCACACTACACGGAGGGCGATCACAGCGGCTCTCCATGAGACCATCTTTGTTGATTCATTAGCTAACGAAATTGTCAGTGCCATGCCAATAATTCAGAAATCATCCAAACTAAGCTGGGATGTTAATAAAGTAAAAAACCCTCAGATTTCTCTCACCAGTTTGTCATGTATTTATTTTTTCGTGTGTGTGTGTGTGTGTGTGAGAGAGAGAGAGAGAGAGAGAGAGAGAGAGAGAGAGAGAGAGAGAGAAAGTTAGAGTAAGTGACATATCCAGTTAGCCAGGTTCCCTCAGGACTTGAGGATCTTTTAAAGAACCATAAATAAGCCATGAGCCTGGATCTGTTGTAGCCCACTGCTGCTAGTGGCCTCAGATAAGACACGGCCACTGGAAAGTGTCTTACAAACCTGTGTGTCTGTGTGTCTGTGTGTCTGTGTGTCTGTGTGTCTGTGTGTCTGTGTGCTTGATGCACTGCTCAGTAAAACACACTGATGGTTTGTTGGGAAAGCTGGAAAAATCCTGGTCTCAGGTTGCAACTAGATGAGATGTGACGGGACAACAGCCTGTAAAACTTGCTACAATGCAACTAAATGTAGTTGAATTTCCTATGTTTCCTAATGCTCCTCCTGACTTCTCTTACCACCTACACACAGACTTATTTGGGAGAGATCATTCACAAGTAAAGTGAATATATGAGGAGAAAATATTAGGTGAAGGATGAGGATTTTCCCTTGAAACACTTTACACAATCATTTTCCCAGAGGAATTTCTGTATGTGTTTTTTTAAGTTCAGCGTCATTATTCCTGAACATGTGTTAGCGCTGAAGAAAGCAAAATGTTGTTGATTTACTGTATACTCATATCTGTAATTAAGGGCTCCCGCTGTCATGAGTCCAGTTTTAAGTCTGTTTCTGGTTCCTTTTGAAAGTTTTTCTCTTTGTGTGCCATGTTTTTTTACTTCCTTTCATTTTGTGTTTTTCCGCCTGTTTTGATCGTTTGTCCAGGCCTTATTAGTTCTACCTGTTCACCATAAGCCTTCCAACCACTTACACTCCTGTACACCTGCACTTGATCCCCTCATTAGTTCAGATGTGTGTGTGTTGTTATACCTGAAGTTCTGTTTGCCTTGCAATGCTTGGATTGCACTTAAGATCAAAATGATTTTCAGTTGAAATATGCATTTGGTTCCACCCTGTTCCACTCTGTTTAGTTACACGTTGTCTTGTTTTACCCAGAATGTCCTTGTGTGTCTCTTGTTTAGCATTATCAGGAAGGGGTTTGCATTGAAATGTCCCTGTCAAGATGGTTAAGTTTGTTACTATACAATTTAGTCTTTTCAGTTCTTATACTTTTGCTACAAACACAACATGTTTTTCAATTGGTCATGGAATGCTAATATCAATACATAGAGATTTGAGGATTTAATTTAATATTATGAATCCTAAGTTCAATATTATACCAAGAATCTGATCAGTTAATGAAGGCTACAAATTTGCAGTAGAAGGCAACAGATTTTTTTGTTATCTACCGTATTTAAGATCAACAATTACCTTTAACAACTAACTTTTTTATAAAATACTATAATGACAATTTTTGTGATTTCTTCATTTCACTGTATATAGGGTTTATCTAGGATTGTTGGGAGTTTAATCAAAGGTGAATTTGGCTGCACAACAAGTGTTTCATTTCTATTTTGTGTAGGCAATTGAATGACTAATACCACAGAGATTTTATGAATAAGTACCTGTTTTTAAATAATAAACTAACTGAATGCAATGAAAATAAGATTAGATGTTCAAGATTTCAGTTGGAAATGTTCATAGGATGGAATAATATTCCTGGGGTCCTTCGCCTCTTTTATAACAAGCATCGTCAGACCTCCTCCAGGTAAAATAATGATGCATCAACAGTCTTGATGTTAACTTATAACAAGCTAGCCAGTTTCTATTACATTCCCAAAGGAGTGCTTTACACACCTCTTAGCAAGCCTGAAAGGAATCTTCAAATTCTTTAAGATAAAAGACACATGAGAGACAGCGGATGCTAATGCATGTTATAGCTCATGATAGGCGTTACATTTACCCAAACGGCAACCCATTTTTTCTTTGACTCTTTCGGCTGAACACCAATAGATTTAGCTTTGACAACCCAACATAAATTTACATGAATCAGTCCAGCATCTGTTTTAGCACGCTCTGTTTTTTTAATGAGTGTGGGCAGGGAATTCAAAAATAGAACAGCTCAGTGAATGTAGCCACCTCTGTGTGTGTGTGTGTGTGTGTGTGTGTGTGTGTGTGTGTGTGTGTGTGTGTGTGTGTGTGTGTGTGTGTGTGTGTGTGTGTGTGTGTGTGTGTGTGTGTGTGTGTGTGTGTGTGTGTGTGTGTGTGTGTGTCTCTGTAAGCTAGGTGCTTCTGTTGTGGCAATCCCAACTAAACAGGTCAAGTATAAAGAGGGTTATGCAGTATTCTTTTTATGTAATTGACTACTAATGTACCGTTTTGAATAAGACTCTTTAGAAACAATTTTGTATACTCACCTGTAGGTTGTGTCCATTTAAATGTTCACCTCGCATGAACGTTTTGTGTATATATTCTTTAAATAATCCTACACAAGTATGACATTTTTTTCAGAAGATATAAACTGACTACCGTGAGACATTCAAGTGAAATGTCTTGAAAACTAAAGATGGATTAGCACAAAAGCTTTATGATACGTTTTTAGTCCCAAGAGGATCTCAAAAGATTATCCTCTGGAACTGAAAGGTTGACATTTGTGTGACATTACTAAGTTTCTTGTGGTAATACCTGGTCTAGACATCTCTTGTTCCCTTTAGGAGGAAGTGTATCACTTTGATGAATAGCTGTTAATGACAGCGCCATTATCAGGTCCAATTTTTTAAACCAGTAACATGCCTATCAGCCTAATTAGTTGTCTTAGCAAATTCAAGCATGCTGACATGCCAAACTAAGATAGTTAACATGGGTAACATAATACCTGCTAACCCTAAGCATATTAGCATTGTCATTGTAAGAATGTTGGTATGTAGCATTTATCTCAAAGCACACCAATGTTTAGCCTTCCAAAGATGCTAGCATGGTTGTATCTTTCTTAGATAATTGCATGAAGATGTTGTTTGCTCACTTTGTTACAGTCTTACTTAGGGAATATATAGTAATACACAAGTTGGCCCGTACCTCTATTAGTGGATGCCAGTGTGCAATGGGTTTCCGTGGGTACGACAGCATCTCACTCCAGTGGTCTCGCCCCAGGCTCTCTGCTTCATTGCCCACCCTGCATACTCCGATCACTTCATTGTGTCCAACCCTGCAAAACAGAAAGAAGAACACATGGAAACAATCGTTGCATCAATAAATGTGCTGTATATCATGGTTTTAAAACCATGTTTTTATTTCAATTTGTGCGAAAAGCCGCTATGTAGCTATTTAGCGTTTTGGTAGGAAAAGCTAATGGCACTTTCAGGATCTCAAGCAACTTTTTGGGAGAAATACCAAACATGAACAGCGCCACAACACAGTAAAATTTAGTTTGCTCTGCCCAGCAATTGATAATGAATCATACATGGTGGGGCAAGGAAGTTGTTATTAAACCTAAAAAGGCTCTATACATAGGTTACTTACTAACCGATCATAGTCCATGACAGCTATGAGCAGGCTGATCTGGTCTATGTTCTCAGGAGGAACATCAAACACAATGGCTTCATTGTACACCGGGTTCAGAGTGTTACGCTTGGTTGACGTCTTCCTCTTCTTTAGCCTCCGACCTTCACACATTAAGGACACTTTCACATATGGATCTGGTGAAAAGTAACACAACAAGGTCACTAAAGATGCCAGAAAGTCTTGACATTGAAAGCAATGACACAAAAAATAGAAACCCCCTTGAATAATGCATGTTTATATTTGACTCAGTGGTAACGTTGCTTTGTCAGTCAGCCCCCACCTGAAGCTCCAGTGATGTCCATGGCTTTGAGATTTCTGGCTTTGATCATGGTGATAGTGAGCCTGCCCGCCGTGGGGAGATAGCACAATGAGAACATCAGTTCTCCTAGGTCCACGTTGTCCTGTAAAGAAATATATTACATTTCTATATTATTACGGTTAGTTTAAAAAAATGATATAATTATGGCTATTATTTTATGCTGGTCCAAATGGGAAACTTGGAAGCACTGCCAACATTTCACTTTTGTTATTTCCCTTTAATATAAATAGTCTCAATTTAGATACTTCCGTTAGTACATTGCTATGTCCTGTACTGTGAACACATGGGCAGTGAATTTTGACTGTGTAGTGTTTCCTCAAATTACACAAGGCTGCCCTCACCAGAAGTGTAGGTTGGCTATCTAGCTTGCTAGCAAATTCATGGTATATCAAATCATTAAAGACTGCTTATTAAACCCTATAAAATTATCATTGGCTTCTTTTTGACATCATTAGAGTGGTTTGTTACTTAAAAAGTGAACAGAAAAACACATGTTCACGTTAGGTAGCCAATCATTGTGTGTGAGTGTTAGAAGTGTTGTTAGGAGTGCACTATCCGGGCACTCATAGCTCATTTGGCAATACTTCACATTGGGACGTGATACTGCAATCAAAACAGAATATGTAAGTACAAAACTAGCAACATTTTGACACAGCAGAAGAAATCCCTCATGATATCGCAAGAATCCAGCTGCCATGCCATGCAAGGGATTTTCCTTTCCTGGCACAGTCTCAGCTGATGCCAAATGTGGACAGTAATTTTACAAATCAAACCACTTAGCTTTTAACGTTAGCAATGAGTGTAAAACATTGGATTTGTAATGTCAAGCGTGAGAATAACTTATTTTGTTTGAGATCAAGGTTATGCTTTTAAATCAAAGGCATAAAAAAGGCCTGGAAATCGATGTGTAGATTCAACAGATGGCACATTATAATGTTACACAATTATATGGATCATGCCTGCAACACCTCCACTACAAAAACACATCTGCAACATGCAGTAACAGCATGACTCATCATTAATCTGCATGTCTCATATAACAAGTATGTCAAGACTTGAGCATTGAAATGATCTGCTACTTAGGCTTGGTGTTTTATGACCCCTTTAAATTTGTATCTGGTTAAACTTGTGAAATATGCCATCAGGCCAAACTACTCCTGTATGCATGTGAGAATATCCCTGCCTTCAGAACGTATCCACATTCATGCATATGCCAAGCTCATCTCCCAATTAACACATCCCAAAATAACGTGTGATGGTGTGAGAGTGATTGGTGCATTTTCTCAGACAGGCATACTCTAGTTGTATGCTCTCCCACACATTTGGCTGACACAAAGCTACCAGTTTAAGAAAAACGATGAATAGGAAGTGAAAAGAGACAACAAATTGTACTCAACTTCACATTTTAGTTGCTCAATTACTTCTACTCGACTACTGAATTTATAGTTGCCAAGCAGGTTAACACAACTATCCAAGGTTTCTTAAAGCATTCTGTCCAATCTGTGATTAGAACACAGGATGTTAATGATTTTGTACTTAACCTTAGAAGCAACTGATTAGATAGAAAGCCTAGGGCAGATGCTCTGGATATACTGTAAAATTATTGTATCACGAAGACCTCGATATGTGCTTGATATGAAGATCAACCCAGGTTCAATCAGGAAGAGTACTCATGGTTGCACCCTTTTAGTTAACCAACTACATTTTGCCACAATCTTCAACAGCCAATCAACGTTGTGTAGTGAAACTTGAAATCTATTCTCCTCTCTTTTGCCGTCAGCTGTCATTTTTGGTGTCATATCTGCAGCCCCATTCCACCCAATCCACCAGTATTGCCCAGTTTAAGGGGGCCCTATTATCTTTTTAGGTATTCCCCTTCCTGTAGTGTGTTATATAGGTTTTTGATCATGCAAAGTGTTTGTAAAGGCTAAAATCCAGAGGAAATGAAAGTGAGTATAATAGGACCCTTTTAGCTCATCAGAAGTCAAAATTCTACCTACATAATATCAATATGTGTGATGGCGTTTTAGTCCATTTCTAAAATTAAAAAGCCACATTCTGACTATCAGGGTTGTTGGTTATGACAAGCCTCTCTTTGCTTCCAATTAAATTGTGGAGATCGCTGTAGCGTTGCATTGACTCTTAGATCCAGGCGGCATCGAACATGAACACAAACTTCCTCGCTTCAAAACTAACTAATGTATTTCTCCATATCAAAATAATAAAAACAAACATGTCCCATTGTCCTGCCATATATAGGCATATAGACATGCACGTCATATCCCCTTGACAGTGCACCTTTGACAGCAAAATTAGATACTTGAATTAAATTACAAATCATCTAAATTAAAAAAAATGTACACCCTAGTGTATCTCACAAAATAAATAGTTAAGAATATTAATCTAAAGCTTTCTATTAATAAGCCAAATACTCAAACCATAATGATCAAAAGTAAAATGGCTCTAGCAATGTGCGATGTAAATGCCAAAGACCATACACATTTCTCTCCTTTTGAGCACATGTCAATATATGCGTATCCTTTCAATGAGAAAATAAGTCTCTCCTGATTGGACTGATTCTGCCGATTAAGACATATTATAGACTGGCTATTTGCAGCCAAACGCAAAATCAATTACCTTGCATTGCATTACATTTCATTTAGCTGACACTTTTATCCAAAGCAACTTACAATAAGGGGCATAACCCTAAACCAAACCCTAACCCATGAAGAAACAAACTTCAAAATGCACAAATCCTGCAAGTACATTAGCTTTCAATAACTCAAACCATGGACAATTGTAAAACTAATTGATTTATTTTCTTCAAAGCTGCAGTCAAAACAGGTGGGTTTTCAGTCTGAAAAGGATGTGCGTACTTTCTACTGTACTACGGAGGCACGCACACGCACTCATGTTTTATTAGAATGCTGTTCCTCTGGGGTCCCCTGCTGAAATTGCTGAAAATAAAATTGCACAAAATGAGTTGATTCATCACAGATGTCAGTATCTACACACCTGCAAGCACAGAAACAGTATGAACACACTCACACGCAGAGTCCATGATCTGTGACTTTCCCTCTGTGACGAACTGATGAATCATACGAGTTACTGAGGCACAAACCACCTCTGACAATACACGATTATTGTAACAGCCTCGGGCATTTAAGATGTACAGCTTATCGTGATTGCAAGCTTTAACAGGCAGGCCTTTTGGCAATTTCAGGACACTGACCTTAAAAAAACTGTGGCAAACCCTTCATCTCTCAACAGATAACCTTATATCATCCTCCCATCACACACACTCATGCAGCACACTTACGTTTTCAGACCATAGAGTGCTACTCATTACTCATCTGAGCACTTAAATCAAGCCTGCGGTCAGGATTATGGTCACTTGTGAATGAAATTAGAAAGGTGCTCTAAAGCGCTCCAATAAAGCGTATAGAGAGTGTGGACAGTCTATCTTCTCCAATTGTAATACTATCACCTTCCCTCCCTCAGGAGCGCCAAGGCTTTATCTACAAGCCTCTGTGTCTTTAATAATCACAGGCTCAGTCTAACTCGATCTTTTTGCTCCTCTTTCTTATTTTTTAGCTCCCTCTGGGTGTATATATGTACCTTATTGAAATTGTTTTTGGTTTAACAAGTGTCTCTATGAAATTGTGTGATACATTTAACAAATTAGGCCATGGCAGACACTTTAAAACACAAAAATGTGACAAATCTCCTCTGCCAAACTGCAGCCAATCTCCGGTCTTGTACAGCTGCCAGGAGGCCTGCCTTGACTGCACTTCACTGTCAGGTCCACTTGCACTGGAACCTCAACATGTGGAGGAACATTATGCTCAGCTATGAGTCCAGATTCTGCCTACAGCATTTGGATTGTAGGGTCACAGTGTGAAGAAGATGCGGAGAACGCTTTGCTGTTTGCGGCACCGATAGAGTAGGAGTGGAGAGGATGGATGAAGAATGGGATGCCATCCCACAGAAGTGTTTGACCAGGCTGGTAACCAGCCTGAGGAGGAGAGGCTGTTGGGGTTGTGTATGGTTCTTCCACACACTACTCAGGCTGCTTGTTA
This sequence comes from Eleginops maclovinus, assembly GCF_036324505.1. Taxonomy (NCBI): domain Eukaryota; kingdom Metazoa; phylum Chordata; class Actinopteri; order Perciformes; family Eleginopidae; genus Eleginops; species Eleginops maclovinus. Next base: position 24,226,415 of record NC_086350.1, read on the forward strand.
AATGTACAAATTTTCAATAAATAAATTGTTGCCAATATGTCTTGTTTTATCAGACTTCAATCATCCAATCCACCAAACACCAAAAGAGTCAACAGCAAAGAAAGCTGTTTGAGGAGATGTGTCACATCTTTCATGGGCGCAAGAAGCATTGTTACAACAAAGAAATAATCTATCAAACACAAATGTGCTTACTTTTTGTGTAATATTGTGTGTTTTATGAAGTTTGAATACCAAAAGAATTGAACCTGTCATGCCTACTTTTGGTCCTCATATAGTAGTACAGTTTATTCAGCTCACTTAGACATTGGAGATCCCGTTACACAGGGGTTAATGGACAGCACAATTCCTCTGCCTGGCTGAACATGGTGGAAGTAAATAAATCACAGCCCAAGCTCAACTCTAGCTGTATAGATGGATGTACCCTGGCAGAATCAGGTTAGGCTAAAGGACCCTTCATAAGTCTGAGTAAGGAATAGTCCGACAATTACACAACTAAATGGGAAGCTGGTTTGAAGTATATACAGTACCATAAAACATTTTAAAAGGCCCTCTCTAGAGTCAGCGTGTGATTTTTCCCTTCTGAGCTACTGTAGAAACCTGGCGATGCAACATGACAGGCCCTCTAAAGGACATATGAAGTGCTAAATATAAGATGATAAAATAGTATGATTTATAGTTTCAGGTGAATATATAATAATGACAACATAATTATGAATGTAATATTCCATTTGTGCCAACAGATCCCCATAATTCTACTCACTAGCCCTTTTAGGGAGAGTTTTACAATTGATGCCTATCTGTTTTCTAGCCAAGAGTTAAGGTCTTTTACGGCTATTGATTGATCTATTTAATCTAGTAAAGAAGTGTCTGTTTTGTCCTAAGGTATATTGAGCTTTTAAGAATAGCAGTTACAATGATTAATTAAAGAGGTGTGGTTTTTTCGCTTCTCTTTGTTCGTCAGTAGGATTACGGAGAAACCACTGACTTGATTTTCAGAAAACGTTTTGGAAGGCTACAGCATTTTCGAAGGAAGAACCCATGCAATTTGGAGCCAGTCTGGGTTACAAGCAATATTGGTTAGGCCCTACTGTCGTTAAAGGTGCTACATGCATTTAGAGTCAGGCCAAGGATGTCCTGCACATCGCTAGCATGCACAAGCAAACATGGAATAGCTGAGCTAAAAATGGTGCTTAAAGAGCTAACAGTGCTATCAATAGCAACACTGTTGACTTACTTGCTCTAACATACACACAGCCGACAAAAACAAGAGCAGAGAAGCTCAGACTACAACAGACAAGGAGGTACTTCATTAATCCTCTGTTTTTGAGTACAAGTATTTTAATATATCTTTACAAAGCAATTTTGTTTTCTGCTATTGTTGTTGTACAGGAACTTTAGCATTGCAAGGAATGTACACTCTAAGGCCCCTTGTATTTATTATATTATTACCAGGAATGGCAACATATGGGCTCACTTTCTTACCTTGAGAAATCCACAGAGCCACAAGTGTGAAAAGGCCTTTAGAAGAGGATAATACCACCAAATGATGGGAGTGGTTATCTTTTCCCCCTGCTTTCAGTTTTTATGCTAAGCTAATCCCCTCCTAGCTCTAGCGAACAGAGTAGCCTACTTAGCACAGAGCCATGAGAATACTGGCCATTTTCATCTCACGCTTGCAAGCAAGGGAGAAATCAGTAAAACTATATATTGTCTAATGGCTCAAATAGAATAATAACGACAGCGGGAGTGAGTGCAAAACCAACAAGCTAATAGTAATCAGATAAACCAAAGTAAATATTGTTGCTCCTGTAACATGTTCAGGATCATAAGCATGTAGAGAATCATATTTCTCCCTAAATCCCTTAGGGCACTTGGGAGGACATGTGCTTGTTATATTGGACCATTTGCCATTGTCGGGAAATGGGAAGCTCCTTTAGTGAATTAGCTACACACAGAGACACACTGCATATGGACATACTGACCCCATTTATCAAGTCCCTAATTGCAGACCGACCTGACGGCAGTCAATATTATTGACTGGCCATATAGGAGCTGCAGTATACAGTGTCTGTAAGCTTTTCGATGTCGCCAAATCATCTACAACTGAGAAAAAAGTAGACAAGCTGGTTAGACTCTTGAATCTCCAAAAATACTTTATAGCTACACCAAAAGAGGAGGAAATAAGGGAATTAACCCCTGGCGTATATTCAAGACACAAGCTTAAACATCTCAGCAATCGATGTATTTAAGTGGTCTGTTGATTGACTACACACTTAATGGACGGTTCATAACCAGGTAGGATTAAGCGGTTAGTCTGAAGATTTTCCTCCAATAACGTTGCTTTATTTTCCCTTTGAGTTCCAAAATACATGTGATGTCCCGACTTTTTACAGCATCATTACTTTGAGAAAAAGTATCGAAAATATAGAGTTTGACATGTTGCACAATGTGATGTGAGTTTCTCTTTTGACAGTCAACCACTAGTGCTTCTAACCCCTTAAAACTTCCCTTCATATCAGTAGTAGTCATGTTTTAGTGTACATTTAAATAGACAAAGTGTGAATATATATGCTTTGTTTGAACATTTTGCTTTGTAAGCTCTGGATTGTGAGTGACGTTCCACTCTCTTCGTATTTGACAAACAGTTTGCTTTGAACACTATAATGACCTACAGATCCATAAAAAAAACGAATCAACTAAACAGGTTATCGACCCACACTTTGAAGATTTTAATCTCTGGATTAGACTGTTTCCCCAGTATATTACTCTGTAGCGGACCGCTGCTTAATGCTGCGGAGCACTGCTGTCAGTCAGTGAATGAGACAAGTGTCAGTTGTTAATTCAAAAGTCAGTAATACCCTTACAGTCTGAGCTCTGGGGTAATGTTAGAAAAAATATATTGGAGCGGAACTTTAAAAGATAATTCACTGTTTCTGGACGGATCATATTTGTCCACTTTCGGTAGTATTACCGGATGTTGTTTTAGCCTCAGATAGCATAAAGCTAATATTGTATTGTATATATGAGTAGAGGGAGAAGGACCAGTGGAGTTACATACTAAACACACCGCCTCTACCTCTCACTCATTGATGCTGCAATGATATAGTTGCCTGTTTAATAACTGATAAACCTCAGAAGAATTGCATAATAGAATATTGTAGTTGAGAGCTCCAGGACTTCGCTAACAAGATGGCGCCGTTGACGTCATAAGAGGACCCGCCCCCCACGATGTCAGCCTATAGAAGAGTCCGGAGAACCCCATGTGACAAGCGGCCAACAGGATCCAGCCCCCCACTACCAACCAATGAGAGCACGAGAGCGGAGCGCGTCTTATTTTGAAGTTGTTTATTGTATGGTCGGAAAGGGATGGTTCTATAAAACATGTTTGTATTGTAGAACCGGGGTCTCTTTTGTTCCGGACCAGCAGACAGTAACTACTGATGAGCTCCACTCAGTCAGTGGCCTGTGGACGCGTGTCCCGGGCTATTGAGCCACAGCTGTGAAACTTTTGTAAAACCTACTGCTGCATTCTTTTATTAAATACTCCTTTTAAAACTTACAAGGGGAGGTTTGCTTTCTTTCTTTTGCATCGACACCTGGGCTTCGAATAAACGAACATTTCTTACAGTAATAACAGCAGTACCGTGGAGTGTATGTTTTTCTAAATTGCTACGGTTAGTTTGCCAGAACAAGTGAAGTGAAAATGTTGTCAGTAGCCTACAGGTCATAAACGGGTTTGGTAATGCATGTTATGCTAAAAACAGGGGTTCTGAGATTTAATGAGGAGATGTGAGTAGCCTAACTATAGTCACTCAACTCAACTACCATCTATTTTACACCTGACTACGCCATCAGATTACACCATGGTTAAGGATATAATCTTGTATTTGCTTTTGTGGCAACCATTTTAAACAGAATTCTCGTTGGTGCTGACACCAGTGACGTCAGCTTGTTAACTCCTATTACTTTACATCGCTAGTTGGTAAACAGTAGCACCTCAAATCAAACGAGTTATTGAAAAAGGAAAAAAGCTCCCTGATTGTTAATACTACAACCCTGCGTTGGGACGTTGAAATATCTTCGAAATGATACTGAACACCTAATTGCTAACAATGGCATTTCCAACAGTGTGGGAGTGCATGGCACTGTTTATTGCTCCTGACGAGCAGGTGGCACCATGTTTGGAAGCCTCTGCTGCCACGTTATGAATGTATTAGTTGGTGATTGCTGACTTGTTTTGTAAAAGAGTTGTCACAAAGGCTAGAAAAGCACTACAGAAATGAAGTCAATGTAATTAATGTTCCGCTAATATGGTCTCTTTACTGTCAGGTGCTTTGATTTTACCATGAATCCACGAAAAAGATGAGTCTGGCCATGGCAGGCTTGAGGTTGGAGTTAATTAAGACAACAAAAAGGATGTGCCAATTTTCAATCATGTAAACATAAAAGTACAGACTAACATGTTCAGGTCCTTTAGACTGTAAGGCCACTGTGAGTCCTCCAATAAATGACATTTCACAAAAGGCAATTTATTTTAACGCTTCAGCCCGGATATATGTGTGTACATTACAGTCCAGTGCGAATGGCCAGGGACGGCTAGAGGCTCGCTCTGTGCCAGGACCCATGATTAATGCAGCAGTTATCCCAAGGGAGGTAACCTAGTTCTGCTGGGGACAGTGAGATAGGGGGGGGGGGCAAGATAAATCAAACCCTAGTTCAACTTTTTCAACGTGTAAGCACGCACACTATGTGATGTGACAAGGAACAACGAATCGCAGTTGTCTTTCCTTTCTGGTGTCATCAGTAAATATTAGGGAGAAACTTAAGATTCCTCCAGTGCATCAATTAATTTCATCCAGTAATGTTTGCTGGAAATGTATTTTGAGCATTGGTCTGCACACACGGACAAACAGAGCGGAGCACAGACAGAAACATTATCTAGGGAAAACACCAGTGTCCAATGGGGAATATTTTAAAACACACAAAAAACAACACCTGACTCTACATTAGAGCTGATTGTTTTCCATTTTCATCTTTGTTGCAATATCTTTTTCCAAAACTATGGACTATATGGAATAATCAAAATGCTAGGCATGTTTTGTGTGTTTTTGGTCGTTGAATGAAATGTTGAAGAGATCCTATAGACAGATCTTATTGTTTTTGTCTCATGAGACACTGATTGTATTTTATGGTTGTATATTACTTTTTTGAGAGATGGGAATGTCATCTCCCCTGTATTGCCTTTATGTCCTTGTTTTTGTCTCTGGCATGTACTAAAATATATATTTTTAAATTAAAACAATGACTTTAAAAAAGCTCAGATGAACTGCTCCTCCAGCTGTGGTCTCTAAGCAGCTTAAGGTGAGCCTGCCTCAGCAAATTTGAAAGTTGTCATTAAAATAGGAACGCAGGAACCAACATGCGGGTAAAGGCACTTTCTTTCGTTGAAGCAAATTTTCATGGTGACAGAATGGTGGGATAGCAAGTCATGCAACGTCATTAGGACCCAAATCAGTTTTTACTATCTAACATTGACACAAGATGGCTGTACTCAACAAAGTTTAGTCATAAGGTATTAACTAAATCACTAGCCAACTATTGTTTTTTTTTTGTAACATACTGTTCATATTTTGGTAGAATTTATTTATATTTCTCACAAATTATATATTTCAAAAACACACTTTTAAAAGATTCAGGTTTTATACACAGACCCTAATTTCTTAAATGAAAGAAATTACAGCGATATTTTGATTCGGTTGGGCACACGGGAAACAGGGACTCAATGTCCCCCAGGCCACAATAAAATCATAGTGCATCATGGTAAATCCTCAGGAGAAATAAAAATCTGGATCCAAAAATATCACTGTTAAACGAAGCAAAAACACACATTTGGCCAAAAACAATTAAACACATAAGCATTTGTGATGCAGTTTTATATCTGTGGGAAGTAAACCTAACTGTAATCAAGGTCAAGATGCCATAAAGGATAGTTTTACAGCTCCGAGATATGTTACATTTGAATACCATGTGTATATACGACACAACCTGTGTGTGTGTGTGTGTGTGTGTGTGTGTGTGTGTGTGTGTGTGTGTGTGTGTGTGTGTGTGTGTGTGTGTGTGTGTGTGTGTGTGTGTGTGTGTGTGTGTGTCTGTGTCTGTGTGTCTGTGTGCCTGTGTGTCTGTGTGTCTGTGTGTCTGTGTGTGTGTTTGACAGTAGGGCACTATGTGGTAGAGCAACCAGAAAATTACAGTTCTGTCCACTGAGAGAGCTCGGGTTACACAACAATGTTAACTTTCCTTGATGGATGGCTAACCTGGAGGTTAGGGAGACAGTTTGAGACAGCCTTTATGTCTGCTTTAGGCTATGGTGATGTCATATAAATCCTCTAAAATATGGATATCCTATACCACGGGACACTGAGATTTATACAAACCTTAAAACCCTTGAGCACCATTGGGTTGGATGGTCTTCCCTGACCACTTCTACTAGACCATTGTCATATCCTTATTTATAAGGCTATTCTTGGTGTTCTCCCACTTTATCTATAGAATTATATTTTTGGGAATAGAAGTAGAATTGGAGGATGAAACCGTCTTTATTTTGTCACACATGTACATGCACCCAGTACAGCACGCATAGCAAAATCGGACATTTGCATTTAGACCTTCTTAGTACTAGGAGCAGTGGGCAGCTATTGTACAGCACCTGGGGAGCGATGATGCTCAAGGGCACCTCGGCAGTGACCAGGAGATGAGCTACCAGTCCACAGTTGTCTAATCAGGACGTGAAAAATCCACCCTTCGGTTCAAAGATCAAGTCCCTACAGACTGAGCCACTGCCAACCAGTCTCTGCATTTGACCCATCCAAGTGTTATGACCAGTGGGCTGCGGTAGCACTTGGTCTTTCCGGGACCTGAACCGGGGACCTTTCGCTTTCCAATCTGAGTCCCTGTGGACTTAACCACCACCGCCCAAAGAACGGGAAGTCATTGGCTTTGCTCCGAGGACTTGTTTTTAATAACTGTCCCTAAAGTTCACACTGAGCCGGAGAAAAGGGTGTTCAGTAATGCACCCCCATTTGCTTGGAACAAGCTACAATAAGAGCTGAAACTCAGGGTGCTGGTCTCTGTTTTAAAGTGCCTCTTAGTGAATGAGAAGCAGACAACTCTGTCTCAGATGCTTATGATGAAGACGTTTCTGATTGTGACCATGATAGGGTTCTCTGTTCTTGTTGTAACTGTACTGGTGCCTGTCTTGAGAGATTTTTAATCTCAATTAGATTGCACCTGGATAAATACAAATAATAATAGTACTAGTATGTTTCCTACTTTACAATGCACACACATTTCAACATATATTATTGAATCATATTGCCAAAGTGAAATTTTACTCTAGATTCTCTTGCTTTGAAAAATAAAGTATCCCAAGGTTGGTCAAGGTAAACACGTATGCATGTTGAATGGATGGAGAATTAATAAAGGATTTTATAAATAAAGTAAACTCCTTAGACTTGGACAGTGATAGTTCAAGTTGGAAGCCATAGAAGTTTCAACAAGTTACTTAACCGAGATGCTGTTAGAGTCTTGAAGGTGTTAAAACAATATTGGTGCACCAACAAGATGAAAGAGTGTGTGTCTGTTACTTTTTAAGTGTTAGGAGCCAAAAGGATTTTTCCATCACTGAAGTTGATGATGCAATAACAGGGCAGATCTGGTTGAGGGCTGACCCAGCTAATGATCCTTTTCTTGCTTTGAACTTAATTATGTGATGAGGGGCAGAGCTGTGTCTCCCAAAAAATCTCCCCCAAAAATATAACTCCCAAAAATCAGGCTAGTTGTATTCACACTCCAGACACAAGGGGTATGATCCTGAAACTATGTCTCCAATTGCTTGACCTTTCATGCAGTTTTAATGGGTTTCTTTTGTGACAAAAACTAATCTAAATAGTTAGAAATGTAGCTATACAATCTGATTTATACATAGATGAATTGAAAGCAGCGTCTAAGACTATGATATATTGATTAAATAGGTGGTGATATTTGATGAAATTACAGGCAAAAGGTCAAAGTACTGTTATATTGTGATTGTAAAATGTATATAACATACAGCTGATTTGAAGTACATGCTGTTATCAATGGGAACAGCCTGATGCCATTTCCATGGATGTATAATAAGAACTGGATACAGCGTTGGAGGCGGGGCCTCGTTCATTCCTATGAGAGCTGCTCATTGGAAAGGGAAGAAAAAATGGTCTGATTCTCGAGAGCCAAACGTCACAAATTACCCATCATGCCTGGCTGTCGAGAGCATATAGCATGCGCAGTTGAGTTTCCACTTAAACCCCGCCCCCGATCTCCCGCTTCTGCTCAGTAGAATGAATAGAGAGAGAAAACTAATCCGGATTCAGCTTTTAGGCCATTTTTCAACTTTAAGGACCTAATGTTTTTAATAAGGACTATGAAATGGTTCATACGTGGTAGTTAATTTGGTTTTAAAAATAATCCACCGATTTACAGACTTCTCTTTCACAATGTAAGTCAATGGGAAAAAGTATTTCGGGGCCGGGTGACGTCACGGACTGATACAAAAGTTCTAGTACCCGCCGTTTGGCCACTACGAATATTTTTCTCAAAGTCCGGAGCACTTGCTGGGGGCTTGGACAATTCATGTAAAAGTAGCAAAGCAATCATCTCGCTGTAGCTTTAGACTAGCTTCTATCTCCCTTGGAATACAAATGAGAAACTTAATATAGTTTTCTTCTAGTTATGTAACTGCATAATTAAACCTGTGATGCAGTCTTATATTTCTATGGGGAATAGAACGGAAAGACTGACCAAAATAACTTAAACCTCAGTTCAGGGCAACTGAGACAAAAATGCACAGTACTTTGGATATATGGTGTGCAGCAAATGTACATTTCATTTGGTATAATATGGGAGAATAAGCAACGATTTATAAACTATCATTGAAGCAACAGAGACTTTTTATAAATTAGCAGTGAAAATGCTAGCCTCATTTATGTGAATAGTTTATAGCCTCAGAATTGAGCTGAACCTCTGTTTTTTCAAGAGGTAAAGAGATAAAGAGAAAAAAAGAAAGAAGGACAGGAACAAGAAAAGAAAATAGTGGTTTATGATACAGGAAGATAGGAAGAAAGGGATTAAATAAAGAAAGGAAAAGTAAAAAGGAATGTGGGGAGAAAGACCAAAAGGAAGAATGGAAGGAGTGAAGGACAGTAGGAAATATGGAAGAAAGACAGGAAGTAAGGGAGCAAGAAGAAAAGGAAATGAAGATCTTAAAGATCTCTGAAAAAAAGGTAAGGAGGAAAATAATGAAGATAAAAAAAGAAAAGGAGGAAGAAAGGAGGGAATGAATCCTCTGAGTTACGAGGTTCATGTCCTGATTATAATTTAATGTTGTTACTTAAGAGTTTCTAAAATAAATTACATCAAACAAAGATTAGACACATGGGAATGCGTCTTTTTCGAGGCTGAATGATAAATGCACAAGAAAACAGCAAAGTGTGCGATGCATTTTGATATTGGTACAAAAACACACACGCACACACAGATAGTTATATAAAATACAGCGTTATCATAATGATTAAGAGACACATAACTCAGTATGAAGCCATCTATTGACTTGAATGTGCTACATTGGAGATACTGAGCATAAATGTGATTTTGGGATTGCTTCACAATAGCTGCCCACTGCTTCTAGTACTAGGATGGGTTAAATGCAGTGGACAAATGTCACTGTGTGTGCTCTGCTGTGTGCATGTATGTGACTAATAAAGAGGGTTTCATCCTCTGATTCTTCTTCTTCTTCTTCCACATGGCTCACAGCATGGCAAACACAGACCCAAGAGCTACCAGCTAACAGTTATAACAGTATTTTTAAAAAAAAAGGGGCAAACAACAGCCGGGGTGAACCGGAGGGTGTTATGCTTCCGTGACAATGCCATAGGTTGGGTTCTTGGCTCGGATAGAAAATGTTTGTTTTACAATATCCATACATAGCTAAGTTGCTTGCTGCTAAGTCAATGCTTCTTTAACTGAGAACCATTTATATTTTATATAATAAGTATGCTTGGGCTAATTAAAATTATGATATATTTTAGTGTTTAATTTGTTAAAGTGGACCTTACACTAAAAAAAGTTTTTCCGTGTTGTTTTTGACATAAGATATGTCAATATGAGTTTGTGAACTATGGTAGGTTTGAAAACTATGGCACTTGTCTGCTGTATGCAATAGCCAATGAAAGAAAATAGAATAGAATTTTTGACAGAACCAGGCAGAACGAAATCCGATGACTAGCAGACCCGCTTTTCAGATGCAGATGAATTGTGGAGCTGTTGTGGGAGTTGAGCCGCAAGCACACTGCTAGCCTCGGCAAAGCAGCAAGCTAACGCTATAAACGCTACCAAGCTTTCAGGCGGTATGCACACTAACTTTACCCGAATTGTGCAGAAATACGGAGATGGGTTTTCATCACAACACGTTTACCTCTTAAGCCCAGACGCAGCAACCTGTAAGAAACAGCGTCTCAGGGCATGTTAACATTTAACAACCTATTAGTGTGGCATACCCACTTAACGGGAAGAAAATCAGCTACCAGACCATCTTAGCCATTTTTACCAAACGAAACATAATTCCAACACCAAGCGTCTAAATCAGCACTGAACGAAAACGAGATAATGCTACATTGCACCGAGTGAGCTACGGCGATTTTTTTACTTCATGCTATCTGCACGAACCACATGTCATATAAAGCCGGAGATTCCACAGATTCAATTTTTATTTAAGTCTCATCACTGTATGAACAAAACTCAATGAACTAGCAGCCAAGAAAGAGCAAGAAAACTGCTTCACTTTACAAAGCCATAGCTGTTTCTGATCAAAAGTTGTGTTCAAGGTCATACAAACGCTGCTGAAGGTAACCCGATGTCTCTGTCACTTTGAAATGATTACTGATAATCTATCATTATTTATTTGTAATAAACTGGTACGGCGTAACAAGCGACGCTGTTTTTTTTAACAGTTTTGTTCAGGGGCGGAACATTTGACAAATCTCCCGGTCAGGAGTAACTTTCTTACTGAGTTACTCAGTGTACCAACCCTGTAGATTTATCCCGGTGAATAATGTAATAGAGACAGAGTCGCTGTATCTCTGTCAAACCAACCCAGGTCTTATGTCAGCGTAGATCTGGGTCACTACCCCCAAGTGTTTCCTACTGCTTTCATTAAACATTCAATGTGTCTAAGTATATTTCTATGTATCTGCCTCTTGAAGACACAGATGATTTCCACTTGGAGAGGAAATGAGATACAAGTCAATTGATATATCTCCTTCCCCCTGTTGTTTTAAGAGGGTTTTACACGGGGTTGCTTCAGTCTAATAGACATACAGTACAAATGTATCCAACTTCAAACATGCTGCAAGGTTATTGTCAGTTGTGTGATTTAAACAAGTTCAAGTGGGAAGCTTTACGAAGAAAGGAAGCAGCAGTAGTAATAGAATTGAATAAAATTGATTAAAATTGGTATCTCACCGAGGTTACGTATTGTATATCCCGGCAAAGTTTTGTCTCCCGTGGAAAGTCGGCAAGATCCAGGAAGTTGTCCACCACCACTTGGCCGATCAAGTCATGGCGAGAGAACCTGTCAAAGTCGTAGACGCTGAAGTGCAGCTTACGACTGGACAGCTCGGCGTACGCCACCGGAAAGAGAAACACCTCATCGAACACTGGGTTGAGTGTCTTGCGGTGCACCTTAGTCTGGTGCTTGGTTTTGCGGTCAGGCAGCAGGTAGATCTTGACGTAAGGGTCAGATGTCCCTGAAAAGTCTTTTGCTGGAAGATCATGGGCCTTGTGGATCTTCACAATCAGCTGCTCCAGGTCAAAGTCAAACTTTAGGACAAACAGAAGACGCCCACAGCTGTCAGTTCGACGACCATCTTCTGCGTCAACCGATCGCTGTTTGTAGAGTTCTGGTTTGATTCGGCCTAAACCAGACAGTGATTCTTGGCGCTGGAACTGAGCAGGATTAAAGTCCGGATTGGACAAATTCATCTGACGACGGATGGAGTTGTGCCTGTAACAAAGTGTACAATTCGACATATAAAAAAATTCAAACCATTTCAATTGACTTGAATTAATATTGAGTCTTTGATGCTTTGAGGCAACTGGTGAATTCACAGTATGGTATCTTTGAACCCAGAGTTTTAGGTATAAAGTACGTGTGTAACTGTTTGTATCTGTGTTCAATCTGTCAACAAAAAAAGTTGGACAGTAGCTTTGGGGATTGATAGGTACTGACCGTCCAGATGAAGTAGGCTCAGTAATCTGTCTCTGAACCCGGTCCCTGGCCAGAGTGTGGACCTGGTTTTTCTCCAGCTTGGCCTGCGTCTCCAATGGTATGTCAGGCGACGTGTGGCTTATTTTCAGGCCTGACTCCGGGACAACCACAGTAGAGGGGGGCCCCGAAGACTCCTTCATACAGCCATCTTCGCTGTACTCCCTTTCGTCCCCGTCCACCTGTACAGCAGACAGATGTGTTGACAGTGTAAATCCTATTAGAGGACATTTTATTAGGGACAGGGAAAGTAGAATGCCTCGGGGAGTTGTACAAACGAAAGGTTCTTTCAATTGAAACATTTACACTCAAAATGCCAAATAACTGTAATTCCCATTTTTCACAATCATTTATTAAAGAAAAAATATCACTATGACTTGGGAATCAAGACCTGGACCAAGTGACAGTTCTATCCAGATGTGTGACAGACACAAATTGATTATTTTCCAAGGGGGTGGAATGGCACTAATGAAGAGGGTTCCGTGTTTTATTCAAAAGGATACACATTTTATTTTTTCATTCAGAGATACTCAAAGAGATTGTCTTGCTTGCTTTTACTTGAAATGTAGGCGTTCACTTTTTGTTAGCACTTTTATTTATCGTAAGAAAAGGTATTTGTCTTTGTTAAATGCCTATGTTGAATATATACTTCTTTGAAAATGTTTTGTAAAATGGTTGTAATGATGTGAAAGTGTATGAAGTTGATTTGATTTGATAGATATAGGTGTAGAAGACACAATGAATCATAAGTTCATACTCTAAAGTGAATTGACATTGGCTTAATGTAGGTATGTCGTATATAAGCTAATTAGGCTTTATGTCAACAGCAGAAAGTTGGTGAGTGGTTCAAATTTATGGTAAAAAATTTAACCTGAATAAACTTTTTTTATGTGTTAATTGAGTCAAAACGTACCTCGAAGTCTCTGCTTCTCTTCAGCTTAGCTTCAATGAAATTGTGCAGACAGAGTAACTTGGACAGCCCCCCTTTAATGCACTTGATTGGCTACTCAGCCAATCTCTCTAGTTCTATGTGTCTTATTTACTTTGTTAGATGAAGGCGCTATCAAGAGGAAGCTGGTGTTTAATTAGTGTGTGTGTTGCATGGCTGTGACTGCACCAACTAGCGATTTCAAGGATTATATGTTTAAGCATCTATGCTCGGTTTGTATGAGTCATAAATTAAACTTAATGTATCTCACTTTTCCAATATTTTTACATGAGCCTCTCCTCCTTACCTCTGTGAGGACGGGCTGTTGGTCTCCCCCCAGAAAGTGTGCCCCCTTGAGGATATCTGGGAGGAAGCGGCCGCTCAGTGGTACCCAGCATATCTTCCATGAAACAAAGAGGGAGACGCTGAAGAGAGCCAGACCACAGGTGGTCACCAGCAGGGACAACAGGCTCACCGATACATCTAGATGGAAGAGAGAAGGGGGGCTCAGTGAACAGTGAACACAGCTTTGCCAGTGATGAACGCTGGCACAGACAAACCCATCCCCCCAAGGACAGCCTGTGTTTATTCAGAATGCTAAATGAGAAGGAAAAAGTATTTCCTCTTCACTGTAGGCAAAAATATATAAACTGCATATCATCAAACTTTTAAATATTTAAAATCAAATAATTTTCTAAATTCATTCTGTGTAAGTAGAGACCTTACATATAGTCTTACGTTATTCATTATTCTTTTACTGTCTCACCTTGTCTAAATTCCCATCCCTCTTCCTGCACTTGCCGTAACTCAAAAACGTTGCTTTATTTTACACACAAGCTGGATTGCTGCTATGTATTTCATAGTGCACATGGTTGAGTGGTTTAAGAAGCTTAAATGCATAGGACGATGGTGAGGCTCAGGATACAGAAGTATTGTACTTGACCAACTACCATACATGTTTTATAACAACAGAAGTTATTATGTTTACAAAAGCAATTAGCCTTTTTGCACTTACTGACCAACAATAATGCACAGCACACAAGCTTCAAGGTGTAGGACAGTGGTGTCCAAACTACTACCCGGGGGCCAACTGCGACCCGTGGTCCGTTTTTAATCGGCCCACATCAAATTCTGAAAGTATAACGGAATATGGCACACAACTGAAATTTGTGCTGGTCTTAAACTGTACTTCTTAAATATGTACAAATATATTTCACACTATTTAATATGCCATATTTTCAGATAAATTCTGTCAATTAAAATTGAAATCTTAGTTGACAAAAAAAGCCCAATACCTTATTTGCCTAATTTGTTTTTACATTTGCTGATTGATTTACTAAGATAACTTGTAACTTTATATGTATGTATTAGGCAATATACCTCAACTCAAATGAGGGGCCCAACCCTTATATTTTATATATATTTTTTCTGTATGTGGCCCTTAGTGAAAAATGTTTGGACACCCCTTGTGTAGGATTTCTTTAGCAGCAGTATACAACAAAGCAACACACAAATGAGGTGAATCTTTACGTACAAATGAAATGCATAATACAATACAATATGACATCAACAGTGAACACACGTTTGCTAAAATGATGCTAACAAAGAGCCACAAAACATTGTGGAAACAAAGCATACATAACTCCTGCTTTAGCCTGAGGCTCACAGTACATGGCAGAACCTCAAAAGTACAGTCGCTCAGGCCTACGTTTAACCAGAAGCACTAATTGACAACATTTGATGCAACTTGTGACATAAAGAGTTTCAGTTTCGCATATCACATGTTTAGCAAACATCAGTACATTGTAGCGTTTGCTGATAGTCTGTATATTACTGTAGGCCTAGTGCACAAATGTGAAGTGACCAAATATTTAAGGAAGCCTTCATTACCTGCCAATGTTTGAATACAAATGTGGTTTGACAAAGGACTGAAAGGCTAGGCCATAGCTAGTTTGTTTCACTTTATTCATTCAGCCGTACATTGTATTCATTTTCTTTTTCCATAAGTGTATTATTCTGAGGTTGTGGTTGCTTTAAGGATTTTTTAACATTGATAAAAACACTTGATGTTTTAAAAGTTGTTTTTTAGCTGCAGCAGTATTATAAATGCTTGTTGGATTTTCTGTCACCTTTTTCCAAGGAAGCTAGCGTGCCATGTAAGAAAATGACATCCCCGTTCTCAATCCTTAAGAGAAAGTGAGTTACAGAAAGATGACAGTGTTCTCTGTATCTCTTTCCACAACAACTTTTTTCCAGATCTCTTCTTTGTTGCTAGTTGATCTCAATCAGACTCAACAAAGAGAAACAATGAAATGTGTTTTGATGTCCTTGTTTGGTATAATGCCCTGAAGACTCTGTGATACGCTGAAAATACAATGGTTAATCTGAGAATCGACCAAGTTTGGATAAACTCGTATCAGATGGTGTCACAAAATCATAAATATGTTTTGATAGCTGCTTGTTGTCATTTAAATATTACATTGCAAATTTGTTTAACAGTCATTTCCTTTATTGCGTTTGCTTCTTGCTTAAAGACCGGAGAGCATCTCTTAATGGAATGGCAGAGAGTGCTCAGGCACAGCTTGGGATGTGTGTATGAGCTCATTTCTGGAGGTAATTAGTGTCCAGTCCTTGAGTTCAAATAGAAAAACTTTCCAGTCTTTATTATGAAATGACATAGGTTAACTTAAGTCTAACTGAAAAAGAAAAAAAAGCATATATCTTTGTACTTAAGTATTTTTCTTAACAATTGGACATATTTCTAGATGCATTATGGTTAAAGAGTTACACTAAAATACAAAGTAATGGAACGCTACAGCAATATTTCTGTAGATACAATGTACATTAAATATATTCTATAACAGGGGAAGGAAGGAAGGAAGGAAGGAAGGAAGGAAGGAAGGAAGGAAGGAAGGAAGGAAGGAAGGAAGGAAGGAAGGAAGGAAGGAAGGAAGGAAGGAAGGAAGGAAGGAAGGAAGGAAGGAAGGAAGGAAGGAAGGAAGAAGAAAGATTGGAAAAATGAAACGAAGAAAGGTTAAAGAGCTAAAGTAAGAAAGGAGCAAAAAAATAAGGTGAGAAATAAGGAATTAAGAGGGGGAAAGGGTAAGGAGGAAGGAATGAAAGAACTCACAAACCTAGGAAGGAAAGAAAAGAAGGAAACAATGAATAAAAAATTGAATAAATTAAAGCTAGGAAGAAGCAAAGCAAGGAAGGTAACAAGGCAGAACAAGGAAGGAAATAAGCAATAATCTGAGTCATGATATTACAGAATGACGCCTCATTTCCTGATTTTAAATCCAATTCAATGTTGTTACCTACACATTTTTAATAAAAGAAAACAATAGTTATTTTCTGCTAATGTGAACAGTGTTACATAATGGTGATGAAGTATAGAAAACAGAAATCAGTCACATAACAAATACCTCTTGATAAGTAAATATTGTGTCAAACACACATACTAAACTTGTAGTCATATGGTTTGATAACATTTGTAAATCTATTATTATTTTTAATACATTTTAGGGCTTTTAATCCTTTCTGACAACCCTATATCAACATTTCTGCAGCTTCTTGCCCATGATCAATGCTATTACAACCAATGCAAAGTTATGCCAGAGACATGCCACCTACTGTACACCCAGTCAAGAACATGTAATTAACTTTCATAGGATGTGAATATTACAGTGTCAATGGTATCCATAGTAACAATTATCACTGGCTTCTCCAGCACCGCAGGGGGCTGTGAACATGGAAGTAGGGTCAATATGTATTTCTGTCTATTTAATTGATGACATTTATGCTGCACTGCCAAAGTGATTTCATGGCACAATACCATTAGCTGTCAAAGCAAAAAATAGCCCAGAACAAACCAATTTCTATTCAACCATCATTATTTCACAATATTTTAGTCAAAAATGTTCTTATATAACATTCCAAACGCTTTGCTCTTTGTTTAATACTGTTTTTTGGGTGAATGAAACAGCCCGTGGCTTCATTTAAAATCCTTTGAGCCTTTTCTAAAGGCTCAGGCTGCTTCTCATGTACCCTTGCAATCAAGGAGCCAAGGCCGGAACCCCGTACAGCTGGTGGCAGTTAATTGGATTCAGGAGCTCCAATAATCAATACGCTAAAGGAAGTCAACAATTATAATTAAAAAGGTTAGACATGTTTTGATTAGTGTAACTGCATGTGGTGGGCTTGTTGGGTTTATATAACTGTTACAAGTATAAAGCGTGTGATTATTAAGAGGAGGCTTACACAGTGTATGTGGTCCATTAGGCAGTACAATCTCTTTGTCACTTAGTACTTTTTTATTTTTTATACATGTCCACTTTTTCTATAATTTAACAACCTTTACTTATATATAATGCAATACATCAACTATGTAATTACCATGTTTTGAAGATAAGTGATAAGATAGTTGAAATAATAAATTATCTAAATTGATTTCTTAAGCCCCGTTAGAATGCTCTTTGTCCAACATTTGTTGGGGTCTTTTTTCAGGCTTCTCCAACCATGGCAAAAAAACGCAAAATCGAAAGCAATGGATAAAACAGTGAGTGTGTTGGCTAACCCTATCCCTACTTTCTAGCTCAACCAATGAGAGAACAGTTGGATGTGACGTATACCTGCGATTTGCTTTTGCAGTAAGCTCTGCCTTACACTGTAACAGCGCGTCCACACGGTTCCCTTGCGTTGATGCACCTTCTCATTCAGATTGAATGGGGTGACGTGAAGCGCTGCCAAACTGCATTGTGGTTCCGTTGCTTCCCTTTGGCTGCGATGCTCGCGTGAAAGTTGATACAAGTTTAACTATTCATTGTCGACGGAAGCGCCAGCCAATCAAACCTGCGTATGCAAATATGCCAGCACAAGCGCTAGCCAATCACACCACGTGTATGTGTGTCCGGGGCGGGAGATTAATGTGATTGGTTGGTCGCATGAACCCCAAGCGCCAGACACGCACACCGGCAAGCGTCAACGCACCGGAACCATCTGTCTTTTTATAAATTCACTTTTCACACCAATCTGACAGCCGGCTGACATCCGTGGAGCATGTTGCTGTGTGACAACATATTTTGGAGACAACAAAGTTGTGAATACAATCGTTCCAATTTGTGAATTAACATGCAGTAGTTATCATTTTGATTTGCAACGTCTTGCTAACATTTTTCCGATTATGGTAATAAAAGTGATGCATATTGGATGAAATAAAACAATAAACACTTAAATCACAGGAAGCCACTTTTTGATGAAGGATACCTTGCTAATGCCTCCGCAGTTTGTCTCTGCTTTCGGATACTATTTATTTGACATGACAAGTTCCTTTGGAGACAACAATGCAGTGAATTGCAACTTTTTCTCTAAGAATAACTGTTAGATGGAATCTGTCCTAGATCCGTTCCTAAATTCACATGCAGTCAATGAAAATCACATTTAGTGCCAAGTAGGTTTAAACATATAAGGAATTGGCTGTGTTGTATAGAGGTGAATACATAAACACAGTTAGAGGAATGACAAAAAACAATATAGAACCATTATAAAGCAAATGTTGTATAAAATTAACAACTAAAAGGAAATACCAGAAAAATATAAAATAAATAAAAAATGTAAGTAAAAGACCAATGCAGTTTTAAAAGAGGTCAAAATGAAAATAAATGTGAAAAATAAACAAAGAATGTGGAAATGTGTTGAGGAATTTGTTTTACATTTGTCATGTTTTTTATAATTGCAAGTACAGTTATTGTAAGTGACTCAATGTTGATTCCAAACAATTAAGGCTTAATTTTGGGTAGTAACGCTTTATGTGACATAGTAAATATAGCAGTATCACCAAAATCCTATTAGTAACGTTGGTATGTTGCTTTGTTACTGCTCACTAATAAGAAGCACATCAGAGGAAGAGATCAGTCAGATTTTCATCAACAATGCGAATGGATTTTTCCTGATAGAAGCCTTGGCAAGAGGCTGCTTCTGAATTGAATCAAGCTTAAAACCCCAAATTGAACAGAAACACAGATGGCTGCTTATATTGATTCAGACTAAATCTCCCTTTGATGAGGCGTGTGAATCAACAACACGCTCTAGGACGTCTGATTATCCCGCTATGCTGTAGAAAGGTTAATTTTTGTCGAATTTCAAAATAGGGAGTAAATGAAACCGAAAGAGAGCCAACATCACTACCTTTGAAACATAAGTATACCTGCCAGTTCTGCATGTTTAATCAAGCATGTGTTTTATTGTGACATGCACAGGAATATGGATTCATTAACCTTAAAATGTGTGTCTATCCAGCTTAAAAGTGCTTCTTCTCACACAGTTAAATCTAAATGCATGTTCGCTCTGATGGAACTAAGAATAGCTTAGGTCTGATGACCACAAACATCCATACATCTGTTTAGGAATCCTAAAAAAATAATAAAATTAAGAGGTTTTCTTTTTAACTTTGGATTTTGTGGCATTTTCTTCACCTTAATGGATTTTCTTCAATATCAAAAAATGTGGGAAAAGTGCACAAAATAAGGTCTTGTAGCTTAATTAGCGTTGTTTTCTCTGACTCCCTGTCTCTGTCATATGTGATGGTGATCATCCTGTTGGGTTGTGAGCTGACAGATGCCATAATACAGCTTTTATACCAACTGGCAGTGCAGGAAGCCAACTTCAGAGAAACAAACAGTGGGAGAAATGATTTCCTATATGCCATAATGGAAGATGAGGGAGGAGGCATATAAAGTGGCATGATGAAAGCATAGGACAACAGCAAACACCGTGCCCAGAAAACAGTTGATCTGACATGTATTGATTGTATCCTCGTGGTTGATTGCACTTATAGCATGTTGCTTTGGATAAAAACATCAGCTAAATGAAGTGAAACGGAAAAAAAGGTCATGTAAAGGAAGACCTTCTATCTCTCAGTTGACATACCAGTGGTAATGTGTTGTTGTGTGTTCATGGACGCTACCAGGGTAAGGGTTAAATGTGTCCTATTATTCTCATTTTCAGGGTCTTATTTGTATTGTGTGCCACTACAGTGACATGTTTCCATGCTTTAATGATCAAAAAGGCCAGCTCCCTTGTGATTGGTTAACCGCTCAAAAATACCTGAGGTACCTGAGTATTTCATTTCTTGTTTCTTTACTTTTTACTTCTATTCCATTATAATTCAAAACATATCAGAGATATTATTCTGAAATGGACCAATCTGCACAATGACTACTTTTACTGTCGCTACTTTTATTGATGCAAATACCTTTTTATTTTTACTTGAAACAGAGTATACACTTAGGTACTTCTAATTTCACTTAAGTAAAGGATCTGAGTACTGCTCACACCTCTGTTAGATAGTGATGTCACTATGTTATAGAAGTAAACAAAGGAGTCCAATGGAGGCGTTTTAGGCATGGTGGGAGTGTGTGGGAGAGAAACTCCCTCGGATTGGAACTTTGTGATTTTAGCCTTTGCAGACATGTATATGCACGAAAACCTGCAGATAGAAAACATTCAAATTAAAAATCCCAATGGTCAGGCCTGCCCCGATTCCTTACTTCTGAATCAGCAATAAAATTGTCCATTGAAAATACATTAACATTAAATGCTTTGATGGTGAGTATGTTGACACTACTATAGATCATTCATGAAGAGCAAAGAAAGGAATAAATAATAAAAAAAATAGCAATAAGTATATTTAGGCACGTACTGCTGAAAATATGTGTTTCTATGGTTACACTGGGTGTTAAAATTAGAAACACATGCATTAAATAAATGAACACGGTTATCCCTCTTACACCCTACCCCCTTTCTTTCAGAATCAGAAATCCTTCATTCATCCCACAAATGGGAAATGTACCCCGAACTGCAGATTACTAGATAAACACATTAAATAAAGAGGAAAACTAGCATTGAAAAAAATAAAAACAAATAGATGGACATCCACGGCAAAAAAATAATGAATATTAGCATTTTAGAAAGTATATATATACAGTGGGGCAAAAAAGTATTTAGTCAGCCACCAATTGTGCAAGTTCTCCCATTTAAAAAGATGAGAGAGGCCTGTAATTTGTATCATAGGTATACCTCAACTATGAGAGATAGAATGAGAAAAAGAAATCCAGGAAATCACATTGTCTGATTTTTAATGAATTTATTTCAAATGATTGTGGAAAATAAGTATTTGGTCAATAACAAAAGTTCATCTCAATACTTTGTTATATACCCTTTGTTGGCAATGACAGAGGTCAAACGTTTTCTGTAAGTCTTCACAAGGTTTTCACACACTGTTGCTGGTATTTTGGCCCATTCCTCCATGCAGATCTCCTCTAAAGAACTGATGTTTTGGGGCTGTCGCTGGGCAACACGGACTTTCAACTCCCTCCAAAGATTTTCTATGGGGTTGAGATCTGGAGACTGGCTAGGCCACTCCAGGACCTTGAAATGCTTCTTACGGAGCCACTCCTTCGTTGCCCTGGCGGTGTGTTTGGGATCATTGTCATGCTGAAAGACCCAGCCACGCTTCATCTTCAGTGCCCTTGCTGATGGAAGGAGGTTTTCACTCAAAATCTCACGATACATGGCCCCATTCATTCTTTCCTTTACACGGATCAGTCGTCCTGGTCCCTTTGCAGGAAAACAGCCCCAAAGCATGATGTTTCCACCCCCATGCTTCACAGTAGGTATGGTGTTCTTTGGATGCAACTCTGCATTCTTTCTCCTCCAAACACGACGAGTTGAGTTTTTACCAAAAAGTTCTATTTTGGTTTCATCTGACCATATGACATTCTCCCAATCCTCTTCTGGATCATCCAAATGCCCTCTAGCAAACTTCAGATGGGCCTGGACATGTACTGGCTTAAGCAGGGGGACACGTCTGGAACTGCAGGATTTAAGTCCCTGGCGGTGTAGTGTGTTACTGATGGTAGCCTCTGTTACTTTGGTCCCAGCTCTCTGCAGGTCATTCACTAGGTCCCCCCGTGTGGTTCTGGGATTTTTGCTCACCGTTCTTGTGATCATTTTGACCCCACGGGGTGAGATCTTGCGTGGAGCCCCAGATCGAGGGAGATTAGCAGTGGTCTTGTATGTCTTCCAGTTTCTAATAATTGCTCCCACAGTTGATTTCTTCACACCAAGCTGCTTACCTATTGCAGATTCAGTTTTCCCAGCCTGCTGCAGGTCTACAATTTTGTCTCTGGTCTCCTGTGACAGCTCTTTGGTCTTGGCCATAGTGGAGTTTGGAGTATGACTGTTTGAGGTTGTGGACAGGTGTCTTTTATACTGATAACGAGTTCAAAAAGGTGCCATTAATACAGGTAACGAGTGGAGGACAGAGGAGCCTCTTAAAGAAGAAGTTACAGGTCTGTGAGAGCCAGAAATCTTGCTTGTTTGTAGGTGACCAAATACTTATTTTACTGAGGAATTTACCAATTAATTCATTAAAAATCCTACAATGTGATTTCCTGGATTGTTTCCCCCATTCTGTCTCTCATAGTTGAAGTGTACCTATGATGAAAATTACAGGCCTCTCTCATCTTTTTAAATGAGAGAACTTGCACAATTGGTGGCTGACTAAATACTTTTTTGCCCCACTGTATATATATATGTGTGTGCATGAGCGTTATCCTTGTACTGCATTGCTTTTTTAATGTTATGTCTTGAAAAATATAAAATCACAGCATTTAAATAAAAAAAGACACCTGAAACACGAAACAAAAGTGTTAGAAACAGCATTAATTGTTGTGATGAGACACAAACTGAAATTTACAGAATAGAAGGTATCTTTATTTCTTAATTAAATCTATAGGTCATAATAATATCCATGTGCTCTTTAATTTGTGACTTTATGGCCTGTTTTATTGTCGGTTTTATCTTTGTTATTTCAGCGCAGTATCACCTCTGTGGAGCTGTAGTGGTATTCAGCAGATATAGAGGTCTCTGTGCCATTGAGGGAGGTTCATTACAGTCCCATCCCACCCTCTATTCAGAGTCACACGGCACACTCACAATAATGGCAGTTTATTCTTGTTTACTAGCACTCCTACACAGATAATAACCTTCAATTACAACACTGTACTGGTGTAAACAACATACTGTAGTTGAATGGCCAATTCATTCTGAATTCTTTTTTTTCCCACTCAATGGCTTTCAGTTTCTGAATATAACGCTGGGATCAGACAGGAGCTTTTAAATCCTAACCGTGTTGCTCCCGAACGAAAGGTAAAACACGCACTCACACATACATTTGAAAATAATGATACATCAACAACTATATTATTAACATTTTTGGAAGTGAAAGTAAACAAGAGAAGTTACAGAAGTACTATTTTTTAGTGATGCTTTGCTGTGTGTTCTGATCAGAAAGTAGTGACATATCTGCCAAATTCTAACTCCTAAATATCAAACATATTTGAAATAAATCAGGGTAGTCCCTCAACATCTATACATAAAAACAATCCTGTTTTCAGCGGTAAATTATGTTATTTTAATTATTATTGAGGATGTATAATATCTTCTCTTCTATTCCACAAACTGTATTTTAAACAACACATTAAGTTGACGAAACACTCAAATGTAATTAAAGTGACAGATCCACTTGGGTCTTAGATGGGAAGTGATATTATAAACCTGTCAATAATAGTGTTTCTTTTACCATCTGTTCTTCCTGCACCTTGCATCTGCTGCTATGTTACCTTTATCCTGGATTAAGTGTTGCTAACCCCGTCCCTTTTCATGTGATTGTGCTCTCAGCCGGACTCAGAAACCCTGGGTTGACTTACCGAGTTGATAACCAGCATCGTAGGCCCGCTTAGCAAGATCACGTTTGTTAGGGTTGGTTAAGCCAGATAACTCAAACATATCCCGGGTGTGTTGAACTGGCTTCATAGTACAAGCCACTGGTTTCCTGTCTTTGTTTGTTGGATCCTTGTTTACTGTTGATGAGAGTTCAGTTCTGCTTGTCAAGCCTTGCTTTGCTTTGTCCAAAAAACAAATATTAAAGGTTTTTTGTGTACGTCCTGCATTTGCGTCCACCCTTCATTGTATTTTGTGAGTATACATTTTAATATCTCCAAAACTACGCTACCTAAGGGGTTAATACATTATTAAATACAGAGTGCCAATGATTATGGCTGTTTTATGGTTCCAATGCCTGCTACTGACAGAGTGGTCCTCGGGTTATAGCCATCTCATTAAGCTCTTGGATGTACAGCATGTATTCAGTCTATGATGTACAGTAGTCCTTCCTCCAGGGAGCGCAGAACTGAGTACAGTTCAATAAGCTGCAACAGCCAAGTCAACAGTGGGTCAATAAGAGACAATAACTGAGGTGAAAGGGCATGGGAATGGAGTTTCAGAGGGTTAGCATGAGGATAATGTCCTGGAAATGACTTTGTACTGCACTAAGTGGAAACAAGGGAATATTGATTATTGATACACCTGAAGGAATGTAGCTCTAGGGAATTCAAATAAGCGTTGTCGATTGCTTGATTTCCAATTAGGGGAAGAGAAGAGAGGATGAGAGTCATATACTTTATTGAGCTCATTTGAGACTATCACCAGGGGTTCAAACATTTCTAATCCTAATATCCAATAATGTTATGTTGCCTGGATACAACACCTCAAAAATGCAATCAAGGTTGTAATGAAACCTAACCTATTTCCTTCATCATTCAATCAATCCCGCATCTCGGGAGCAAGGATTGAATGTACTTCCTTTGCCTCAAATTTCCACGGGGACATTGTTATTATTGTTGCCTTGAATCAAGTGTAAGAATAATTTCCATTCAGCAGCACACTGTTGTCTTGTATAAGAAGGAAATATTGTTTTCTTCTTAAAAAAACGTTGTAAACAGGAGCGGGTCGCACCAGCTGTTCTTGAATCCATATACTAACTACAGTAAAGTGTGTGCTTTAGAAGTGGAGATTTATGCATCATTAAACATAACACAAACTACTGTATTTATCATGGAAAAAATAGTTACAGAATATTTATACCCTGTAACCACAAAGGAGAAAACTTTACACAGCTCACTGACAAAACATCAGCTAGCTTGTGTTAGCTTGACATGTAAATGTAAATTTCCCCGCTGTGGGACTAATAAAGGATTTCTGATTCTGACATAACTGACCTGACACAGATGTTGTTTTGTAGTGATGTAACCTGGGAAGATTTAAATGAAAAAATGGTTTAATGCAATATACTTCAAACTAACACGTTTGAGATTAGCATTTAGGTTGTCATGTCGCTTTGGTGTAAGTTACATTATGCACTGTTAAGGTATATTGGCCTTTCCATCAAAATTGATCAGAAAAAAGGAAAAATGATTCATAGACTGACAATGTCTTTACTGCAGTAGCTTTGAAATGTCCTGAAGTTGCAAATCTGTTAACTGAATTAGTAGTCACAAGAACTGAAAGGACTTTACATTCAAATGTAGTGATGGTACAACCCAATCCTCACACATTTAAGTATTGTAACTATCAAGAATCTGACCAAAAAAGGTCAAAACCTGGTGAGCCTATAATGCCCATCCAGTGTTTGGCTTTTAGTTCCTTGGTATGGTAGTTTCTGTTTGATAGAACCATTCAAAGACAAACTTTTCCCCCAATTTCTACTGTGAGGCCACCAGCGCTTTTAGAAAACAGTATAATATTTTTGACTGAATGCCTTCTGAGCAGCCGCACAAAAATGGCTGAGCATTCTGAAAAAAGACCCCGGGTGCAGCTCTTTTTAACCACATGTGCTTTCCCCTGCTCTTGGTGCTTAATTCGGAGTTAAACCAACTCCAAATCCAATGTGAACCAATGCACTGCTACTTTGGGGACACAAAGAGCAGTTTCGCAATCGGGCACCGTCTATGGAACGGCTATGGAATAGCTGGAACCGCTTCGATGGACAATGGACATGGACACAGGCCCTAAGAGCTATCCATTTGTCTAGTGTCAACTATTTTCTATAGACAGAACCTGTGTTCTCTGGACAACTTTCTACAAGTTTTTTGCAAATCATTACG
This sequence comes from Eleginops maclovinus, assembly GCF_036324505.1. Classification (NCBI taxonomy): domain Eukaryota; kingdom Metazoa; phylum Chordata; class Actinopteri; order Perciformes; family Eleginopidae; genus Eleginops; species Eleginops maclovinus. The sequence continues at coordinate 24,252,699 of NC_086350.1, forward strand.
CTGACTGAAACTGCACTTTGAATGGAACCTCTTTGGAGATAATGACATATCTTTGAATTAGACAAGCCAGTAACTGAATTCAATACAACAGCACCGTAGGGTACTTCTTGGTCAGAATGTTCAGTCTGATGCAGCACTTTGTATGAGAAACTGTTTGTATGAAGCACCGGGAGAGGCATTACAATCAATTTGCAAAACTGTATTATGAGCAAATATATGTTTAAATGCTTCTTCTCCACAGACAGATATTCTGACAGACCTTAACTGGAAAGTGGGCAGCTATGAAAACATACATTTTTGTTGCAATTAAATCCACTCAGACTGTTTGTCTAACAGATAAGAAGGGTGAGACTACAAATGAGGCCAAGAAAAAAGGCTTCGCAATTGCAATACCAATCTATCCTCACAGCTGGTCCCATCATAGAAGTCCACTGAGGAGCAGGCTGTTCACTCCAAAATAGAAATACAGGTGGGATATATGTTTGTTCCAAGGAGTCTGAAGAGTCCTTTTCTCACAAAGGGATTATAACTCCAAGTCGTTTCAGGGTGATCAGGGTACAGTTTAGAGTAACAATGCTCTTTTATTGAGTTTTCTTGTTAAGTTGAGTCTTTGCTCAGTTTGGTGAGAATAATACTACGCATTAAGTTTAACAGCTCAGTAAACATAAACAACTATTAAAAGGGTGGTCACATTTGATTGTTAAAGCGTATTTACAGTCCAATGTTAACCAGGAATTGGAATTGGGGAAATCAAACATGAGCTGACTTCAACATACCATTGAAGATTAGCTAAAAGGCAATTGAAACTTACCCTATGACAGTATGACTATGTACTGGTTTGTGTGTTTGTGTGTTTGTGTGTTTGTGTGTTTGCGTACAGAATGGTCAGCCAGGCGGTGCAAAGGACCAACATTTCGTTGTTATTCCTACGCACAAAGGCATTTGTGCAATAAAATGGGCTGATCTGAAATTTGTGATTTAAAGCATGACCTTTCAATACAATGTGGTCCATACAAAAATCATGATTAAACAGTTGTCACATTTCAATATAATGGCTTACTGTTCGAGATATATTGCAATTTCATAATTGTTATGAGCACTACACCAGGAGCATAGAAATGTACACATAGAAAGGAGACTTTATCAGTTAAATGTCTCCTATTATGCTATATTTAAAACAATATATTGTAGGGCCATATCTATACAAAACTTGTCTGTGAAGTGTTTTGCTCAAAATACCAAACAGATCCCCCATTGTAGCATACCTCATCCCCCTCTATTTCAGCCCTGTTCCTGAAGTGCTGATTCTGTGACTGTCGCTTTAAATTTGAGCTGAGCTGAAGCTGTCCACGCCTCTTTGCAGAGTCATGCAGCTCTCTGTCCGAGGAGACAAGTTTCTAACAGAGAAACTCAGCTAAACGCTGTCGTGATTAAACCCCATATTATGTTCAAACCACATCCAGCATTATTTCTGAAACACTTCTCAGTGTTTACCACGAGAACAGAGACATTATATGTATTATATAAACAACAACTCTAAGTCCCTCCTGCAGACATCCTGCTGAACACACAGACACACAGAGGTGCTGCGGGGGGGATTCAGCTCGCGACTGTATATTGTGGATGATAGGTTGGGACGTGTCACGTGGGCGGAACGTTGCCAGGAGTTCAATGTAAAGCCAGCCCACATTTCGGTTTTGACGTCATAAGGAAAGCAAATCTGGATCAGCTCGTTTGTACCCCCGTTTTCAGAGATGTGGGTAAGGAGGAAAAGAGAGAGGGTTGTATTTTCTGACACTTTGTGAGTCTCCTTACACACCGGGGACACATATTTATGTATTGAAGACAGCAACAAATTCATTTTGCATAATAGGGGACCTTTAACTCAATCAGAACAGGGATTTGTATGCACATTTAACAGTGCCATAAACATCTAATATTAAAACACAATACAAAAAAAGCAGTCCTCAAAAACAATAGCATATAACTATTATTTAAAAATTCTGCATAATGTTTTTGATAATCAATACACTAAGCAGAATACTGGGATATTGAAGTGGTTTTCTTAGACCCCTAGTCACACCAGTTGTTGTTAAACTTGTGCTTCTTTTGCATCTAATCATTAAAACAAGAAACAGAAGCAACAGTTATTGATAAATGCCCACTATAACACTTCCATCATGCATAACTGATTGTATGTTTAATTGTCTGATATGAATTTTAACCTGATTTGACCATGAACTATTTATCAATGGATAAAAAAGGATACACCATGGTCTCACATGGCCCATTATGTATGCCTGTAACTGAGAAAGTATTATCTTTTATTTCCAGTGTGGCTCTATCTTTGAGCGCAAAACCACTTGTTTGGATGAGGCATTTTGAAATCCCTAAAACTTCCCGTATCAGAAAAACGATAGCCAGGCTCTCCACTCGGAGGGATACTGTTGTTTTGGTGCCGTTTGTTACTGTGTGTGTGTGTGTGTGTGTGTGTGTGTGTGTGTGTGTGTGTGTGTGTGTGTGTGTGTGTGTGTGTGTGTGTGTGTGTGTGTGTGTGTGTGTGTGTGTGTGTGTGTGTGTGTGTGTGTGTGTTTGTGAGTGAGTGTGCAGTTAGAGCAGTCTAATACAAGAGGAAGTGGGTCACAGCTCCTCAGGGGAACCACTCTGCTAGCTTGAACTTCCTCTTCATCATACATGTTTAATGATGAATTGTAACATGTTTAAAGGCAGCAACCCAGCCACAGCTGGTATTTAGAAAAATCCTAACATACATGTAAACACACACACACACACACACACACACACACACACACACACACACACACACACACACACACACACACACACACACACACACACACACACACACACACACAAAGGAGAAGGGAATACAGTGAATGAACAAACAGGCCCGCTGTACTGTAGACCATATGAAAAGGAAATATAATCAAATAGCCTACCAGCACACCCAAACCACACATGCACACACTGTACTGAAAATGTGATCACAGTTAATTAAAGATGACAGGTTATGTGGAACCCTCCCTCAAAGAGGCCCTATTCTGCTTTTTGGGTTTTCCCTTTCCTGTAGTGTGTTGTATTGGTTTATGTGCATGTAAATGGTCTGCAAAAGCTAAAATCTCTGTGTTCCCTCCAGAAGGAGTTTATCTCCATCCCCCCCGCCTGAAACGCCTCCATTGGACTCCTTTGTTTACTTCTGTAACATACTGACATCACTATGTAACACTCACACTTCTACTGACTAGCGCTCCAACACATTGTAAGTGATAGACTAAGGGGCAGGAAATCTCTAAACTGTTAACCAGTCACAATAGAGTTGGCCTGCTAACCAATCAGAGCAGACTAGGCTCTGGTTTCAGACAGACGGTGAAAAGAGGTGCTGCAGCACAGGCAGTATGAGAAAAATAAAGAGCTTTCTGAACATCAAAGCATGGAGACATGTCACAGCAGAGACACAAATACAAAAATGAACCTGAACATTTGCATACTATGTCCTCTTTTAGTCAATAACTCAAACGTTCTGATAGTCACAACATCACTAAGGGGTTTCCCTTTCCCACAGCTTTAACATTTTGTGACACAGTGTAGACTATACAAATTGAACGTATTTAAAGATGTTTTATCAATGTGGCCTACTCCCGATTGATTAAAATATTCTTAAAATCATTTTTTATGCTGCAAGCCTCACTATATTACAAATAAAGTTGTATTTAGACCCATCTGATATTAAAAATTGGTTTGAAAAACTCATGTTCATTTTGCCAATGTAGTGAAGCCACTGGTTAAGTGTTATTAATCTGGAGGCAACACATCTTTGAGTTGTCAGAAGTGTAGCTCATTGTATCAACTTATGACTATTAAACAAATATATTGAACATAAAGTCAAAATTGAACAAAATTCAGACAACTCCTCCACGCAGGAGTGATAAATTGCGCGATCAGATTGTTGTTTTTCTTGACCCATGTCTGCAAATTGCTGGGAGCTGTATGGGATATTTCGGGTGGGGCTTTCTCTCTCAGTGCAGACAAGCCCGCCACAATAAAGGAAAGAGCAACACTCACAGACTTCAGTCTGACTGAGAAAGGGTGGATGATGTAGTGCATTGGCAAAAAACCCAACTTGCTTAGTAGATTCTGCTGATGCAAGCAACAAGTTCCCAGATTATATTCGTTATATATGATATTATTTGCTTTTTATTGTGATCATTTGAGTCCTTCATGGGTTTAAGTTGTTTTTGAGCCTAACACAATTATCCATAATTATGTGACTTTTTTTACAATCTTTTTTCATTTATTAATGAAAGAAATATAGTGAAACATCTGTTTTTCTACATTCTGCTTACATAAATGCAATTCTTTTTAGCTTTTTTAGACTGACCGCTGATGGATATGCACACACCCTTTAGTGTAAGACTCTCTTAGATGTGTGAGTTAAGTTAAGTGTCAATTCTAAAATCATTGGGATAAATTGCATGTAAAACAGAAAAAATACATTCACATTTTTGTTGTATATCTCTTTGATCCCAGTTTAAGCCAATGCATTAACACTTACAATGGTGTATTAAGTGTTCTTTTTTTTTATTATCAGAAAGCTATGTGTTATTCTGATTATTACATGGAGGGGGGAGATAGTAGGGTAAATTGTCTATGTGTTTTGTTTGTGTAGCACTTTGAGTTACCTTTGTGTATGAAAAGTGCTAAATAAGTAAAGTTTGATTTGGTTTGACTTATTAAAAGCTAATTTACTTAAACTATTCGTGTTATTTTTGGTTTCTTTGTCATTTTTTTTTTTTTTGGCATCAATGCACTTTGAATAAAAGCGTCAGGTAAATTAACGCAATAAAGGTTTAACACAAGGAAAAGTGTCTGCTAATAGCTCTTCTAAAATTAAAACATTTCTTGAACTCATGCTGAAATCGAACAAGGAAAATCCCCAGACTTTAGATGCTTTTTACGACAGATGCAGGTTATCTTTAAACTCTCAGAGAGGAGATTGTGGAGCCTGACCTGAGTTCGTGTATCGTGGTCTTGCCAGGTCCCTGAAGTAGTAAATGAAGTCCAGGCAGTGATCGTCCTGTACCTCTCCCTTGGAGCACAGGTCGGTGAGCAGTTCCAGCGCCTTTCGACAAATCTCATCCTCTCTTTCTGCAGTCATTGCCCTCCAGCATCCTTCTGTCTGGTCGGCCACTCCGGCTGATCCTCCTCCACCACTACCACTACCTCTCTCTCGCTCACACACGCACGCACACACACTCGCTCACACACGCACGCACACACACTCGCTCACAGCCTCCACCGGCGTAAAGACGCACCACGGCTAAACGCCTGGAGAAGTCCGGGGCTTGCGACGCATCCGCGAATATCCAAATTAATGTTAGTTTTGGTGAAGCTTGAGTAAAAGCAGAACGTTTAAGCTAAGAACATATCAGTTTTCATTGGTTAAAAAGAGTAAGAATCGCAGTGTTTTGCTGCCCAGAAATGGAAAAAACGTTTCCAATCTAGCGCGCTCTTCTCCTCCTTTTTTAAATTCCTTTTCTCCCCTTTTCTTTACTTTTCCGATCTTGTCTCCTCTCCTCTCTGATCACCTCGGAGCCTCCAGGCTTCAGCAGCGCCAGTCAAGGTCCTTGAATGAATGCTCGTCCGTGCTCAATTATTTCTCAATGCACTGGGATGCACTGACAGACAGGAAGTTCTGCCCCCATAAACCAACCCCCCGCCCTCTCCTCCTCCAACACCAACATCACCATCAGCACCATCTATCCAAGCAGCAGCATAGAGAGGTCAGTAAGGATTTATGTGCACCTCCAACACAAGGGTTAAATATGTCATCTGTAACAATTACTCATTTACTGTACAAAATATGTTATTAACGTTTCTTGTTTACGTTAATAATAAAAAAGGATATTCAAAATTAATATCGATATGATTTTGTTTACTTAATACATACATTTAAACAAATGAACCAGAGAAAGAATGGAAACAATAAAGCAAATTCAGACAGTAGGCGTATTCACACTGAAACATTAGCCTACAGAACAGTATAGCTCACAAAGAAGAAATAAAATCTCATCTTTATACAAAAAACACAATATGCTTGTGACAGTATTTGGAAGGTGCAACTGAACTGTGGTTTCCCCTTTCTCCTCTAAACACAGAATCATGGCCTAATTTCCACCCAGTGAAACCATTCTTTGAACTAGAAGCCATGATGATGACCTGGAGAATAGCTTGTGAAGTGTTGTAGTGTATGTGCATTTGCTTTGTTTTAAATATGATCTGGTCTTTACTTGAGTTTTTCTTTCTGTGCACTTTATACTTCACTACTACTCCACTACATTTCAAAGGAAAATATGAATCCTTTTACCTTTTTTTTTTTTTAGCTCAAGTCCCTTTATAGATTCAGATTCTAGCACACAAACAATAACACATAAAGACATTTCAAAATATGATGTTTTGAATTAGATTCCACTATCCAGTGTTAAAAGTACACCTATAACACATTGATAATGAAAGAAATGGTACTTATTGGTTACGTTTTTGTGTCTCATTTTAATTATTATTTATAATTTTGAGTTTTGCAATGTCCTGCATGGAGTTATTTTACTTCTTTAAATATGTTTTCCTGAAATGTATCAAATACTTAATTCTCAATGCAGTACATTTACTCATAATGGAGTGTTTTTAATCTGCATCACTACTTTTACTCAGTTGAAGGACCTGAATATTCCTTCAACCACAGCTCACCTTTTAGTCTAATTCCGTACATTTAAAGATGTGATTACTCTAACCAGGTAAACACATGAGTAATGAAGTAATATCCCCATGCACTCCTGGGTAGCAGATGTAGATTAAAAAAAGATTAACACCTGAGTGGGCCCACATGTGCAGCTTGACCTTTACTGACGGAAGAAATAAAGGGCGAGAACGACAGATAAATGTCACATTAAAGTCCTGGTGATGAAGGCAATAAAACTCCCTGCCTCAGTCTGTCTGTGTGTATGGTTGTGAAGTATTAGGTCAGGATATTACTGTGTATCAACAAAAAGCTGATAGCATTTAAAAATCTCTTCACTGTGAAGCTTTTGTGATATGCGTTGGCTATGTTTCTGCTGCATATAAACTTAACACAAAGGTAAGGAATATGTGTTTGGTAGCTTATTTCTTTATTGTAACAATGCTTCTTGGCAATAAGTCTTATACTGTTAGCCTGTTTTCTTACCTTTCAAATGATGCCACATTTGTGAAGAACATACATTTGAAAGATGCATTTAAAAATCACTTCACTTGACGCTTTTGTGATAAGCGTTGGCTATGTTTCTGCTATATATTGAGGCTGATTACCACACTGATGATAGGTTACCGGAAGAGGGTTCTACCCCATGCCTTCAGACCCTAAAACCATGGGAAAGAAGTATAAAGTGGTGCAGGAATGATAAAGTCATAGTACTAGGAAATAAATCTGCGTTTTTCCAATTCCATGTCATTCGTCTCAGAGTAAAACATTTTTTGAAAGTGTTTTTAATAAGATTCCCGAAAGAAAGTCTGAGATTAATACAAGCTGAAGACATATTTTTTCTATGACATAAAATGTCAGTAAATAACACACTGGTGAATGTCCAAAGCTTTTCTGTGTCATTAAAACAGTGGTTGCCAACTAGCGACCTAATAAAACTACTAAACGTCATCCTGCCCAACATTAGCAGACTTTAGCTTAGTGGTGGTAGCATGCAGCCATATGGTTTATTTTCTTTAAAGCATTAGCTTTTTACTTTTGCCGAACTTAATTCAACGTTCGGACATCGTAAAAGTGGTGTTAATACGTGGTAGGTAAAAATGATAGTGAATGACATATCTTTTATTCTGGAAAAATCCCACTGCTATGCTAACTTGCAATGCTAACTTTTGGGTCGGACTACAAAAATACAGTACGTCAATACTGCACCACTCTGTCAGGAAAATATAAAGCTTTTTTTCACCCCAACAAGTTGATTTAAAGCTTCACTGATCAATATGTCCATACAAAGAAGTGATCAAAAGACTGTTTCATATTAAGGGTGACTTGTATTGACAAACATACTAAATTAGCATTGAATCTGAAGGTTACATTAGCTCTGTAAAGCTGTATCTTTTGTCAGGTGGCCAGATATTGAATAGTGAATGCTAAGTGGTTGGCAAGTCTCAATATAGACAACTATTGACTTAACAATTGCCATAATTACTTAATAGGGGATAACATGATACCAAAAGAAGTGAACTGACAGGATGTGATAGGGTCTATTGCATCACATTTATTTTTGGCACAATGTTTTTGTCAATTCTACATTTGTTTTTTTCTTTTTCTTTTATTAAGGCTTTTTCAGTATTTTAATTTCTTTATCTTGCCTCTTTGTTCAACACATAGATTAAACATGTACAAAGTAGCTTTCCTACCCAAAAACTGATTCAAATATGAGTAGACATTTGGTGGTAATATGTCAAGATTAGAGGTTAAAAATTATTTAACACTGATGTAGTGCTGCGGCTTTCTTGCAGATGGGATTATTTTTCATTCATGACTTGTGTTTTTGCACAGAGGTTAAGGGTTCTGTCACTTTTTCATAAATTGGCGAGCCAGACAGCTAAACGATGAGCTGAAACTTACTTAAAGCCTAGGAGAGATTCAGGTGATGTTCAGACAATCAGGTTAAGGAACCCCTTACACATTATCCCATTGTTTTCATCCTGTGACTTGACCCATCGTTTTCTATATATTGTAGCCCCTTTAAAAACACTTTGTCCCTACAGATTCAGTATAAACCAGCCTATATGCCATGAAAATAAGACAAGACCTGTTTGATTCAAATTACTCAAGGGAAATATTGTACGTGAGTTACCAGATCTGTCAGGGCATTTTCTAGCTAACGTAATTAATGTATTACAAAGAGGACAAAGGCCAAACACAGCTGTTAGATCAGAAAAAATATGAGCTGTTCTCCAGCTGACACTAACCCCGCTGATGTAATACTTATCTCAGAGTAGTAAAAGGTCAGACAAGGCTCAGAAGTGAGCTCTGTAAGGCTCCAGTTAACCAAAACAACCAGGCTTATTTATTTTTTTAATTTTTTATATGTATCAAAATGATGCTGAAATAACTTCACATTGATACAGGTTAGTACAAACCATGAATTAACGCTTTGGCAAGTGTCGTTATAAGATGGCAGGCAAAACACTTTAAAAATGTATGTTTTCTGAATTGAGATTGGCTCGATCCGGCTTGGCCAAGCTGCTGTTGTAGCTGATCTGTCCACACTCAAGTGAACAGCGCCTCGTCATTGCATTAACTTTACATGTAACTTTGTCAGTTGTGTTCGTAGCTTAAAGCTTCTTTACCAGCTCTGTGAGGAAGGCAAACGGCACAGGGTTTGGGTGTGAGGGATCTTGATGATGCTGTGAGCATGACGCAGACACTGGAGTTCAGCAATGGCAGGTAGCTGGGCACAATGATGTGATGAGCAGTTTTCACTATCCTTTGTAGAGTTTTCCTGTAAGCTACAGAGCAGCCATATCACACCGAAGATGCAGTTGGTGAATATGTTCTTAATGTTGCAGCGGTAAAGTAGGGTTAGGGTTTGATGATTCTCAGACACATTTTGGAGTTTTTCTATGATTCTAAGTCGATATGTATGTGTATCATGTCTGTCAGCCTGGGGCGGCATGTCTGCACTGCATTAAAAGTGTTAGTCTGATCAAAGGTTTGAAGAAAATGTTCAGTTCAGAAACTGTTGAAAGGAGTAAACTCTCATATTGTTTCAAATACCCAGAGTGTTGGATGAGGAGTCAGAGCTTGACCCAGGCGGGGGTGTCCCACTTACTTTAACACTTTCAGATTGATTTCATTAAAGTTGATACGAATGTTAAATGCTCATCTGATGCTCGCATTTGAGCTTTACAAGCAACACGAGTAATTTGCTAATTTAGTTTTTTCCTCTCAGGAAACATTCAAGGTGCCCTTGGTGAAAGTTGTTCGAGCTGAATGATGCTTGTGAAGAAGACTGCAAACTCCAATCAGGGGTGAAGCAATTCCCCCCAACTTCCAGTCTGGAAATAACAGCATTAGTGCAATATGACTTCAGCATTTACCACCTCTCTATATCAGATACATCAGAGGAGAGGGGATTCATTTGCAGCTCTGAATGAGTCTCACCATCTGAGGAGGCCTTTGTGATTAAACTGAACTATTACATTTTTTCACTGTTTCAATTAAAATGTTTTATTTTCAAAGCTCAGTGGACACATTATATTCGAAATGGAATACGGGTGCAGTTACGTTTGTTATTGCTTCCAAGTCAAACCTCTATATCTTAGATTGTATGTAAACAAATAGGTTTCAAGGTTTTTTTTTTATATTAAATACCCCAGCATGCAGCACACACAGGCATTTTTGAGCCTGCTTCGTGGGCATAATGTGCAATAAAACTGCTCTTTCTACTAAAGTGATCTCTAGCGATGTTATCTGCTTATGAGACAGATGATGTAATCCTGTCAGCTTTAGTGGTCAGCAGGTGTAAAATATCAGCGCATCATCGAAAACAAAGTGCTGTGTTGTCCATTGAAAAAATGGTTTGAAGAACAGGAAGGAATACTGTGAGTTCATTTGAATATAATACACAATTACACACCAATGTATGGCTTACAATTGGTCCAAATTGGGTTGTTTAACATGTAGCAACACATTGGCAAATCTGACAAAATGGAGACAAAATAGCAAATAAATGTAGATAATTTTTTTGAGAATTGCAAAGAAATAGGGGGGAAACTATTACATTTTTGCATCATTGATGGACTAAGATCCTTCCGAAACTTTAGAGATATTTTGATAATTTAATAAGTTCACCTTTACATCCAACCCCTTTATATATGCCCATAATCAATCTTCACTTATTCACATCTCACTGAATAATATGTTTTCTTTTGCTTTACCAAAAAATAAATAAATGATCAAATAACAAGAGCAAAACCAATGGTAGTATACGATTGAGATATCAGCATGATCTAAATATACATCATCGGCTTAAAGCTCTTCATAAGATTTATCTCTATGAACAATATGGGGCTTGAAGGCAGATGCTCAGAGGCTCTTGTGAACATATGTGTGTTTATGTCAATATACATGTAGAGTTATTTTATTTATTTATTTCGATTCTGGATTTTCATGAAATATGAATAGTGTTTGAATGACACAAGCCATACCATGGTAATATTTGTATTCATTTGTGCTAATATGATGCACAATTTTATATAAAACACTATGTGAACTACCGATTCAACCTATAGTAGCGTACTTGTCCATATACATTAACACAAACATTGAATCGTGTTTATGAGGGTAGAAAGTAGACCACAATATTATTATTTGTGTCATCTTCTGTATCACGTTTTAGAGGGGGGACAATAAATACACAAAAACATGGAAATAATTGTATTGATACAATAGAGTGTTGCAGTGACAAAGTGTTTCTGTATAGCGACCCTGAAGTTAGAATCACAAGGGCTCAGTCGACAAAAAACAATTGTAATTTTCCATTGGATTTTGGTATATTGCAGAAAATAAGCTCTGTGGCAAACACACATTTATGATAATTAACACGTCTTGTTCATCAGAATCATTTCTAAATATTTACACCAAATTGTGAAATTAAAAGAGTAAATGCAATCGTAAAAAAAGCTAACGATAGGCTATCAATTAACTACATCACTCCAGCTAAACTAAAGGTGGCTAATTTTTGGCGTGATGGCATTACTTAGTCTAATTTAGTCACTTGTTAGCAACTGCCTCTTTTATGACATATAAAAGCTGTCTAGAATTTTCACCAGTGGGGTATTTACTGATGTATTTGATGTCATTCAAGGAAACAAGAAAGTCTCCTCAGCTTGTATAAACCATAGACCTTATTTCAGGCGTGTAACTAAAAACACGTTAAAAAAAACTGTCAAGTCATTTCTCGGTTTAAGGATTCATTCCTGCACCACTCCTTTATAATGTAGAGCTTTACAGAACTTTGCTTCATAGGATGTTTAAATGGAGGTTAAAAATAAGCGGTTTGTGATAAAATGCAATCAGATTAAATTTAAACGTGTGGCTTTGGCAAAGAAAACAAGTGTGGTTATCCTGAGTTGTACTGTGTTTGTGTTCTATTTCTGTATGATTTCGATAAAGTATTTTTATATTTCAACCCATGCCCCAATGTGACTGTAAATGTATGTGAATTAGTAATGTATGTGATAAAAATGTGGTCACAAAAAAAAGCAAGTGCTGTGTATGATGATGTTCTGTTCATCAGTTTGATTTATGTGTGTGTGGGAGTGTGTGGGGGCGCCTCTGCCTTTGTCTTTGTTTCCATCTCTGTACAAATGTGCATGATTATTTGTTCATTTCAAAATGTGAATAACTGACAGACTCTCCAGTTGAGGACACATTAGCACTTCTGTGTGTCACCCTGAGGTGTATCTGTCGGTCTGAATGTCTTTTGGATCTGGTTGGGTTTGATTTAGTATTATTCGGGAGGATTCGGCGAGGCTTTGAGCCAGCCCAGCTGCCTCAGAGGAACAGAGGGCGTCTGTTCAGCCTCCACACCTGTTCCTCTGTTCTTCAGCATTTCTCAAAAAGCAGCATACATGTTTAAACTTCTCTTGGAGATTAGAGGGCTAATCGCTGTGATTTCACTATCCAATAGTGATGCATTTTTATATATCCACTGGGTTTTGTTATTATTATTATTATTTTTATACCACTGAATTCATAATGACCTTTATGTTGGAGATTTCTGACTAACCACAGCAATGTCCACCAACAGTCACAGAGATTGTAGTAACCTGTAACTGAAGCCAAGGTACTTCACATATAACTTAATGCAAACTTTAAATTTGCACATTTAAATAAAACACAAAAGCATAGAGTGGTGCAGGAATGAGTCCTATCCCAGGAAATAAGTTAGCATTTAGCATTTCTGGGTTATTTCATTTAAAATTCACTGGGCTTTATAATCAGTTTTTAATAAGAAGCTTAAAAAAAGTTAAAGCTAAAGAGATTTTAAGGTTTGGACCTATCACAGGAAAAATGACCGCACTGTTAAAAACAACACTTGCTAATAAGTTTCTAAGATAGACAACTTAACATCATTGGGGCAAAAATGAGCTGCCTTTAGCTTAGCGATGGTTACGTGAAGTCATGTTACCGTATGAAGTCCATTTTTGGTCTCTTGCTCCTGTTTCTTCTTCTTTTTTGCATTTTGAAGCCCTACTTACAAACTGGTTACAATCCACTATTGCGAAATTGGGAATTCTTGCAATTTTTCCCCGGTCTTAACATTTTGTTCCTTTGTGTAAATCATAAGATTAGTACTCAAAATCCGCTCGTACCACACACAGATAGAGCGGGGGAGCGTGGGGTGGGGGGCATTCTGGATACAACCTTAGCATTTGCCTATACTGCCTATGCCAAGGGCCGGTCCTGTGCGCGTGTGTCTGTAAACACTATTCCATTATATAGAGCCTTTCAGTCCAATATTTCCAATTATAGTTCAAGTTTTGAAAAGGTTTCAGTTCTACATCAAGGAAATAGAGCTTTTGAACTATCTTGCTTATTCTTTCTGCATTTTCTGAATTTCTTCATTTTGTCTATTCATTTTGTCTATTGGTATCCATCTGTCAAGTACTGCAAGGGAAATTTGAATGCAGGTCAAGGGGAAAGGGTAAACAGGAAAAGAGGGCAGATGCTTGGGAAAGGAAAGAGGAGATTGAAGTGGAGAACAGTAAAGGAGTATTCAGAGGAAGGCAGGAGTTGAGGTTCTCTGTGAACAAACAAGTGACTCTTTGATGGCCTTGGCATTTGACAGCAGGATGTGAGACGGGGGAGAGAAGCGAAAAAGTGAATTTGTTTTTTACAATGAAGATAAAGTAGTCTGAGAGGATTGTTGGACCTTTGGTTAGTAAAGGTCCAACAATCAGTCTGCAACTTTAATCAGTCACAACAAACATGTTGATACTCTTTCAAATCAGTCCTGCTGACATAACACACTGATATTAACAAAATGAGTCATTTTCATATTTGTAACGTTATTTGATATAAAAAAAAAAGAAAAAAAACATTTAACAACGGCAACTTTCATTAACAACACAGTAACAGTATAAACAAAACTTTACTTTACTTTAAAAACACAATGTGTGAAGCTCCAAAAATGATTGAACCTACACTTTCCATAATGACACTGAAACTCTTCACACCTTGCTTTTTGTTAAAGAGGTGAAGCCCTTAAAACTAAAATCTTGTTGACCAATCTCACTATGTAAGACTAGCAGAACATATGTATTGGCTAGCGCTTCATAAAATTGTCCCTGAAAAGGGGAAGGACATTTCGACACACGTCGCAAATTGTTGACTAACCACAACAGAGCCGGCCGGCTAACCAATCAGAGCAGACTGCCCTAGTCTAGTTCTGTTTTTTTTAAAAACAAGAACAGATACAGAAACTCTCAAAGACTATGTTTCTTTAGGTCACAAAAAAAGGTAAAATAACTACAGAAGTTGTTAGAGAGATTGAAGTCATTTTACATTATATCAATAGTTCTGAAAGGAGCAGAACCTGTCATTTACTTGAAACAAACAAAAAAGAGCTAGGTTGTTAGCATTGGCGGAAGCAATAGCCTCTCAGACTGAGCAAGTTGTGCTGCAATGAATACAGTGCAAGGTTAAAAAGAACAGAAACAAAAGTACATTTTGTTCTCATGACGGTTTGAATATTTAAGAATGAAGGACTTAACGCTATATAACTTTGATGAGACACAGAGAGTTTAGAATATTCCTCACGGTAGCATCCGCATTGCAAGGAGTCTGAAAGGCTGCATTATGGAGACGGGTGTGCTCTTGTCCAAAATGCAGACTGTTGTTGTCTATTAAACATAACTTGGCATGACAGCTTCTCACAGGAACTCAAATGAGCCAATGGGAGACAAAGAGAGAGAAGCTAGTTGGTTCTTTCATCCTAGTGGGACTGCCTGCTTGTCAACTTAAGTGCCTAAATAATTCTGCACCAGTTGTGTTCTTGTGCAGCTTGATATAAGCATGGAAACAGGCCTACAGAAATAGAGCAGGTTTAAGCTTCAAGTCATATCCTTACTGCTTTTTCTTGTTTTCTCTCTTTAGTATGTATGCATGGGAGATAAAAAAAATACCTTGAGCTATTTAAAAATGTAGTTTGATGTGCACAGCATCTCTACAGCGTTGGCAGTGTTTGAATGTTGCTAAGTACATTAACAATTGAGTTTCACAGAGGTCTACTCTCAAAGGGAAATATTGTACTTTTTACTCCACTGCAGCTATTAAATAACTTAAGTTACTTACATATTCACATTATATGTACAAAATATTATACATATTATTATACATTGTGTTTTATGAAAGACACTTTACTGCAATATAACGACTAAAGTAATGTTCTTTGAGGGGGGACCTATAGGCATTTTATAGGGCCTGAAATGCCTTCATTGGACACCTTTGTTTACTTCCGTAACATAGTGACATCACTGTGTAACATGTGTGCTTCTATTGGCCAGGGCACCAAAATATTGTATGTGACAGGCTGAGGGGCGGGACCATTTTTTGCAGTTGACCAATAATAACAGAGCTAGCCAGCTAACCAATCAGAGCAGGCTCTGGTTTCAGACAGAGGGTGAAAAGAGGAGCTGTAGCACAGGCAGTTTGAGAAAAATGAAAAGCTTTCTGAACATTAAAGCATGGAAACAGTAACAGCGTCACAGTAGAGGCACAAAATACAAATATCAATCTGAAAATTAGCAGAATAGGGCTACACAGAGTATCTCCACATTATAGTATTGCTACTTAAACTCATTTTAAAAATCTGACTACTTCTTTTACCACTGGGCTTTGGAACTGGAGTCATTTTACATGAAAGCATTGCTAAACTTTAATGGTGCGTACACACCAGACACAAAAATTGCTGGCCAGAGAGGAGGCGGGCTTATCTCCATGTAGATATCAACAACGTTTCATCATTCATAACCATATTAACCACTCTTGCTGCTTTGTGCATGATGTGAAAGTCCCAGATAGGTAGGGAAACCAAACCTGGTTGTGTCTAAGTTCATAATATTACCCGGGGAAACACACAGCTCCTTGAATTCCACCGAACTGCTATCACCGTTTATTTCAAAAGATGGCTGAATCACTCCTGTTTATTACAGTGGTTTGAACCCACGTTTTAGCCATGATTGTTTTCTACAAAACTAATGAAATGGATGACCAAATGTCTACCTTATGAAACCGATTAGTAACAACTCCAAATTCATGCTTAACTGTTTGGTCTGCATGATGGCAAACAACAAATGTTTACAATGTCCTATTGTCAGAAGGAAGATCGGATGAATCAAGTTAGCTTTGTAGCTGCTTTTCACAATTAGCTCTGCTCTGAGTAGTATTGCCCTCAGCCAACAGCTAATGTTCTGTTTTTGGGTGACAACAGGAGGCAAATCTCAACGCTGATTGGCTTTGGAACTGGAGTCACTTGCTGAGCCAATGTGAGGATGAAAAATATAGTATCTTCTTTTAGTTCATGTGGTACTCATGGGCAAAATAACCTTCAGCAGAATTTTGTTACCACCACGATGCACCACAGAACGCCCCAAGAAATATGTTCGTCCTGAGCCCGTCAAACTTAAGAATCATCTAACTCATGTTGAGAGTTAAGAGAGAGGCATTGGGAGGCTCCTTCCTCCATTTCAGCTCCGCTTCTTTTAAGCTTTGTTTAATCTCCCTCTTTCTCTTCCGAGTACTGCCTGTGGTTTACAGTTACTGCAACTCTCAAAACAACATAATGGGTCATAATGTGCAATGATCGGACATTACGAGCAATTCAATAGACATAATCATGAATATTGCAAAATAAACCATGAGCATATATTCGGCTCTTAAGCTGTTAAAGGCGCATCGTGGAGTTTTATTGTAAACAAACAAAAACAGTGTTAACATTCAGAATTAATTCCCACAACACATTGTGGGTCTCTGTGGTAATTCTGCATTGTTTAAATCCATGTTTCATAGCTAGCAGTTTTTATTTCCTGCCTTTGCCTTTCCTTGCATGTTCCTGAATAAGGAATAATGGGAAACTGCCATTGGATGACATGGATTTGCATAGAGTCACATACCTACATTTTCATTATCATGCACACACCAAATCACCAGAACAGGAACTTATTAATTAACCATTGCTCTTTAGCAACATTGGCCAAAAAATCCATAGAGTACCTTTAAATGTCCAACTCATACAGGTCAGGTGTCATTTCAATCACGACAGACTTGTTTAAAATAAATGGACCTGGTGCACAATCATGTTTGGGAATCCTAAGAATATTTCACTAGAGCTCCATCACAAAGTCATCAACTTTTTTGCGGGTAAAATGCCATGAGTAATGCAAGAATACACAACAACACTACCCCAGAAACGGTTTTTCTATCATTTCTATTAAGGTAAGCATAAACTGTAAATAAATTGAAAGCAGGCACCTCAAACCCAAATGAAATGAAATATAAGGAATCTAGAAAGATGTATTGTATCAGTTCAAACCTTGGAGGACTCTGGGTCTTCACTAGAGTTTGATTTAATAAACTGAAGGTAAGATAAAACGTTCTTCTGAGCTCTGACAGGGGTTATGTTTACATCAATCAGTTCAAAGTACATGAATCACCATATCCCTAAGGCGAGTCTTGCCCATCTGGGAACAAAGCCCGGCCTTTTCTTCATTCGAAGTAGATCAAAAGAAAATATGCAATTAAAGATCCAACCTACAGTATTTATTGTGTCCTTAGCATTTTTGAGATTACTTTACAGTTTTAGATTTTTTTCCCCCAGCCATAGCTATTTATTCTGCTTGTGCTGGTGTAGAAATGGTGTAATCCAGCACAGATAATATTCCATATGCCATTTCTTTTCATTTTACATTTTGCATTTTGACAGAATGTTTTCATTGTTTTACATATTTATAGGACCCAAATTAAATTTGATAAAGATTTGGCAATTGAACTTCTATTGTTGAAGGAATCTACAAGAAATACAAACATTAAATAACATATGTCCAGATGTTGAAACCAAATTAATGTTTTTACACAAAATGCTACCTAGAAGCAGCACTACTTGTTTGTATTTTTACTTTTGGCAACTTTTGCAAAGTTACAACATCTCGTGAGGTATGGGATCAAAGTGTTCACAAAAAGAGGTCTGTTAACGTGCATCCAAACGTTTTTTAGGCCACCACACAAAATGTTCTCTCCATGAGGTGGTCAGGTTGTTGAGTTTACCACTGGAAAACTGTGGGCTGGAAAACGGTTGAAAGCTATAAAAAGCTGAGAAACGTAAACATGTAAAGCAGATAAAATAGTTCAATCTATCGTTAATATGAAAACATTGTTTTGTTCAGCTTTAAGTATTAGCTACTTTAAATATTTTAGGTTTATGTGAGTAGACATTTATTGGGTGAAAGAATATGATTGTAAAATAAGTTCCATAAATGTATTTTAAAGAAGAGACATGCATTTTGGAAAAGGCATATACCGGTCAATAAGTAACATAAATAGTTTTATTGTTTAAAATCAGCATAAAATGCTTCAAATGAAGTAGCTTGCTTCTGTTTTAGCTGCAGGGCTCTTATGTTGTTAGGCAAAGGACTTCTAGCTTGCCAGATTGTAGAGATTTTTCTGAGTTGCCCCCAAGACGTGGATGGCCATCCAGACCATATGAGATGACCTTCAGTGTGATCAAAAAAGTCATCGATGCCTCCTTTTATCCCCTTAGCATGCTGACTGGTTTGGACAAAAGCCAGTGTGTGTGTGTGTGTGTGTGTGTGTGTGTGTGTGTGTGTGTGTGTGTGTGTGTGTGTGTGTGTGTGTGTGTGTGTGTGTGTGCGTGCGTGAGATACTGCACTGCTCCACTGATCACTCTTATAAATCATTTCAACAATATATTATTATGCAACTGTAGTGCAAATATGCAATAAAACGTTTTGTAGTCACACATATTTCCAACTCTTAAACCAGTGTTACAGCGTTCATTACAGTAAGCTAGCATGTTTTTTAAAAATAATTTACGCATTTCCGGGAAAACCTCTTGTTCATCGGGACATTATCTCCACCATCTAACACACCCTGTGAATTGAAAGGTTCTTTTTTATGGCCTGGAGTGAATTTATAATGTAATCTGGGGAGGATTTGAATTAGATTTTCCCATTAGTGAGTCCTGGGCTGAACCAAGACATCTGCTTTGAATCTAGCCTGATACAATAGAATTATCTCAGAGTCTGTTCAGGCAATGTCTTCTTGTCCTGTCTTCTCAAAAGAGTCCTCCATTTCTCCTGCTGTCTGAACATATTTTCATAACGTTTTTTACAATCTAATTTCAATATGTACTACATTGATGGATAATAATCATGTTGATAGTTACGGTAGCAATTCTGTTAAGTGAGGATTTACATTAACAGTGAAAAAGAATTTTGTTTCCTTCTGTCTCTGCCTTATTCTGAAGCTATTTGGACTATCTCACTGAATTTGAGTTACTTTTCTCCATTCACATGTATATTTCATTGGTAAGTTAAGATTTCAGTGTATTGCCTGCCACCAATGATTTACATCTCATGTAACACATATGAGACTTCAAGTCAAGTGCTTTTTAAATAATTCAAAGGTTTTTTATTTGTATTTTTTTATTTTGTACAGGCTAAAAGCACAAACATGGACATAACAATAACATATAAGAGATG
Source organism: Eleginops maclovinus (assembly GCF_036324505.1). Lineage (NCBI taxonomy): Eukaryota > Metazoa > Chordata > Actinopteri > Perciformes > Eleginopidae > Eleginops > Eleginops maclovinus. The sequence continues at coordinate 24,272,523 of NC_086350.1, forward strand.
ACATTCCCATCTCAGACACAACAAAATAAAAGAAGAAATATAGATAGTCAGTAGGATCACTTCAATATTTCATTAAAAAATAGGTTGACAACCAAATATCCCCAAAAACACAACATGGCAAGCATATTTACTGTTCCTTCAATCCCACTCTCGGTTAGAGCTGATTATTTCCCATTTCATGGCGTGTTGAGCCACCCTTTGATTTTTTGTTGCAATCATTTCTTCCAAAAGAAATTGTATTTTCAATCTACTCTTCAAACACCATACATTCAGATTACTCCATGATTGACTTTTACAAATATGTATTTTAGCAATAAGAATAGTTGTATTTATTAACTTTGTGCAGTCTTCCTCTAAAAGCCCCAAAAATATTAAAGGCTGTAAATTCAATTTTGAATCTTAGACCACACACTTGCAACATATGGACAATAAAAAAATAAATACATCTGCTCTTCCTCTTCCTCATCACAGAATCTACATAATAGTGATGGTTCAATATTAAAGATGTTGAGTTGTTTTTTTGTAGAGGTAATCTTGTAAAAAAATCTTCAGTTAGAAGATTCTTGAATAAGAATCAATTGTTGTTTTGTATATAGTTCTAAAAAAAAATATTAAAATCATCTTCCCAGAAGGAGCAGACCGTATGAGGAAAAGCAGTAAGTCTACTGCTCTGTAAACAGTAATTATAAATTATTTTATTTATTTTCATTTTTCGATAGCCATTTCGGACTTCTTGTATAAGGTACAAGAAGTCAGTTAGTTCTTGTAACAGACCTGTTGTCAGTTTCCATCTTTTTTTAATTCACGTTTCCAGTTAGTTGGAATAGCTGAAAGCAGCTGGTTGAACTGAAGAAAATCACATATCTGACCATACAGCACAAACAATGGTATGAAAATAAATTACCTGTGCTATCTAATAAGTCGTTTAATAATTCAAATGTTTAAACATCCTACGGAGAGAACATGCACACAAGCATTTCAGGGCTTTTTTACAACATGCTGTTCAGTAGAAGGATTTCGATCTGTTATCCGGAAAGTACTTCCTGAATTCAAAACTTCAGTGAATAATTCTTTATAATGTTGTATACTTTGGTCATAGATTTGTTTTAAAGGCCCTTTTATGCTTTTGGGGGTTTTCTCTTTCCTGTATCTGTTTTTTGTAAATGATCTGCATAGACAAACTAGTAGTTCCCTCCGGAGTGAGTTTCTCTACCATACTCTCCCACCCTGCCTGAAACACATCCATTGGACTCCTTTGTTTACTTTTGTAACATAGTGACATCACTGTGTAACACACTTCTATTAGCTAGCGCTCCAACACAATGTACGTGATAGGCCAAGGGGCAGGACAGCTCTTAGCCGTTAACAAATCACAACAGAGTGGGCCAACTTACCCATCAAAGCAGACTCTGGTTTCAGACAGAGGGTGAAAGAGGTGCTGCAGCACAGGCAGTATGAGAAAAATAAGGAGCTTTTTGAACATTAAAGCATGGAAACATGACTTGAACAAGCATGTCTTGTTTATCATAATAATATGAACTATTCATACATGGCATTTTAACATCCAATCCAAGATGGCCGCGCACACCTCACTGTTTGTTTTCTCCCTCTAAACCAACGGTGTTTTACACTCTTTTAAACGATCCCAAACCGTAACGTCTAATTGGTCACTTAAACTGCTTATGGTCGCCTGCGTGTTGTCTCTTTTTAAACTTTTTATCGCTTTTAAGGACGTCGTTTTTATTAAACACACACTTGGCCTCCACTGACTCGACCATTCAAATGTTGAAGCCCCGTTATGTGCCAGTTTTAAATGACATTAGCCTGCTTCGTTTGTTGTGTCTTTCAGTTTTGGAAAATAATTTTAGACTCACAGAATCCATAATTATAGACCTAATTAAACCAGATAAAGAGGCTACTGTTAAAACTTCTGTTGTTAAGAGAAAGTGTTTTATTTTACTTTTACTCTTATTATCAGGCAACATTCAGCCAAACCCAGGCCCTCCACTGAACACTATTGACACCCCTAAGGAATTTAGGGCACGGTCTGGACTTGGGATTATTCACATATACATGTTAGGAGTTTGCTCCCTAAAATGGATTTAATTAAAATCTGGATACAGTCAACTGATACTGATATACTTGTACTATCAGAAACCTGGCTGAACAAAAATGTTCCAGATAAGGACATTTCTATCACTGGTTACAATGTCTTTCGTTGTGATCGGTCCAGGAAAGGAGGAGGTGTTGCCATTTACATCAAAAAGAAATTTCAGGCCACCCCCATTACCTCTGTATCTTTAACTAAACAATTCGAATTGCTTGCTCTAAAACTTGAGTTTGCTCAAGGCCAGTCTCTTATAATTTTGGGCTGCTATAGACCCCCCTCGGCCTGCAGAGAGGTTCTTTCGAACCTATCTAATCATGTGGCAGGGTTTAACACCAGTGAAATCGCTCTTGTGGGGGACTTAAACTACGACTGGTTATCCTCAACTTCAGATTACCTAAAAAGTGTCTGTGACTCTCTGAATCTAACTCAACTCATCGATAGCCCAACCCGACCTAATATTAAATTTATGTCTAGATCCTCGCTTCTTGATCTTTTTCTGACCAATGCACCTCATAAGTACAGTAATATAGGTCTCTTTGCAAATGATCTGAGTGATCACTCTACCATCGCAGTGGTTAGAAATGCTAAACTCCCTAAAACCAAGCCACACATTGTATACAAGAGAGACTTTAAACAGTTTCATGAACAAGCCTTCATCCGCGACCTGTATTACTGTAAATGGGACAGGATCTCCTTATTTGATGATGTGGAAATGGCCAGGAGTTTTTTTTATGATGAATTTCTGAATCTAATTAACACCCATGCTCCCTTTAGGAAATTCAGGGTGAAAGGGCGCAATAATCCTTGGTTTCATTCAGAAATCGGAAATCTTATAAAGACAGAGATGCTGCATGGGCTAGAACAAAATCCGAAAATGATTGGCATTATTTCCGTCTGCTGCGTAATAAATGTACGTCTTCGATTAAGAAGGCTAAAGCTGAGTTCTATTTAACAGAAACCACACAAAACCTAAATGATCCAAAGAAATTTTGGAAGGTGGTGAAGTCGACATCTGGCGCTGTTCAGCAAAATGAACTACCACATTTCTTGGTTAAAGGCTCAGTTAATTTGACTGATAATTTGTTAAAGCTAAATTTCTTCAATGAGCATTTTGTCTCTGTGGGCCACCTATTTGATAAGGAAAATTCCAATCAATTAAATTTTGTTGTGGCCAAGGACTCTAAGGATGAGGCTGTAAGCAGCCTCACAGATAATTCCTTTTACTTTGAGCCTGTGTCCGCATCTGAGGTGTGTAGAGCCCTAATCAGCTTGGATAATAAAAAAGCAGCTGGTCCCGACCAATTGGACCCTCTCTTCTTGAAGTTGGCTGCCAATCATATAGCTGGGCCTCTGACTCACATTTTCAATCTCAGCCTCAGCACCAACAAACTCCCAAAAGCTTGGAAATTCGCTTTTGTCCTTCCCTTGTTAAAAGGGGGTGACCCATCAGACGTGAATAATTACAGGCCTATTTCCAAATTATGAATTGCTGAAAAAATATTGGAAAAAATAATCAGTGAACAATTAAAAGATTTCTTAGAATCAAATAGTATTTTAAATAACTTTCAATCTGGCTTTAGGAAGCAACATAGTACAGTTACTGCTGCCCTGAAAGTTTTAAACGATCTAATTGAAGCGCTTGATTTAAAAAAAGTATGTGTGGCCCTTTCTCTCTGTAAGGCTTTTGACACGGTAGACCACAAGATATTGATCAGTATCCTGAAGAAAATTGGCATTTCTAACCAGGCATCTACCTGGTTTGCTGACTACCTGTCTAACAGGACTCAGTGTGTTCAGATGGCCAATGCCACATCATCCTCACTAGAGATCACTAAAGGTGTGCCACAGGGCTCGGTCCTAGGACCCTTACAATTTTCTATTTATATAAATGATCTTTGTGTAAATTTGTCAAACGCTGCCTATCATTTTTATGCTGATGACACTGTTATTTATTGTTGTGCGTCTTCTGTTGTGCATGCATTTGAGATGTTACAGTCTGCTTTTAATGTTGTACAGGCCCGCCTGCAAAGTCTCAAACTGGTTCTAAATGCCAAAAAATCGAAAATCATTGTTTTCTCAAAAGCTCCTTACTCAAATGAAAGTACGTCTGTAATAACTGCTCGAGGTAATCCAATCGAGGTTGTCACCAATTACAAATATTTGGGTTTCCTTTTAGATCAGGAGCTCTCCTTTAAATCACATATTGAAAACCTGGTAAAAAAAACTCAGGCTAAAGCTTGGCTTCTATTACAGAAATCGCCTGTGTTTTTCTTTGCGAGTGCGTAAATTGCTTGTGTCGTCAACTTTTCTTCCTTTAGTTGACTATGGAGATGTGCTGTACATGTATGCTTTGTCTAAAAGCCTATCAGCTTTGGACACTGTTTATCACAGTGCACTGAGGTTTTTTACTGGCTGTGGCCGCCTCACTCATCACTGTAAGCTTTATGCCGAGTCTGGTTGGCCATCATTGAGCACTCGCAGAGAAACTCACTGGTTGCTTATGATCTATAAGGCTCTGCTTGGCTTGGTTCCCTCCTATTTGTGTTCACTCCTCCGAGGAGCAGAAACCCGGTATGCCTTACGGTCCAGCGATAGTTACTGCTTGCATATCTCACGAGCTCGGACGGAATTGGGGAAAAAAGCGTTCAGTTTTGCTGCCCCATCAACTTGGAACAATTTTCAGGCCGAACTAAAAATGTCTGAACTTGTATCTTTTAATGTCTTCCGCCGGTTCCTAAAGGACCGACAACAAAAAATATTTGGACGGTGCCTCTGCTCCTAATTAATTCCTATGATCGATTCCTTTGCTCTTGCACTTTGTTGTTATTTTATTCACTTGTCGCCCTATTTATTGTAATGTATTTGTATCTTGTACGTTGATGACGTGTGCTGCGGCCTTCTTGGCCAGGTCACCCTTGAAAATGAGATCATGATCTCAATGGGTCTTTTACCTGGTTAAATAAAGGTTAAATAAAATAAATACTGAAATGCATGATTAAGGCACCCTTACTGAGAAATTGTCTCCATTTACAGTCCCTGTGGAATATTGCCAAGAAGTGCTGATTAATATATTGCCTAATAATTCAGTTTACAACTATAATAATGATGAGTATACATGAAGATTTTTATAAATACATCTTTCTGTGTAAAAAATGTAAATATGTGAGGTGTGAGGTGAGGAAGTGGGATAAAACTAAAGCTCCAAAACAAGGGTGACAGGGCAAGTACATTTCTCATAATAACTTAATTACAGTACAGGTTTAATTAGTGTACAGTATATAGCATTACAAAATGCATGGGTTATAATGAAAAAGATAGATAGAGATAGAAGATAGAAAAGAAATAGAAGACTGCTTTTTCACTGCTTTTAAACTGGTCCCAGACCTTAGTTCTGATATTGTGTGCCCCTCGCAATCCAAACCCTACTTTTCACCTTCCGTATTGACCTGGTTAATACTTGAAACGATGCACTTTCCTCCTGTCTTGATACCGCCACAATAAAAAACAAACCCAGACCAAAAACAAACCCTCCCGTGTCTCATGGTGTCCCCTAGTTCATTCCTTGGTCCATTGTTCTTCATCCTTGTTCAGCCCACTGCATCCACTGCTATGCTGATGACCATCGCCCACTCAATCCTCAATTTCAAATTACGGATTTATCAGAACTAACATTAACTCAACTGCAACAAATCAGAAATACTCATAATTAGCCCTTATTCCCTAACCATCTCTTCCCAGTTCTTACTCACCAACAAATTCAACATCACTCCCTCCACCCAGGTCCACAACATCAGAACCATCTTTGACTCCACCGGCGGCTAAAACCTCATCCCTAACCATGACCCCCGGTTAAACATAAGACTTACCAAGAAATGTTACTTAACCCCTACAAAGCCTTAAAAAGCCAGGTCCCTACCAATACCTCAAACCTCCTACCCAAATATCATCCCTACTCTTTGCCTCAGGTTTGTTTATGTTATGATATTATAGCATTATGGTGTAGATCAGGAATCTGCTAATGTTCCCTTGAATGTGCTATTCAGATCATACAGCCCCCTTTCAGATGTAATATACTTTTTCAAAAAGGGTTTTCTTGTGTATAATATCTCCCTAAAGAAATCCCTATAACAATGTTTTTTGTCTCATTTTTGAAAACTAAAGGAACATCTGTTCTTTGATGTTCTCCAGCTGAAAGTCTCAACAGGGATCAATGGATACACCTGGATGATCAGCACACTTCAGTGAGTTGTATTCCCTGCTGATTCTCTGTTTTTTCCTTTAATGAATCATTTGCTCATTAGCAGGGCGTGGTTTCCTGCATGGAAATGAGCTCCTACAAGTAGCACTTTACTGGGAGTGCTGTGATCGAAGAGATAGCAGATCCTTTCGGAGTTATACATTCAAGAAAATGTCAGTGTACACTCTCTGTGTGCTATGTATAACCAGCCAGTGAAACTAACAGACAGCAGACACTATATGCATATTTCTTCCTAAGTGACTGCATGTTTTACCGGCTAATGTATAAGTTAATTATCTATATTTTATTTTTAATGTTTAAGCTCTTAGATCAAGTGCAACTAAGTATAATGCATGTCTGCTCTGGCACAAAATGCAATTATGAATACATATATTAGTGTGTCATCTTTTAAAAACAGGTGCCCTGATAGAGTTTTGCATGATATAGCTTAATGGTAACATATTATCAGTAATTGGCAAGTTACTTCCAAAATGTAATAAGTAACATTACATTATTACTGTCTCTGAACTGTAATGCGTTACATTACTTTTGCATTACTTTGAGTTACTTTCACCAAAATAACTGCAAAAGTATGACATTAAATGCTAAAATGTAGTTTATTGCAGCTCAATAAATAAAGCTATCTATATATCTGGCAGTACATGCTGAACATTAGGAAAAGAGCTAGAGATTAAACTCATGCTCCGTTTAAGTGGGCTGAATAAGATGTGATACCGGTAACATGACGTCTCTGTGTGTTATTAATAACATGTTAGTCTCGCAATGTTTGTAAATTCTTAGAAACATAACACCACATCATTTCAGGTTAAAATTTGTTGTAACTGCGTTACTGAGAATTGTAACGGGTATTATATTACCCAAATTTCAGAAGTAATGCGTTATATTACTGCGTTACAGCAAAAAGTAATACATTACTGTCAACTTTTGTAACGCGTTACACCCAACACTGCATATTATGCTTATTTCCAGGTAAAGTTTAGGGAGGGGGGCTGGAAAACTGGATCAGTCTAGAAGAAAGTATTTGTTGTAAGGAGTTATCAAAGAAGCACGTTAGCATGTACCTGAGTATGTAATGTAAAAACGTACGGCAACTTTAGGTTATAGAAATGGACAGCAGGTTATGAAACAATGTAATGTGTGAGCCATTAGTAAGTGATGGTTTTGTAAACAAAAAAGACACTAAAGGAACATCCCAAAGTTATTAAAATTAATAATATAGTAGCAACTTTTCCAATGTGCTAGTCTAACTACACATTAATAACATTTACCAAGCAATTTAGCATAATGAGGCATGTAATTTGCTTGGAATGAATGTAATTCTGTACCATGTTCAGGGGAAATACCTGATCATGTTAACTAATCAGCAAGCCACTTTATGTTTCACAGATAAATTTAGTTTTCTCTCCTGAAAACATTTACATACTTCTGCTATTAAGTCGCAAATGCATTCTGTCGCATACATGTCCTATGTTTCTAAAGTAGTGGTAGCATGGTTCATTAAAGTCCCTTACCCAATTACATTTTGGGGGATTTTAGAATATTTACCTTAGGGCTAACAAAGGGACATAAAATAGAGAATAGTTTAATAAAAGGGTGTCAGGGCATTAACAGCTTTGTAAACTTGAAGATTTTTAAATCAAATTTTAAGCAATATTGTAAGCGCACATAACAAAAGCGGTGCTCTGCAAGAGGAGAAAAAATGGTTCCACTACCAATTAGTCGTCGATGCAAGATGTAACATTCCCTCTGTAAAGAAGGTGTTTTAACTCTCACAATGTGCTTTGCAGCTTGTGGAAGTGTTGAAAGGGCACCCAATAACACTCTGGGTTGTTTGATGCTGTCTATACCTGCCTATTTGTGTGAAGGAGTGTGTTCTGACCTTACCCTTACATTCCTTCGCCTGTACAACTATACATGTTACTCTAGTCTCTATAGCAACTATTGTCCTTTATCACGGCGGGGACAATGGACCCCTCCAGAGCCCCTGGCTTTTTATCATTATCTGTCATGAGCTTGTGTTGTGTCTTTAATTTTTTCCTGTATTTGTTTCCGTTATGTATTATCTCTTTGTTTCATTTTTCTCCCTGGGTTTTGTCGGGTCATCCTGGTTTTTCCCTTGTTTTTGTTTGCTACTTTCTCTCTTGGTTTGGGTTGCTCTTTAAGTGTTTGTGTTGTTAGAACCAGCTTTAATTTGATAAAACTCACTTTTTGTTCAAACTTTAAAACCTGACTCCCCTCCTTTTGTACTGCATTTCAGTCTGTTTTTCCTCACCGCTGTGACATTATCTGATTAAAAACCTGTTTCTAACATCACTCCTAAGTTTACACTATTTCTTCTCAGCACAATGCACTTTGATTAAGGTGTTCCAATATGAATCACCATGTGACAAAATCCTGCCCAGTCCTAATGCATGTCTGATGTCTCCTGTGCTTTTAGAGCCTGCTCTCCGTAAAAGTGTTGCTTCAAACCATCTCACATTTGGAGAAATGGAGCGTGCAGAAGGAGAAAACAAGGGATGCCAAAAGATTGTATTAGAGTAACATTTTCTCAACGGGTTTTCATTTACACTACACAAACTGCTCAAGCATTATGGACACTGAAAAGGACAGTTTTTAAAAGGCATGAATGCATGGGATGTTGTGGCAACTGGTGCCAGATCAGATTTTAGCAACACAGTGCAAAGAGTTTAAAAAGGATTGTGCTGTAAACAAAACACATCCCACCAGTAAAAAAGAAAATGCCTTGCTGATGAGGAAAATGGCAAGGTTAACATGAGGAAGGCTGCAATTATGCAAATAACAAATTGAACAATAGTGTGTTGATTAATGACTTTAGAATGTGTAGTATAGGTCATTTCATTTCACCGCAGACAGGTCCGGATGCAGGAAATCCCAAAGCTGTTAACGTGACATTTTCATTCGTTGTAGTCGCCCTGAATCCAGCCTTGCTGGCACGCCTTTTTTTCAATCTCTGTTCACAGGTTTTTGCATGAGTAATGTATAAAATGGCAAGTTGGCATATGATTACAAATCTTTTTGTCTGTTTCATTATTTACTCCATTCCAGTTTCTGGCATATATGATGATTTCATGTAAAAATAATAAAGAATCCCATTGCTGACTCCTTTTCTTTGTGTTTTTGTGTGTTTCTGATTCAGCTGAGGTGCCTTTGAGATTGAGCCTTAACATCTGTATTTGTGGGCAGTAAAACCAAAACAATGGTAAATGCTGAAACTGCTGTTTCGTGACTACTCCCAAGGGGGAGTTTATGTAGATTAAAGACATTAAAGTCATTCAATACATTAAATAAAAATTAGGGCTAGGCAAGTTAACGCTTTATTATCGCGTTAACGCATTCATTCATTAACAGCGAAAATTATTTGAGTGCACATTAACAGTTTTTTTTCGAAATATTATTTTGAAAGTCTGTTGCTCACTGACTCTGAATACGCATACAAGGCATCGGTCACAGGAGGGGTGGCATTTTCCTCAGTATTGGCTTGGGATGGGCGTCATCACGTTTCTCAACCAATGAGAGCATTTGGGGCGGGCCTTAGACTGCTGCAGCACTCACATGAACCAAAACAAAAAAGTGGCCGGGAAAGAAGCATGGGGAAAGATACCAAAGTCTTACACATCTCTAAAAACGGGGATACAATCTAGCTGATCCAGATTTGCTGCCGGTATAATGTAATAAGGAACATGTGGGCTGGCCTTACAATGAACTCCTGGCAACGTCCCGCCCACGTGACACGTCCCAACCTATCATCCCCAATATACAGTCGGCGAGCTAAATCCCCTCCCCAGCTGTGTGTGTGTGTGTGTTCAGCAGGATGTCTGTAGGAGGGATTTAGAGTAGTTGTTTTTGAAATATATATAATACATATAATGGCAAAGTTCTACACTAAAAACAATAATTAAGCCAAAAGTCAATACTTTAAGTTTTTTGAGAACACGTACATTTTCTATTCAATTTAATTATGTATGTTTAATGTAAATACTCACATTCAATGTTTTCCATTACGTTTACTTAGTATTAAATAATTAAGTAACCGTTGGAGCAGCAACCAACTAGCTAGCCAGCATTGTGAAGCGCAAACCTAACTTCACAACCTGTAACAACATACATACAGTCAATACTATTCGTTTATGTACAGCATAAACAGGTTAAAATAAAATGTTCATCTTCAATAACGTATTGTTAAGCAGCGGAATATTGTGTGTGTCAAGTCCATGTGTGTCCATGTGGTAAACCCCATGAGAGAGAAATGTTTGAGCTCCAAAATGTTTCAGAAATAATGCTTGATGTGGTTTGGAACATAACATGGCATGGCCATCAGTAGCTCATTTTCATTTAAAGCTACAGTCACAGAATCAGCACTTTTTGAACAGGGCTGAAATAGAGGGAGATGAGGCATGCTGCAATGGGGGATCTGTTTAGTATTTTGAGCAAAACACTTCACAGACATGTTTTGCATAGATATGGCCCTACAATATATTGTTCAAATACAGCATGATAGGAGACCTTTAAATCCCTTCCAGGCAGCGGAGTTGAAAGAACCAGAGTTATTTGTAACCACTGCAAAGTTGAATTTTCCAATCACTGGACTCTGAGGGTAACTTGTTTTATAAGAAAGTAGATAAAACATTAATACCCTGGCAGTGGCAAATAGCTTTGGTTTTATATATGATTTGAAAACATTAATTGTTTAAGTTGAGATTTACACAAAATATTTTAACTGCTACTGTGTAAAGAGAATACTGCTTTTAAAAAGCACCGCATTTCTTTAAAGTTTTTGCCAACCAAGCATTATTGCACTTTTGTTTATATAGCAGTACTTTAAAAATAAAAGTGCCCCATACACTGCTTTTGAATGTATTATTGAAATTTGCGTACAACAATGCGATTAAACACATTCAATTGTACACATAACATGGCATGGCCATGAATATATTCAAAGCTGCACTAATATTTTTATGTTTACGATTACACGTAATCGTAAACATAAAAATATTAGTGCAGCTTTGAATATATTGTTTTGTTTGTTACAACATTTAAAGTCATTGTGAGTGGAAGTAAATAGGGTAACACAACCAAAATGCTTGCAAAACGTGTTCAAACAACAGTATAAACTTTAGGCCTTAATTGGTAAAAATAAGACTCTTGCACAAACAGATTTTCTGCCAGACACAGGATTTGGAGTTTCAATGACAGAATAAAACCTGTTCCATAGTTTCACTGGAAAATCAAGCAAAGTGGCCTTTACTTTTGCTTGCCATAAATCTTAATAAAAAGAGGCCGCAGGAGACGACAATAAATCATAATTTCAAACATGTCTGCCTTTTTAGAATCAATTCATATTAAATTAAGAATATCCAGGAAATGGATTTAAATTAAGAATATCCAGGAAGCCAGAGGAAACGGTAGATCACATATTACCTGGGAAATCACATGTTATGTTTGTGCATACTATTGCTGTAAAACTTCTCTCTTAGAAGGAGAAATCTTGTTGTAGTCTCATGTTTGCTCCATGCTTATCTTGACAAATGCAAAGGCAGACTAAATTAATTTGCTTTGAAATATAAGGAATAGAAATGGCGAGGTGTTCCTGACAGTGGAAATGCTACAGTGGCATGAATTAAACCTAATTAATGTCTATACCTGGGGTTGACTTGGCATTCACCTTGGATGGCTGCACCAGGGAGCATCCTGGAAATTAAATTTTTAAGAGTGGAACCACGGGAAGTCAGACGACCCACAGAGTGAGAGAAAGACAGATGAAGTTAATGAGTGAAGGGCGGGGGGGGGGGGGGGGGGCAGAGAGAGAGAGAAGGTCAGAGAGCAATTGTGAAACAATGCTGCGAACAATGGGGAACTTAGGCAAACAGCAGGTAATGTGCAGAGCCTTATATAATGGGAAAACTAGAAGACATGCACATACTTCATGTTACGCCTTATTAGAACTGAATGATATTTGTGTAGCTTTATGATGTCTATGTCTATGATCTTCAATTAATGTATTCGCATAATTTCATCTGCATTGTTAAAAACGACTAGGCAGTCAATGCAAGAATGCTTAAACATTGATTTTTCTCCCTGACTGATTCATTAACGTTAGAACATCAGTGACGAAAGGGGTTGCAGGAATGTCTCACTCAAGTCCAAAAATTGAGACTTGCTGCAAGATTTGTGAATTGTGCAATATCCTTTGCATGACCCGGCACATGGCATTGCCTTTATATGTAATCGCAAAGTTTGTTTCCTGCTCGGTGCGAACCCACCATAACATTTGAGTGATGAGCATTGTTTTAGATTAGTTTAAAATGTTTAAAATGAACAACATTTTTTAGGACTGGAACTAACTATTACATTTTAGTTTGGTCGGTTAAAAAGTCAAGGTAATGTGTGTGTTTATGTTTGTTAATTAGATAGGATGGAGACTTTAGCCGAAAGCTAATAGCCATACACATGCACAAACAATTACATAAAGTCAATGTGAACTCGTGTATGTACAACCTTGATCTCGTCATAACCGATAAACATATTTCTTATATAAGCTAAATACTGTATGTGAACATATAACGATACACAAACAAAGAGAGAACACACAGGAGTACACTAAATGTCAGCAAACACAAAAACATCTTATTCTCATAAATACAGAAATAAGGAACAACACACACACACACACACACACACACACACACACACACACACACACACACACACACACACACACACACACACACACACACACACACACACACACACACACACACACACACACACACACACACACACACACACACACACACACACACACACACACACACACACACACACACACACACACACACACACACACAGACAGAGCTCTTTGGATTACTCCTGTCAGTCCTGAGAGCAAACCCGTTCAGATGTCTTGATGAGACTCAATGGATATTTTATGGGTGTCTTCAACAAATTATAATGCATATTTCATGGGTACATCTCATTGTGTATGTGCAGTTAGTGTGTTTGTTTGTGTGTGTGTAGTGCACAGGTTAAAGATTACAGAGTGTTTTGTTGGGGTAGAGGCCGTTAATACCATGCTCAAAGTTCCATAGGCCACTTACTCTGCAAGGCCACTTACTCTGCTATCTCAGTCCTAAACTCGTGTCCCAATTAATGCCAACCTTTTTGTGAAGACCCAATGTTCCCATGTGAGGCAGGGAAGAGAAGTTATGCCATTTCCCTACCAACTTGATATTTTAAGTATGAGTCTAAGGTTGCGTTCACACCAGCCTTGTTTAGTATGGTTGAATCGAACCATGGAGCGTTTCAGCCCCTGGTGCGGTTCGTTTGGGTTGGTGTGAATGCAGTCCAAGACCTCTGATGTGAACTAAACAACCGGACTCTGGTCCGCCTAAAAGAGGTGGTCTCGGGCCAATTGCTAGTGAACTCTGGAGCGGTTCATCACTGGTGTGAATGCAGTTCACATCAATTAATAGGGAAGCATTATATTTATGCGTCATATCCTGTAATCCTGTGATTCATTCAAGGACATATAAACAACGATAAAAATAAGCTAGGCTATATTTGCTTTTGTGACTGCTCACCTCACTGGTCCCGTGTACCTCCTCTTCACGGCCCGTCCACACGCTTTCGTTTGAAGCTTCAACGGATACTCTTCCCATTAACTTTGAATGGGGTGATGTCAAGCTTTGCCGAACTGAATTATGGTTCCGTTGCTTCGCTTTGCCGGCCTTGCTCGTGGTGAAAGTTGAGAAAAGTTCAACCTTTCAAGCATCGACGGAAGTGGCAGCCAATCAAATCGCGCTTATGCAAAAATACCAGTACAAGCGCTAGCCAATCAAACCGCTAATGTAATTATGCTAGGAGAGCCATAGCGTGGGTAATTTCGTAATTTTCCAAAAAATGGAGGAGAGACACCACGTCACCTCCTCCGATACATAGCATACACAATAGCCACCCTTGCTACCAAATCGGCATCCATTTTCGTAATAGGCCTAGTAGAGCTCTAGAAAGCAGGCATTTTTGCTTTGTGTGTCTGGGGCGGGAGATTAATTTGATTGGTTGTAGGTTGTCGGCAAGGGTCAACGCAACAGAACCGTGTGTCCACTGCGTTACTGTAGAACGTCTCTCATATGTGACCAATTGTTGAACAGCATTTCCTTTTGTTCGAAGTTAATTGAGGTTTGCTTGCGGGAACACAAACCAAACCTTCTGAAAAATTAAACAATGTAACAAAACTTGCGTCTGGTGCACCAGAGAAGCAGACTATTAGGTGTGAATGTGCCCTAATTGTAATTTCCTCACGTATTAAAAGATAAAAAATGTACCTTACCATTCAACAAGTACCTAATCTACTCTACTTAAAACAAGATAAACCACAACCTTTACATTTGTCTTACAATTGCCAACACACCATTTTTCAATACTAAGGCTTTTCACCAATGTAAAGCTAAGCACCAAATTGCACATTAAACGGAAACACATTTGTCTCTATACTTTCATAATAATTTAAACTAATAAATAACAGCTGGTGGGATTACACTATGTATCCTTGTTGTCTGACAGGTATATTTATTTAATTATGTATTCATTCATTTCATTTATATCTTGATTTGTTCATTTATTTGTTTGTTCATTCATTTATTTGTTCATTCATTTATTTGTCACAGGACATTGCTTTAGAAATAGAAACCGTGACCCCTTCTCAAAATTGTTTGGATTTTCCTCTCAACTCAACTACCATTTTCATATTTCTTTTTTTAGCAACCACCCCCTTCCCGCAACATGCTTTGCCTTTTCTTAAAAAGTTTTATGAAGTAACACCACCGAACTCTGTGTATTCAGACTAGATTTCCCACATGTTTACATACTGTTACATGTTTGAGAAAACTCATGTTTATTGCTTGCTGACAATTAGGACAAACTTGTGCCTGGTGACAAAAGGAAGCATTCAGCTTTATCTTCCAGATCATAAAATCATTTGCAGCCCATCCCTGGAGGAAGTCACCCTTCAATTCTCAACTTCGCAGAGAACGTTTTTTTTTTCCCGGGAGATGTAACATTTCTGCCATGGAAGGATCAGACATGCAAACAGATTAAATCCCAGGAGTATACACGAGAGGACAGAAGGTTGTCAAGGTTGGGGAAACAGGACCCAAGTGCAGTAAATCAAGTGGAAGCAGGTAAGGCCTAATGGTCAAAAACAAAAAGCGAGCTTTATTCAAAAGCTGTTGACGACAACACGAATCAAGAGAATCACAGGACATGAAAAACACTTAGCTCCAGACATGAAGGGCGACAGGAACAGGCAGGTATCTTGGATAAGATCAGGGAAGAAATGATGACTACCGAACAACAGACAAAAGGGAAACAGGGACTAAATACACATGGGTAATCACAAGACGAGAGACAGCTGGAAGGGGGAGGAGAAACACAGGGGCAACAGGTGAACACAATGTCACAATCAGGCACAGGAGGGAAACGCAGACAGGAAGTGAAGCTGAACATGACACAAGAGGGAAAACGTTTCAAAATAAAACACACAACACAAGGTCATGACAAAGGTGTGATTCACTTTTTCGCCAAATGCAGAGCACTGTTGTATTTCTGTATCTGTAGCTCTCCAGTACTTTTATGTATAGTTTTGTGATAGCGTTACTGTAATGACACACTACCATGTATTTTATGGTGCTGACCAAACTTGATACTTGCGTTTTTCATAGTGTACTTTACAGAACCAGGGATTGTGAATGTAGGTCCTTACTTAAAGAGAAGTGACCCCGAAACCATTCACTGTCATTCAGCAGTAAATTTGTTCTCTACATTTTGAAAAGGGAGTTGGGAGCGAAGCATACATAAGTGTGCAGGCGTCACTCATATGGCTGAGTGTTTCTGACCCAAAGGTGACAGGAACCTAATTTACTTTAATGAAATAGAAAATGATTATTCACCCTCAGCCCTTACCCAAATGTTGTCTCTTTAGTTGGAACTTTTTTCTTGCTTTATGTAAATTACCCAACTTCTTCACACTTGGATATTGGTTTTTCAGAATCACTTTCCATGATCTTTGCACAAGTAGCGGTTTGGTTCCCAAATGAGCTTAATGGACGTTTCACTGTTAGTACTGTTAAGCTGGCAGAGTAAAGTCTGTTTAATTGATTGGACATTTGTGGTTCCAAAAAAAGCTCCTACGGTAATGTCCACATAATGTCAAAGTGATAGAGGACACAAACCACAGGCCTTCTTTCTTTGCAAACACTATATTCAGAAGGTTATCTGAAACTTATATAAGACTTCAGCAGTCTACTATTAAAGTAGATATCTTCCAAAGGTATAGCCCTTAAGGTAGTTTTTCAGTATGCTTACAGAGTGAAGGAAAAATCACTTTGCTTGAACAGTTGACGAGTTATAAACTGAGTTGTTTAAGGGCCTGTGACAAAGATATCTTGACGACTGGCATCGCTCTCTTGGATTCTATCATTTGTTTGTATTTCTATATATTCTTTGACATTGTTTATTTACTATGAACACTAACAGGTTCACCACTCAGTCTGACAGCCGTATAGCGAGGTAAAAAGAGATAAAAGTACAATACTCACTGGGTACACCTGGCCGATCTGCTTCAACAAACAGACTTTTTGATCTTTGTAAGTATAGGTTTTGTCTGACAGACACGTCTCAAAACAGGCTTTTCATCCAATTACTACAGCGTGGTTCTACAGCACCTTTCTGAAAAGTTTAAGTATTTTCAACACAGAGCACAAAAGAGGCCGAACTTAAAAGGGCAGAGTGTTTGGAAAAAATACTCTGGGCGCAATGGTATTTCTCAAGAGGTCCGCAATGACATTTTCCCTGGAATCAATGTATGGTCGTTTTTGCTTTTCCATTTGGTTAACAGTCAAAGACAATATCGTAAACACCTTTTTTCTACATATTTCCAATGAGAAGCAAAAATCACTTTGGTTGAACATCTTTTTAGTCATGATCTGGAGACACATGGGTTTTGTATTAGGGGGAGGGGCAATTTAAGAGACAAACACAGCAATATAGGGGAGACTGGGGACAGATGCAACACTTTTTGAACTTCTCTCAGTTACGGAGTTTCTGAGACTATTGGACAGAGAGACCAAACAAATGTGTATATGTTAAACAGATATACAGTATATATCAGCTTATTACCAAGCCTTTTTAAAGATGATTACTCATGACATAATATGCACAATAGAAAGTCAGATGTTGAGAGTGCAACACATTAGGGACAGATTCAAGTCATTTGATTTCACTTACTAACTTTAGATTTTTGTATCAATAAGCATAGTGTTCTTAGAATGGATTCCCCCTCAAAAAATGTGTTGTTGTAGTGAGGGGCAATTTGATAGGAAAACTTCTGAACCTAGATAGAAAGAAATAACATTTAAAAAGTAAATATCTCTCCCTCCCTCTTATACACATATTTGATCTTGGTCAAATCAGCTTTGTTCTATTTTTATGTTGCCACTCGCAAGGAACGCATTTCTAATCATGAATTGGTATCTCACATTACTTTCTACGGCCTTATTATAACCGCTGCACCTCACAGCGGATTTATGTCTAGGCTATGATTATATATAGACTAGAGTGGGGGGGAGGGGGGGGGGGGGTAAGGCATGCTGCTTGGCGTAGTAGTCTATTTGTGAGTTGGCGCCATCTGACGGTAGAAACCTGGTATAATGCTGAGGACTGACAAAAGATAGAACATTTAACATTCAAACAAAGGATGTCAGAGAAAGGCAGGAAAGAAAAAGAACAAAAAACAAGGAATCCATAATCGTTCGACAGAGGGGAAATTTACATTCTGCATTCAACCCATCCTAATCCAGGAGCAGTGGGCCGCCATATGTAGTTCGCCCAGGGAACAGAGCAGGGAACGATGCCTTGTTCAGGGACACCTCGGTAGCACTTGGTCTTTCTGGGACTTGAACTGACGACCTTCAGGGTCCCAAACCAAGACTGACAGACTTCACCATTACCGCCCCATGGAAATTGTACCCATATTCTTTACATAAAAGTACTTTTACCAGTGGTGTTTTAAAAAAAACTCCACTCAAAGTAGAAGTTCAAAATGTTACTTAAGTAAAATACAAAAGTAAATCGCACTTGTAGTATGAAAAGCAAAACTACTCATTCTGCAGAATTGCTCTTTTAAAAGGGTTCTATAAAGATAGAATACTATCTATTACGTTTTCTCAAATAGACAAATGTTGTTTACTTTGTGTACTAATGAGTAAATTAAGATTAGTAATATGGAAATCATATGGACACATCAACATAATTATTTTAAAGAAAGTGTCAAATAAATGAAGTAACAAATACTATATTCCCTCTGAGAGTAGAACTTCAGGATTTTAGCCTTTGTAAACAATTTACGTGCACAAAAATCTATAACACACTACAGGGAAGTGAAAAACTAAAGAGCCAAATATGGCCTTTTTACTTGAGTAAATGAGATATGTTTCTTTGTTAGTATGTGAGAGTCTTTTTTTCATTCATCCCTGCCTTGTTCTCAGAAAGATCCTGCTCTTAGCAAATCTCAGTGTAATATGTGCCAGATCTGTTGCTGCTGTGTTGAAAGCTGACAACCAGATGTTGCCCTGTCACAAGAAAAAAGCCCAGGAAACAGGCCCAGGTGGCTCTGAATAAAGCGCCAGATGGAGATTAAAGTCTTTAAACAACAGCAGCCAACCTGGAATTACCCATAATAGCAGTGACATTGTTTGGACCCGAATCAGTCAGGATGTCATCTGGATCACCACACATGGTAATAAGAGCCGAAAACACACTGCCAAATACATACAACTTGGATTCTTGAAGTCAGATGTCTGCACATTTTGTATTTTAACATATTTATATTTACATGTTAAGCCTTCAGTCTCCCCAGTCAGAATAATCATTACTTTGGGAGGTTGGGGGTATTAGATAATAGCATGTATTTTATATTATAGTCTAGAATTAAGAGCAAACAAAATGACAAGGTACAAATGTATTATTTGCTTTGTAGCTGTTATATTAAAATAAAACCCGGTGTCCTGCAGATGGAAACTCCCCTTTTGGTCTTGTATGAAGACCAATGTCTTGTGAGGATATTTTTGTGAGTAACTTTTCATCAAACTTTGATGTGTGTAACTTTGACATTTCACAAATGTACTGAAACAAATGATACAAATATAAGTACAGAAAATTTATTAACACACGTTCACCAACCCCAACCACAGCTCTTGCCACTATGTAAAAGATATTGTATGCTGGAAATCAAATAAGTTAATAATATGAATTTCTTTAGGAAATAAACAACATTTTTCTTATTCTTTCTTGTTCTTCTGCTTCTTCTTTTACCTTCTTTGTTTTTCTTCATTTTCTTCCTCTTCTCTTTTTTATTTCTTGTTCTTCTTTTTTACTTTTGTCTGTTGGTGTACTTCTTCTTCAGACACACTGTTTAACATTTTATCATTATACTCTAAGTTGGCAATGATTTATCTCTTGATCATCTTTCTATATATCTGTACATGTTTCCCCTTTACCATTGTTTACCAATGTTCTGAGATGAAAATATCCAATAATAAAAAAGTTAAATATGTGTTTTTTTCCATCTTGGGATCAGGATTTTTTCTGACTTTAGTTAAGCCAGTGACAAGAACCATTTTTCTGGTTCAATAGATTAAGATTTAGTGTCTATTTTAATGTTCAGGAACTTTTTTTATTAAAGGATTCTGTGTTTCCTATCCTGTTAGAGCCTACTCAAATTTATTGAACAGCTTCTGCTCCATGTTAGAGCTGGGGACGTGTCAGTGGGCCATCTGGAGAGTATTACAATAAAAAAAAGAACTGCAGGATCAAACAGTAGGGAACGGACCGCCTCGGTGGTTTTGTAGTTCTCACTGTCTCTCTCCCCTCCTTCTCTTCTGGTTTTTCTCTCATTCCTCAAGTACACAAACTCCAGAGAGAGGAAGGGTGGGAGAGAGACAGTCAGAGAGTCTGGGAGGCTCTGTTCGAGGTTGACTTGGATCCAAATCCACTGGAGCAGCAAGACAGAAAGTTCCAAACCTAGGACTAGGACAGAGCGTATTCGATCTCAGCAGGAAAAAAGGATATTAAGACATTAAAGTTCCATTAAGGATTTCCTTTTGCAAATCAAGACTCTTTTAGACTGTGACAAAAGCCATATGGAGTGATATTTTCTTCTTGTTTTCAGTTTTTCCAGTAGGTTGTACCCTGAACGAGTGTCTAAGGAAAAGGTCACAGGGTTTCCGAGAACTAGTGAAGTTGTTAGCAGCAAACAGTTTAAGCTGTTGACAGAAGTGCTAGCAATGTCAGTCAGAGGGGTTCTTGTCCTTCTCCTGTCTCTCTACCTGATTGTGGGGTCAGTCCACAGCCAGGGTTCCCCACAGGATTCATTCATTATCCAGTACCTGGAGAGGAGACTGTCTCAGATGGAGGTAGGTTTTGCCGAATTCCTACTACCAGGTTGATACATTTGTCAGGAGACATTGAAGCTGGAAGATTTGGAAAAAAATACTTATTGTGATATTTTGACTGATAATGAAATTCGATATGATTTGCAAAATTGTAGGGATTGTTCATTCATGAATCTTACTCCTCAATATTTGTAAAAAAGTAACTTAAAATATTATGGTGTCTTTTTTTCATAAAGAACTGTACTTATTAAAGCTATTTAGCCTTTACCAAATATTGACGTTCCTGTGATTGGGATATAGCACGAAACCCTGTTGCTATTTCGTTAATATTTCTGTCAATTTTGTAGCCCTTATCAAAGCTGTAAATTGTCACAGCTGTTACTTATATGTGACGTTTTTTTGAAAAGTGATACCTTGAAATGAGCAGGGTAATGAATTACATAAAAGATATCATCAGTGTACAAGATGCTCACATCATCTGTGTGCCAAATGCTTTGCTATCCTCTGATTTTCATAATGTCTTCCTGCATGGGTGTCTGATTGGGAATCTAAAAATATCTATGCATGTGTTAGTCAGATGAGCAGCAATACGTCATGTTTCATTGAAATATTGCACCATAATTGACTTCATTTAAAAGTAATGTCACATCTGTGTTAAATGATCACCCTAAAACAGTACATCTACTTGCTTACTTACTTACCTATTCACTTACCTACTTTATTTAAATATGTTATGAGTACACTTTTCATACACTAGCACTTTAGTGGTTATTTCCATTTCATTGCCACCATTTGTAAATGTAAATGCCTCCATTTAATTGCAGGTATATGTACTTTTTTATCATTTCTTTTCCAGCTTTTATTGAATTAATAAAAAAACTAATATGACTTATAATTTAGGTTGAATTAGTCAGCAGCATATTAAGCACTTAAAATGACTTCCACTTTTACTAGCTGAAACATTAAAGTAACACATTACAGTTATGAATCACTGATATCCATTTATACAATATATTTAATTCTAAATTAGGCCATTTTGCATATTGGGCATTGCTTTTGACACTTTAATTATAACTTGAAGGGAGTAACATTTAATCCTAATGCAGGACTTTTACTTGTAATGTTCACTATGTGTTATTGTTCCTTTTAAATAAGTGATACCTTTGTGACAATACTTAAAGCTTAAATGTTGAAATGTCAGTTATGTTGCAAACAAATTAACATCAGTTTACAGCCTATCAACTTGAGGTTTTTTCTTATGAATTCACCAGTTATAGGAAGAAAGGCATGTATTATATCTTTTATTCTGTTCTCATAATGCTTTTTCTCTGTGTCAATGGCATCAGGAGCGTATGAATCAATGTGAGCAAAAGACAGTGGGCGTCACACAGAAGACCTATGACCTGTCCTCTGAAATCAGGGGTTATCTGTCCTCCCTCAATGTTCTGAGGTAATCCTCTCTGAACAACTGCGTTATTGTGTGCCGTGAGGTGCATGAGAACTGTGAGAGTTAAACTGTTCTGCTCTGCAGATCAGAGGTGCAGAGCGAGGTGGACAGCGTGTCTGCACGTGTAGACCGCGTCGAGAGGGAGTTGGAGTATCTCGAAAACAAGATTCCCACCCAGACTGACATTGAGATGGAAGAGGCACTGCTGGAACAACAGATAAAAGCTGCAGAGGTGGATCTGCTGAAGAAGAAAGCAAAGATTAAAGTGGAGAAAGGTAGGAAGTGGGCAAGTACAGTGTCGTGGTCAATGCATATGTATCTAGAATGTGCATTTACTGTTCCTTCATATTCTCCCCAACATCCCCAGACTGCAGCATTGGCCTGAGTCAGATCAAGTCTCTCAAGATTGTGAAGAAGGCAGGAGACACCTATGGTTCCTGGTTCAAGGACCCCTCTCAAGGATCAGCAAAGGTCTGTTCTTCATGTGATGACAATAATTATGGACGTTTCTTTTTTTAGGCAGACTGAGATTATTTACCAATCAATACGGGGCTGCTAATGGATGGATCTAAAAAGAGTGGTGCAGGAATGAGTCTTTTTATATTTATATTTTTATTTACCCTTGTGCTGTGTTCAAAAGCTTTTTCTGGTCATTGATTCATCAATTTTGAACCATGATTTAAGTCAGTCCAAAACATTCAAAAATACTGACTATCATATTGTGTTTACTACAACATAACTAACTTATTAAGCATTCATAACCGTCCAATCCTGTTGGAATTTAACTGTATGACCTCAAAACACATTAGATTAAATTCCCTATAGTGAAGTCATTGGATAATGATGTTATCTGACTATAATAGAGTAATTGGGATTGGGAGACCAGGTGCATGTTGCGAATAAATGATTGTTACAGTGGAGGAAGGGGGTGTGGGTTGGGTGTCTAGAGTCGAAGATGAATCTTGATTGGGCCAAATTTGACCCAGAGTCACCCACAACAATGCACTGTTGGGTTTTCCCAGACCCAAACACCAAATTATACACTTTTTTGGGGGGGAAACCTTCAGACTTTGCTAAAACTGCTGCTGCTGTGGTGGATATCATGAAGCCTTGTTCTGATAAATAAAACTAAAGGGTAGTTCTTATATAATTTTAACTTGAAACGGGTCACAGGAGACCCGAACGCAACATAAGGGTTAACACTTCTGGGTTCCTTCCTCTCAGAGTCCATGTTTTTTTTTCATAGGTTTTGGGTTAAATTCCTCATATAAGATCTGTTGTGAAATTCAAATCAACAAAATGTTAGGCTTTGTCTTACTGGTCAACATTTTAAACTTTTACGTGTCTTAGAAATAGTGGATGATAACAAGGGGCTAAATGAGAATGCAAATCATTAGCTGCCTTTAGCGTAGCGAGAGTGACGTGAGGTTATGTGTCCATTAATTTACAGCAGTGCAGGTGCAACTACAGTTTTTACTTCTAGCAAGTGCATTCTAGCTTCAACTATTATAAAAATGGTGTTAATATATGTAGATTATCCTGTTGAACAAAACGTGAATGTATCATAAACGTGTTTGCCACAGAGCTTATTTTCTGTAATATTCTGAAATCCAATATTTAAAAAATCCTATTGGTTTTATGTTTACCCTTGTGATTCTAACTTCCAGGTTAGCCTACAAAAACATGTCATCACTGCACCACTCTATGTCATGTACCCAATAGCACTCATCAGCAAGGGAGATATATAATGTAGATTAAAAAAAAGCTAATGTAATACTATATAATCATTATTTTTAAACCAATAATTGAATGTCAAAGCTAAATTACATGTTACAATTTTCGATCACTTCTCGGCTGGTCACAACTGTACATTTTTCAGGTTTACCTGCTGAGTGGAATCAGGAACAACACTCTGCTGGAGTATGACTCCTTGCACAGTTTCACAGAGACCAACACCACCACACCAGTGAAGGTAGTGCAGCTGCCTTTTCATTGGATGGGGTCAGGTCAGGTGGTCTACAATGGATTCCTCTACTACCATAAGGCAGACACTCCAAACCAGATACTGAAGGTTTGTGGAAAGTAGTTAAAGCCTAATATTGTATATATGTGGTTTCCCCAAATAGGGTGTTTCTTTGTTGCTCTGTTTGTTAAATATAAAACGGATTGAAAAAACGTTTTAAACTGGAGGTGACCATTAAAGGATCACATAGCTTTGCAGTAGTGAGAACACTGGCTGCTCATTGCAACGATTTGGGACTTTTATGGTGTTGAAGTGAAACTGCTGTGTAGTTTTGGCAGGAGACTGACCTCAGATCATTCCAGAGGGGCTTAGTCATTGGGAGTTGATTTCTGCCCTGTTTCCTGTTAGCTAAGGTCAGGGAGCATACAGTTCTAAAATAAACACTTTGTTCCAGAGAAATTAGCTGATCTTTTTTAAGATACAGTATTATGAAGCAGATGTCATTGCCAAAGAAATTTTACTGGGAAAAAATATATATAAGAGTTACAAAGTGGAAAAAAAGGTTCTATTAAAATTACCGTACTAGACACATTCTCAAAAACTATAACATGGTGTCCGAGACATTTTGTATATACATTTATGGTTAGACAATGAATTCAGCTGACCTTGAAGATCCATGCCTTTTCCTTTAGCACCACCATGAGGCAGAAATTGTGGTACTGTGTAAAGTGTCTCCACAACTATTGAATGGATTGTCATGAAAGTTTTATGTTATCCTATCTTTTCAATAATATAATACATTATGGAGACATTTTAAAGACCTCATGTTCTCAGCAATTGTTCACTGGGTCAATATGCTGAAATCAACCACATGAGGTTCACAGTTTTGTTATAGTTCTTGAATCCTACATCAGATTTGCAAGCAAGGCAGATTTCTTGATATTGAACTGCTGAAATAGCCCTTTCAATATTTTACAATAAAGCATCTGGGAAAGCACAAAGACTTTAGTGTAGGCTGTTTGGGCTCATCCCATTTGGTGGTAAGAATCATGTCTGGCAACACTGAATAACTAAAAACACACATTTTTATGAAAGTATTTCTGATTAACTCTATCCTTATCTGATTTTCTCACATGAAGGTAGACCTGTTGAATGGTACCGTGGTGGACAGTACACTTGTACCAGGAGCAGGTCGTCTACCAGTTTACAGTCTGAACCTCAACACCTACCTGGATATGGCTGTGGATGAACTTGGCCTCTGGGTTATCCATGCTGACCCTGAGTATGGAGGAAACCTGGTCATCACCAAACTGGATAAAGGTAGAGAATACCACATCTGTGCATAAATATTTAAGTAACGTAACAAGTGCTGTGTCTCAATTTGGGTACTTCTGTACATACAGGTGATATTTTAAGTGAAAGTGCATCCCAATGCAAAGTATGGCAACATGCCCAAAAGTACTCATAAAGGTCAACAATGTTAAGTTTGGAAGACTGGACACATCTTAATGATCGCCATCTCATTTATTGGGTTAATTGAGAAGTCTGTAATGTATCCTACTGCTAACAATAATGTTGCTAACTAGCTAGCCAAAAGTAGCAATCCGCATTCACGTACTTTGAGGGCACCGCAGCTGTTTGCGATTTGAGAAAACAATACACGGTAAAGATTCACACAGTGTTCACTCCGTACTGAGGGAAATGTCTGAATTGATCAATTTTCTTATGTTTCTTTTTCATCTCAGGAAGTTTGGCAGTGGAGTATACCTGGGATACACAATGCAGAAGCCGTGATGCGGAAGGAGCCTTCCTGATATGTGGCACCCTCTATGTGGTCTACAACACACGCTATGGAGGTCGCTCCACCATACAGTGTCTCTATGACATTCATGACACCATCCACAGGTTGGATAACACACAGAAACAATATTACCTTGACACAAATATAATAATTAAGCAAATATATACACACTAAACAGAAACAGGGAAAATAAATATAAATCACAGTGTTTAACAAACATTTAATCCAGATTCACAAAATCACACTTTGCATTCACTTCAATGTGTTTTTAAAAACTGGAGCACTGTTCACTTTATTCTGCATTTTCCCTTTTCTGCAGCGATGAGAGCCCTGTAATGTTCTTCCCAAAGCGCTACACCAGCCACAGCAGCATCCACTACCACCCCGGAGACAAAAAGCTGTATGCCTGGGACGACGGCTACCAGACAATATACAAAGTGGAGACACGCAGAAATGACCAGCTCACTAAAGAATAAAGATGATATACATCTTTCAAAACTTGTGTTATCACTAACCAAATTTACAAAAGCATCACTG
Organism: Eleginops maclovinus; assembly: GCF_036324505.1. Classification (NCBI taxonomy): domain Eukaryota; kingdom Metazoa; phylum Chordata; class Actinopteri; order Perciformes; family Eleginopidae; genus Eleginops; species Eleginops maclovinus. The sequence goes on from NC_086350.1 coordinate 24,299,104, forward strand.
AGGGAGCATTTTTCACAAGTACCTTATAATCTACTGTTGTATAGTTATCTTTTGCTGGCAATAGATGCTAACTTTATCAATAGTAATTGTTAAAGGCATAAAGACAATGTCCAACCAAAGCCATTTTATACATTATGTAGGCTTTATACTTTGTATTAAAACAATAAAGAACATTTAAGTGTTATGTGTATTTTACTTGCTGTCAATGAGATATAAAAAATACATATTCACACTAAAATATATGCTGGCCAAGATTAGGGATAAGGAATGATTGTGCAGTTCATTTATACTGTTGTTTCAACTGGTTTTCTTCCTTTCGATCTGATGCGTACAGTATATACCAGTATACTGGAAATGAAATCAATCAGTCAGTTTGTCTTTAAATCAAGGTCCGACCAGACACATTGATAAGTAGACCTCCACACAATTATTACAAAAGCAGACAACCAACGATGTAGTGACAAAATAGAAACAATAGAAACAAATAAGATATAAGATTACAAAAACATAGTGAATCTTTAGCTTACCTCTTAGCTTAGAGAGATATTATGTTGTAAATGTCCTTCATGTGTGAATTGTAGCAGCCTTAGGTAAAGAACTCTATTTACTGGACCAAAAGCCATAAGATTCAAATGATCTAAGAGATGTGTGGTAGGAAGACCTAACAGCAGATCTTGACACTGTTGATGAATAAGCTATTATGAGATGAGTAGGCAATATTACTTCTTATACACTTTAGGCTATTATAAAGAGAGCAATGATGATGAGTATGGAATTAGTCATCATTGATGAAGCAAGCTTTGATAAATAGGAGTTTACTGCAAAGTAGTGATGGGACAGTATGAGAATACAGGAACAGACACATTGCTAAATAACCTATAGGACTATTCACTCTGAATTTAAAACAAGTCTATGTTTAAAACAGATATCTGGAGAGTATCAAAGTCTTTAGAAGTCACCAACAGATCTTTCGTTCTGTCTATGACAATTGTCAATGTGTAAAAACTCACGCCGGCAAAATCCAGCCAGGCACCTTCTTTGATGCTTTTCAAAAGTATGGTATGTCCAATGTTAAAATTGTTCATTTTAAGAATAACTCTTCTCTAGTTTTTTTTATTCAAACATTATGATATTAAATATTCTTGTTATGTAATTCATTAAATTACATGTTTTGCTAATGTTAATTCAAATGACTTTGTTGGAATTGTTCCCATGCTGTATGTATCTCTTTCGCGTTTTATTTTCTCCTCTGTGTAAAATAGTGTCTCTACCATAGACTGTATAATTGTCTCTACAGCTGGAGTCCACTCTTCTTAGTTTGAACATCTCTGATCATCCCGCCTATTTTCAGTTACTGGCTACGTCATGAAAGGGGCGGGTCCAGTGTGACCGTTGAGTTTGACAGTCGCCAGCAGGCATTGTTTGCTGCTGTGATTTTTAAACGGTCGTTCAACTTTAAACCACTACCTTTCTAACTATGAGGAGGAGAAACAGTAGTAACGCCAGCAGGAGAAGTTCCACAATAAGAAGACGCAGTGAGAACTTGCGTTTTGATGAATTCGGCTTTGTTCTTACTAAACGAAAGGACAAAAAACTTCATCACCGATGTCATGATTACAGGTGCGGGACAGGGGAACATCAATGTAACGTTAGCTCGTGAAGACTAGCTTAACTAAGCTATTTAACGCCATCTGTTAGTTAGCATAATAGGAGTGTGTTAGCCCAGAGCATTTCAAGTTATTACGGACAGTTAAATTAACACTTGACGCTAGAATAATCACTTTTTAGGACACTCACTGACACCGTCACACCCAAATAATGTTTTATTTTATTATTTGCATTCGTTGTTACTTAATTACAAAAAACGTAAATGTGCGTTGATGGTAGCGTTAACATTAGTGATATGCAAAGGACTATTGTGCTAAACTTTGTAAAATTCAGAGGTCGAAGAAGTACTCAGATTATTAATACTACAATGCTACAGTGAACAATACTCTGATTCAAGGAAAAGTCCTGCATTCAAAATGTTACTTAATCAAAGAAAAAAAGTATTTGCATCAAAATAAACTTGAAGTTCCAAAAGTAGAGGCACTCAAAACATTGGTAAAGGTGGGGATTATTGAATTACTCTATACACTACTGGGTAGCTTAACCTATAATAATATATTATAATTTGTGTCGATTCACATTTTGTATTAATAACGTAAATCTGCAAAGTAATTAGTAACTAAATATGTCAAATAAATGTAGTGGAATAAAAAGTACAACATTTGCTTAATATTAACACAAGTAAAGTTCAAGTATCTCAATGTTTTACTTGAGTACATTACTTTAGTGAATGTTACATTACACTATTGCTAAAGTTAAGGTGCAGAGTTAGCTGTTAATCCTGAAAGTTCAACATATTTTACATTTCTGGAATGAAGTTTTTCACATTACTTTTTAAATGTATAACTTTTTGAAATATGGAATACATAAGGTAACATTCATCTCTGAGTTATTATAAATGACGGATTGTATTTTTAAAATAATGTTTCTTAATGTTTGGTAAACCTGCCAAAAATCTGTCATAGGTTTACTTGACTTGAATTATGTAACATTAAAATGTACCCTGTATTTGGCAGGTATCGGGTATTGTCTTGTTAAGTTTAAAGTGCTTAAAAGTTAAATGACAAAATGGTGTAACCAATATGGGATCAAACTATTTTTTTACAGTTTTTATTCAACAGAAGAATGCTGAATTGGTGCTTTCTTGTCAGAATGTATCTTACGTACCTTTGAGACAGAGATTACCTCATGTTGCCACTCCTGCACAAATTGATGAATAGCGTTACTTCCAGCACATCTATTTGTGGGCATATTCTTTTCCCCCTGGATTAAAGCAAATTCCCCTACACCACACTGGAATAACTTCAGCGGTTTCATGATAAAAAAACTAAATTCTATCCTGATTCTGCTCAACATAGCCATACAATCTCAATGACCAGTGATTGTTTTTAAATATGAGGCCAGTGTTTGCTGATTCCCAATAACCGATGAATCACCCTGAGCTCACCATGTGTTGTCCCCATCAGCTACCCTCAGCTGAGCCCAGTGAGAGTGAAGGAGCTGTGTGAGCTGCTCAGCTACTGGAATGGAGCCAGCTTTCTCTGCAAGAGTCAGGTGAGTCAATTATAAACCACCTAACCATCAGTTAGATGTTAACAGTTTACCCTGATTTTGCAGAACCAGTTTTCTTCACACTCCTGCTGTGTTTTCAGATTGAGCGATTTATCAGGATGGGTATTCCCCCGAGTCTGCGAGGCAGAGTTTGGAAGTGTCTCCTCACCATTGACAATCTGAGAGATACCAGTGACTTCAACTACCAGGTAATATACAATCAGACGTTTACTGTAAAAAAAAAAAGCCCTAAGGTGATCCTTACATTTATAATATTGCAGACTCTATAGCATTCCTTTTTTTTTGTTATATTAGTTTTTACAAACTTTTTTGAGGCAGTGATTTCCAGAAATATGTCAACGCCGTAGCAAAAACAAGTAATGTAATTATTTTCAAAAGCTGTTTCTGAATTATTTTGAAATACATTTTAAACCATGTCAATATCGAAAAATAAATAACTAATGTGGCTTTTATTCTTCAGTTTGTTTTAGATAGGGAAACATTTTTTGAGAAAAATAATTAGCAAATAAGCATAAAATATATTGATGATTGATGAATTGCTGTAGCCATTTCTAAAGCAAAAACTGCGTTAACTTCTTCTTTTGTAGATTCTGACCAATGATTACAATCTTATGACTATCCAAAAAGATGCCTTAATACATCACTCTACTATCAGAGGGTTGTTGGTCTGGTTTTAAACTAATCAGAATACTTCATTTATCCGCATGTTATTGGGTTTCTTGACAGTTTCTCCTTTTTTAGAAGGAAATAAAATGAAAGATAAAAAAAAGGACAACATTTATATAAACATGAAAAGCTAAAGTAATAATGTGCAATAAAAAGATGCAGAATGAACATATTCATATCAATAAACAAATAAAATATAATAAAAGTATTTATTTAAATGAGCTGTCAAACAATTAAACATTTTGATCTAATTAATCACAAGGTCTCTTGAATTAATTTCGATTAATCACAAAACTAAATATGACTGAAAAATTCAGTTTCTGTGTACTGTTCTCAGAACAGAAAGATAAATGACAAGAAGCGGATATTACATTTGTTCTTTATTAATGACAAATATATATATATTTTTAATTCTAAACAATTTTGGCAACTTAGCCATCGCTCTTTTTCTTTAGCGAATACAGGATAGGTGAATGAACGTTTTTCTTTTTGAACAAACACTTTCACACAATTACATGAGGCCCTTTTACCTTTTGTTTATTCATCTTTTAGCCAGTTACTAAGGCAAACTCTGAATGTAAAGCGGACCCTTTCTTCTGAACAATATGGCCTGCGACTGAGAAGAGTCGTTTGCACAGAACCGTGGATGCAGGAGAAACTAGATATTTTTGGGCAAGCAGGGCCAGCTTGTCATGTGCTCCTGAATGAGCAGCCCACCACTGCATGGGGCAGTCCTCCATACTTATGCTTGGCTCTGCTCGGTACCTTTGTATGTCTCTGTCAGGTTGCACCTCTTCATCTGACTCTGAATCTGAGCCCATCTGTAGAAGGGGAATTTTCTTCCTGGGTGGTCCGTCTTGAGAAGTCAGCAGAGACCTTCTGGGTGATTGTTCATAAAGCATGCCTCCAAGTGAGGTCCACACCTCTTCCCTTTCACTCTTGGGCAGACTCTTCAGGTCTTTGAAACGTGAATCCTGCGCTGTTGCAAGCTTGAGGCATGCATTGTTAGTATTTTCTTGGCGGGAGGCTAGGTTTTCCATGAAGATTGTCTTTAATCTCACCACATATGCAGGGTCTTCTTCAGATTCAAATGAATCATCTCGCGTCATTGCGTTAATTTTGACAGCCCTAATTTAAATATAACTTAAAAATGAGTAGTACCTTTCTAAAAGCAGAAATGAGAACCTCTTTAAAAATGGTCACTTTTATCCCTCTCAGCAGTGAGAGGGCTTTTGTTCTGAAATTGTCTTGAATTTCTTTCTTATATGAAACACCAAGGTTTGACCATCAGATGTTGCCATTTTGCATCAGTGCTTCAGAAAGCTTAATTTCCTCTATTACTACCAACAATTTTGTTCTGGTGTTACTAACGGGTTAGTCAGATGTTAGTGAAGTCATATCTGATAGTGGAATTTGTTGGTCTTTCTCCAATAGAAGTGTTTGTTGGAGGTGCGAGGGCCCCTGGTGGACCTGGGAGTCAGTGAGTATGGCATCCTGTCGGCCATTACCACCCTGAGCGAAACCCAAAACGACCTGGGTCTGAACCAACAGCTCCCCATCTGCTCCGAGCTGCGATACTCTGCAGACGACATCACGCTCTTCAGACAGATCGCACTGGACCTACGTGAGTGTAAACTGGGGGATACATGTGTAGGCTGTTGAATGTTGTTTGTTGAGAAACCTAGCCATGAATTTGTTGAAGAAGCATACATTGGTTAATTTTGAGGGGTAAGTTTAAATATTACTATGTGTTGCAGTGAGGTATTTTTGTATTCCAATCCATAAATTACCAAAAAAACAAAAAGCATTGCACAGTAAACATTAACGGAATACAGTGACAACTAACCAGAACTGAAAGAGATGCAGTAATGTGCAACAAAATAATAGGAAAATATAAGTATGTATTTACATATGACAAATGTAATAAAAAAAGCTACAGTATGACAGTAGTATGAACAGTAGTATGAACAGTAGTATGACAGTAGTATGACAGTAGTATGACAGTAGTATGACAGTAGAGCAGGGATTCTGTGCTGTGTATCACACTATATGATAACTGTATAATAAATCGGTTTGTGAACAGTAGAATAGAAATGAAAGATTCTGTACTGCTGGTAAATATATACATATAAAAACAAGAGGGAATAAAGATGAATATACTGTAGACAGTTATATACACTGACTCCTTTGTTTATACCACTATATAAATACAGTGAGTAAATATGAGTATAGATACTCCTCTATATGTACAGCGGGTAAAATCAGTATTGAACACGTCACCATCCTTGTCAGTGAATATATTTCTAAAGGTGCTGTTGACATGAAATTGTCATCAGATGTCGATAACAACCCATGGAATCCATACATGCAGAGAAATCAAACTATAGATGTCCATAAATTCATTTATGTGTATTAAAATGGAATGGCACAGGGAAAAGGTATTGAACACGCTTATTCAAATGTATTTAATACTTCGTACAAAAGCCTTTGTTGGTAATGACAGCTTCAAGACGCCTCCTGTATGGAGAAACTAGTCTCACGCATTGCTCAGGTGTGATTTTGGCCCATTCTTCCACACAAACAGTCTGTAAGTCTTGAAGGTTCCGTGGGCCTCTTCTATGAACTCTGATCTTTAGTTCTTTCCATAGATTTTCTATTGGATTCAGGTCAGGTGATTGGCTGGGCCATTCTAGCAGCTTTATCTTTTTTCTCTGGAACCAATTGAGAGTTTCCTTGGCTGTGTGTTTGGGGTCATTGTCTTGCTGAAATGTCCACCCTCGTTTCATCTTCATCATCCTGGTAGATTTTTATCAAGAATGTCTCTGTACATTTTTCCATTCATCCTTCCTTCAAGTATATGAAGTTTGTCAGTGCCGTAAGCTGAAAAACAGCCCCACACCCTGATGTTCCCACCTCCCATCTTCACTGTTGGTATGGTGTTTCTGGGGTGATGTGCAGTGCCATTTGACCTCCATGCATGGTGTGTATTATGGCATCCAAAGAGTTCAATTTTGGACTCATCTGACCAGACTGCATTCTCCCAGTATTTCACAGGCTTGTCTAAATGTTGAGCAGCAAACTTCAAACGAGCTTCAACATGATGCTTTTTCTTCAGCGATGGAGTCTTGCGTGGTGAGCGTGCATACAGGCCGTGGCGGTTGAGTGCATTACTTATTGTTTTCTTTGAAACAATTGTACCTGCTGATTCCAGGTCTTTCTGAAGGTCTCCACAAGTGGTACTTGGCTCTTGAACAACTCTTCTGATAATTCTTTTCACTCCTCTGTCAGAAATCTTGCGAGGAGCACCTGATTGTGGCTGGTTTATGGTGAAATTATGTTCTTTCCACTTCCGGATTATGGCTCCAACAGTGCTCACTGGAACATTCAGAAGTTAAGAAATCCTTCTGTAATGCCATCAGTTTGTTTTTCAACAATAAGGTTTGAAGGTCTTGAGAGAGCTCTTTGCTTTTACCCATCATGAGATCTTTCTTGTGTGACACCTTGGTAATGAGAGACTTTTTTATAGGCCATCAGTTGGGACTGAACCAGCAGATATTAATTTGCACTGACAAGGGGCAGGATTGCTTTCTAATTACTGATAGATTTCAGCGGGTGTCTTGGCTTTCCATGACTGCGTCTCCCTTTCTTCATGTGTTCAATACTTTTTCCCTGTGTTTTCCCTGTGTTCCATTTTAATACACATAACTTAATGTATGGACATCTATGGTTTGATTTCTCTGCATGTGTGGATTCCATGGGTTGTTACTGAGAAACATGGTGACGTGTTCAATACTGATTTTACCCGCTGTATCTATAGAAGATATAGAGTTTTTAAACAGTTTTTTAAAATAAAAGATAAGTTCTGATGGGCAATCATGTTTATGATACTTACACATTTTGTTCAGCAGGATAATCTACACCTTCAGCCTCAATGCAATGGCGAGGAGCTAAAAGCCATCGTTAGGCTTTAAACAAACTACATCACAGTCATGTGACTTTACGTCAACATTTTATGTCGTGGAATGAAACGTGAAAATGAATTTAGCTTGTATTAAACATAGACCCTACTTTAGTTATATACCCAAACATGTGGATGTGCTAAATGCTAAATCATTTCTGGGATTGATGTCTCTTTTCTGCACCGCTCGATTGGAAATGTTGACCTTCAGAACTACTTGTTTAACTATACTCTTGCTGTCGCACAATACACTTTTTTTAATTTTAGTTCACCAGGTCTGGAGTTATATTTAAAGTGACTGAATAAAGAAAAGCACAGCACAATTCTGAGTGTAAATGAGAAGTTTCAGAGATCATACAATCTCTGGGATTACCAAACACAAGGGCCTAACTCCTGCTGTTCCTGTATTGAATGTCATCCTTTATTTGGGAAATAGTTATCAGTATAAAACCCACTGATAGCAGAACCTCAAAACAGATCATTACTCCCAAACTCCCATATGGACCCCAACCATGATGTTCAAAAGACCAAAAAAATTGTATATGCAATAGCTAGTACTGATTTTATAGGTTTAGTTAGTGTTAAGAAAACAAATTTTAGAAATGAAAATCACAAAACATTTGTTTGTGTTTATTTTGTATGAAATCTTCTCAACTTAAAGCAGCTTTAGTCAGAAGTATAATTCCATTTCTCAATCCTTCTATAGTTGAAGAGATGAATATTATTCATCTTTATTCTAGAAAATCGTACGTAATGTGATGATGCTCAAAACTAAGAGTCTTCTCTTGATCAATCTCCCTCATTGAGGTGCGTGCCATCTGCATTACGAGTCTCACCCGTGGGGTTCTATTAATGATCCTGTTTAGCAAAAAATGCAGTAATTATGAGGGGCTCATAGCAAACCAAGGCTGGTTCAAAGGGCCAAGGTTATGCTCATCACACTCGCCTCCTAGGCACTTTATTTTCTCAGTTTTTAAACGTGTCCCCACTGCTAACTCAGTACATGTCAGCACCGTCTTAAGTTGTGGTAGAGGAGTTTGGATGTCCAGAAGAGGATTGGAGAATGTCATAGGTCAGATGAAACCAAATAGAACTTTTTGGTTAAAAACTCAATCGTCGTGTTTGGAGGAGAAAGAATGCAGAGTTGCATCCAAAGAACACCATACCTACTGTGAAGCAAAGGGGGTGGAAACATCATGCTTTGGGGCTGTTTTTCTGCAAAGGGACCAGGACGACTGATCCGTGTAAAGGAAAGAATGAATGGGGCCATGTATCGTGAGATTTTGAGTGAAAACCTCCTTCCATCAGCAAGGGCACTGAAGATGAAGCGCGGCTGGGTCTTTCAGCATGACAATGATCCCAAACACACCGCCAGGGCAACGAAGGAGTGGCTTCGTAAGAAGCATTTCAAGGTCCTGGAGTGGCCTAGCCAGTCTCCAGATCTCAACCCCATAGAAAATCTTTGGAGGGAGTTGAAAGTCCGTGTTGCCCAGCGACAGCCCCAAAACATCACTGCTTTAGAGGAGATCTGCATGGAGGAATGGGCCAAAATACCAGCAACAGTGTGTGAAAACCTTGTGAAGACTTACAGAAAACGTTTGACCTCTGTCATTGCCAACAAAGGGTATACAACAAAGTATTGAGATGAACTTTTGTTATTGACCAAATACTTATTTTCCACAATCATTTGAAAATAAATTCTTTAAAAATCAGACAATGTGATTTTCTGGATTTGTTTTCTCATTCTGTCTCTCATAGTTGAGGTATACCTATGATGAAAATTACAGGCCTCTCTCATCTTTTTAAATGGGAGAACTTGCACAATTGGTGGCTGACTAAATACTTTTTTGCCCCACTGTAACTATGTAGGTTCTATTGTATTAGGGGGGAAATAGAAACAAATGTAAGTTACATTTTCCTGTTCCATTCTGCAGAGCGGTCCTTCCCGACCCACCGCTCTCTGATGGGGGACAGCCCAGAGGCCATTGAGGGTCAGGCTAAACTCTTCCGGGTCCTCATCGCTTACGCCAAATACAACTCACAGGTCGGATACAGCCAAGGTAAGGATCATGCTTTCACTGCAATCATTTATACAACACACGTTGGATTCTAAAGCTCCTTTCACACATGAAATGCAATCCTAAAATGATGCAGCCATTATCCAGAGGAACTGAATGTTAGAACACAAATGATTTATATTATTCAGACAATGAGACTGCTTAAGGCCTAAAACTCCTGCTTTGCTTCCCGGGAAATCCCATTGAAGTGTCTATTATCAGTTTATTTGGGAAGTAATTTAATGAGATATGCAGTTCATACATAAACCACTAGATGGAGGCAGAGGGCTATTCATTCATAGAGTTACTGCATCAGGCGCTTTCCTCCACAGGAACTCTGTAATATGAGACACAACTTCTGTCATGTATTTATTACACTTAATAGTAACAATAAAGATAATGATAGTAATGCAAATATATTAGCTTTTTAATTTTGTAATGTATAATTTATTATTAGTGTTTTAATTTTGATTAATGTTGATATTTAATTCAGAAAACAAAACAATTATATAATGAAAACCATTCTTAGAAAATCACAAAAAACATTTTATTTGTGTTTATTTTGTATTGAAATCTGGATCATCAGCATGTCTTTAAAAAACAAGTTTAAGATCAGAAACGTATGAATTCCGATGTTCTCAATTCACTTCATATATACATTTGACAGATGATGGAATATTTATATTCAATCTTGGTTTCTAGAAAACAGTACGTCAATTGTGATGACATGCAGGTGCAGAAACTAAAGAGTCTTCCCTTCTCTTGATCAATATCCAATTGAAGGTTGACAGTGACACCTCTGCATTACAGTACGTCCTGCCCTGCTGCTTCTATTGTGATGTATCCTGTTAGAAATAGAGATGCAGTAATTATGATGAGGGCTCATACAAACAACTGGCTGTTCAAAGTGTCCCACGGTTATGCTCTGCCATCGCACTCCTAGTCATTTTATTTTCTCAGCGGTTTCATAAAACAAGTTTGTTCATGTCATCTTCAATGTTTTTATGCAGTGTGTGTGTGTGTGTGTGTGTGTGTGTGTGTGTGTGTGTGTGTGTGTGTGTGTGTGTGTGTGTGTGTGTGTGTGTGTGTGTGTGTGTGTGTGTGTGTGTGTGTGTGTGTGTGTGTGTGTGTGTGTGTGTGTGTGTGTCTCTCACAGGGATGTCCTACATAGCTGCAGTGCTGCTGATGCAGTTGGGGGAGGAGGAGGCGTTTTGGGCTCTGACAGCGTTGTTGGATAAACCCAAATACCTGACCCAGCTGTTCGACCTCAGCCTCACCAAGTAAGAATGAGCTTAAACATATAAATAATAAATACAATTATACTAACAAATAAAGGGAGTGACTAACTACATATCGAAAAAGTACTACAAACTAAGTACTGGATAGAATATAGTGTTTAATGAACAGAATTGGTTGTGTCATTTATTTTATTTTATTTTTATGTGATTACATCTTTTAAGTCGTACAATGCCTCGATAAGACAGAAAACTCAGTTTTTTGATCAATAAAGTATAACTCATTTTGATTTAATTTGAATGGTTTGAATTTAATCTTAATAAAACCTTTTGAAAATTCAGGAGATGTTATATTTGGTGCCCTGCTGTCAAAGAAATCATAACCACTGAGCACCATTCTCAAAAGTGTCTCACACTCTGAGACTAAAACATCAGAGCTGCAATATTTATCCAATCAGTCAAGAGAAGTAGCAGCAACATCACTTTGCTAGGACATTTGTGTGGTTATGTGTACAGTGGGGATGATGTACAGTATATGGTTCCAAAAACACTTCCTACTTTTGCATCTTAAAGGTAAATGCAGAGAGCTACATTATGTGCCAATTGCACACGCTTATAAAATGTATGTATATGCACTGGCACTGCACTAACATTTACATTTACTTGAAGACAAGAGTATTCTAACTTATTCTGTGTATTTGATAGTATGTATTGTTTGGATACTCTTTTGATATTTATGTAAACAGTTGGTGTTTATATTTTTACTTATGTGTAATGAATATTAACATTCTGCTGCGACCTAAATAATCAATGTCAATGCAGACGCCACTTATGGCTGTGTCCTGAATTGAAAGCAGTTTAACGTTTGGAACGCAGCAGCGCGCACTGCTTGTCAAGTGACAACGAACAACCAATCACAGTCAGAATACCCGTTTCCTGTCCTCCGTAAACAGTGGATTTTTTTACTGCAGGGCCAAGGTTAGCCAGAGTCTAAGATCTGTACAGTGTTTCAACTATTAAATAAGTATATATAAAAGTGTATAAGTTCTGCGGCTAAAATGTCATAGTGTTGACATAGGCCAACACACACACGGAGCTGAGCAGAGCAAGGAGAACACAATTCTCCACCAAGACAGACATATTTAACATCAAGTACAATGATATTATGGATTATTAATTATTAAATAAATAAAGAAGTCAGAGAGTGTATGGAGTGATAAGAAAGGGAACGTTTCATCCTCTAAAGCAGCTGTATGCAGCATTTACTGTTTTAATGGCACACATTTGTTCATTAGTGTATACAGTACTTACTAACTGACCATGCTTTGCTGATGCAACAGTGGTTACAGAAGCATTAAACCTGGCATGCACGCGTCACAGGTGCGCTCCGGTTCTTCTACCAATAGCTCTACTCCTCTTCTAAACTGTAATACTTTGTCTCATCAGGGTCCAGCATCAGGTGAAGGTTTTCGACCAGTTTCTGAAACACAGGAAGCCAAAGCTCTCTCAGCACTTGGTGAGTGCATTATCATTACTGTTCAGATTCTCAATCCCAGGGTTCTCTACGTAGCCTAATATACTTTGTTTTTGTGCGGAATGACCCTTTTACCATGGTGTTTGAGCAGATACCGAAAAAGTGAAAGAACATCTCTGTTTGTACTGGACATTTGAGAGTTGACTAAGAGGGAAAATGTTTTTCTGAATGTGTGTATGTGTTTGTGTTTCAGTCCATAAATGGCTAAGTGATGAGTAGCTAATCTGCGAGAGAGAGGCCACTGTAATGTATCCATCAGCAGCTGGGCCTCTCCTGTCATCCACTGTGTTCAGCTGTAGGCTCGTCATGTTCACTTAGTCTCTTAAATCCCCCCCCCCTGTCCCTGCTGTTATTTATTGTGCATTCAGAGAAATTCACAGCAGACACTTATGGATAAGAGATTATTTCCCTTTACCAAAAGAAAGTCCTGAAGAAAGCTAAATGCATCAAAACATGGGCAGAATAAATCTGACAAGCTAATGAGGCGAAAGTTATAAACATGCTTAGTATAACTTAAAGGGAAAGTTTAAAAGTCACAGAACTCTCTCCACGACAGATGTGGTTGTTTACATATTGCAACGTATTGTAAGTCTCCTTGGTTGAAAACCCCAGCCAGAGTAAAGGTTATGTAATGGAAGATGCAGAGCAGTGATACAAGATGAAAGAGTCTGTACATGTAATGAACTCAACAATGTGGAAGACATTTACTCTACTTTTTTATGATGAGCTTCACACATTATTTAAAGAGTTCTTCTTTAAAGAGGCCCTATTCTGCTTTTTAGGGGTTTTCCCTTTTCCCTTAGAGTTTTATATAGGTTTTTATGAATGTAAATGGTATGTAAAGGCTAAAATCCCTGTGTTCCCTCCAGAGGGGGTTCCTACGCCCGGCCTGAAACGCCTCCATTGGACTCCTTTTGTTTATTTCTGTAACATAGTGACATCACAACGTAACACTTACGCTTCTATTGACTAGCAGTCCAACACGTTGTACTTGACAGGCTAGGGGGACAACTGTAAGTGTTTGACCAATCCCAGCATAGCCTCCCCGCTAACAAATCAGAGCAGACTGGGCTCTGGTTTCAGACAGATGGTGAAAAGAGGTGCTGCAGTATGAGGAACAAAACGCTAAACTATGGTGACATTATTCTGCGAGACATCAGAATGCAATGGAAATAGAAATGGAGGATTCGTATGTAAGCCTCTTTATTTGTCCCACACACGTACACAGCGCCAGACGCAATTTGACCTCTGCATTTAACCCGTCCTAGTACTAGGAGCAAGGAAAATCGAAAAGTAAATCAGTGTGTTAGAATCGTCATTGTGAGCCTGTTTGTGTCAGCGTTTCTATCAAAGCCCTGCTGTACAGCCCCACCACGCAACCAGCATTAGCTATTGGGTCAGAGTGTACGTCATCAGAAGTGCATGTTGGATGTCTGAACAGCCTCAGACCATACCCCTTAGTTCCCTTAAAGTATAATTCATCTCAAATACAGTTATAGAAATATGTGGCTTTCTTCTGAGCATTCATCTTCGTTGCAGCCGCTCTGTTCAAAATGTCTAATCTAAGCACGTTCTCACTTTGATGCATCGATTTGTTTCTTTGAAGACGTTGCTATACTTTGCCAACGACTCAGCAGGCCTGGGAGAAAAGCTGCCCTTTTGGAGCCAACACACACACACAGTCTCATACACACAGCACAGGGGCTTATTGTTGGCACAATAGTTAGCCTTATAGAAAGAGGCTATTACAGATCAGTGGTCAGCATTTCTTTTGGAATGGAGCTGTTCAGTAGAGTTAAGGCAAAGCAGCTATAGACAGATTTTTTGTAATTGGGCCGTACTATCAGAGCTGAGCAAACACACTGAAGGCCTTTCAGACCTGTGTTATTATTACTTTGAAGGTCCTCAACGAGGACTAAAGTTTGGTTTTATTAAACGTATTAAAAAAAAATCTGAACGATGTTAATATACAGTCAAAGTGAGTTGAGTCAAGAGGGCAGAAAGAATACCTTACAAAAAGTTGCCCTCTCTTTTTGGTCAAAAACCTAAAATTGTGGGCAAAATAACTGCAAACAAAGTTTAAAAATGTAACAAATGTATCTTCAGGTACTTAAAAATAAAGAAGATCATACAAATTTAGATCGCAAAGCATTTTTCTCGAATCATAATCCTTTTGAAAGATTTTCCTAAAACCATGTGTTTTATTCCAAAAATAAATGTTATTGGTGAAGTGAAATAATAAAGGTCAACATTAGAATTGGTGATCTACATACGTCTGTTAAATATGAAACACTTTCACGCTATATTGCACATTACATGTCTTGGAAGGATGTTTTAGTAGTAGTTGGCAGCGAATCGCAGAGAAATGTCTGTCTGGAATACATGTTTGCTCTTGCGAAATGAACCCCCCCTTCCTCCCCCTTCCCCCTCCCTGCAGGAGTCGGTGGGAATCCTGTCAGTCCACTTTGTGATGCCCTGGTTCCTCACACTCTTCACTTCCCTGCCCTGCTGGGACTCAGTGCTGGCTGTCTGGGATCTCATCATTCTGCACGGTACACACACACACACACACATACACACATATTGGTATGACTATAATTACACATAGTATTTCCAAACCATTGTACAATAATGACATTTACAATATGCATCTATACATGTGTTTTTATACATTTTGAACTGAAGCAGATTTTGTACGCACATTTTTTTTACTTTTCGAAACTAAAAAGTACCCCAACCACTTGTCCCATTTTCATAACCCCTAACTAAACAAGAAAAAAGAACCACAGGAATGATACAGGGGAATGCTGATTATTGTGCAGGACATAACTGAGGAAATATCCAAATAACATATCAATACAAATAAAGTGCGAGAGATGTGAGGCCTGGTGAAGATGGAGATCTAAAATCTGATTCCCTCATGTTGGACCATGCAGACACAAACGGTCCTGCGAGACACATTTTGCTTCTAATTTACAATCAATATGTACACTGATTTTAGTTTTCACTCTCTGCCCTCAGGTCTGTCGGCTGTGTTCCGTACTGCTCTCACCATCATGGAGCTCCTGGAGCCTCGTCTGATGGAGATGAATGATGAGGGAGTGGTGTTACCCCTGCTGCTGAGAGTCCCTGTTGATGTGTAAGTACTGCGAAGTTACACATGTAATAGTTACTGCCTGGTCTGTAAACATAGTGTGTGTGCTCACAAACATAACAAATATTTAAGATAATTTATAAATCTACACAACTGAGTGACATTTCTTACGTTTATTATCCCATATGTTGCACACTTGGACAGCAAAGGGACTTCAAGGAATTAGTTTTACTTCATTTCGATCGAAAATTCTTATTCTTGAACCAGCTTGACACGCAAAACACTCTTACTGAGGATGATATGCACAAAAACACGTTTTTATTTAGCAAGTTTAAGCTGGTTACACCCATAATCCATATGGCTGAACAGGTGACACACTGCTTCACACAACATACTTTTCATTGAATCGGGAAAAGTTTGAAAAACTATGCATTACAGCTGGTTTGTTTTACTTACACTAGCATTATACATCTTCATCCATAACTATATACCTTTATCTTTTCAAAATACGGAAACACAGACACATCAGTGCATCGTAGCTTCATTCTATCGGCCAAATATCAAAGTTGCTATTGCACATGAACATATGAGAATCTTGCAGGGAACAAAACTACATACAAACTGCGTGTACAAAATAACACAGGTCCATTGTCCATTACCTTGGGTCCCACACATATGTGACTCTCCTTAATCCACATTTTGTTTTGGACGTGTTGCGGTGAGACTCGTGGACATGAATATCATCCCAGACCTCCCTCAAGAATGTGTTAATATCACTGGGCCTTCTGAAAAATGTGCAGCACAGTTCTCAGAGCCTAATTTCTGGACTCAGTCCTTAAAAAACCCCAGGCAGCTCATGAATATCAATCAGCTCATCAGGACGGGACATATTTTGACACCAAGCATTCCAGTAAAGCAGAGTGTCGTTGTTTTGCTCTGGTTGTCTTTGTACATGTTTGGATTAAACATCCTTTATGCTAAATTAGTTGCTTCAATGGCAGCCCATGCTGCATTCAGTGGGACCCCCCCCCCCTGTCCATTTGTTGAATATAAACGTCACATGCCGACGGACATGTTTTGTTGACATGGAGCCGTCGTTATGGCAACTCAGCAGGGTCACTGGGTTTTGTATACTGTGTGTGTGTGTGTGTGTGTGTGTGTGTGTGTGTGTGTGTGTGTGTGTGTGTGTGTGTGTGTGTGTGTGTGTGTGTGTGTGTGTGTGTGTGTGTGTGTGTGTGTGTGTGTGTGTGTGTGTGTGTGTGTGTGTGTGTGTGTGTGTGTGTGTGTGTGTGTGTGTGTGTGTGTGTGTGTGTGTCCAACTGGTGCACACTTATCCAGTTTATCATATTTGTTTTTAATAGATAAGCTGCCTTTAACTGCTCACATTTCACCCTCACGGTCCCACTGTTTGGACCCGAGTTTGTTTACCTTGGACAACGATCTGTTCAGCAGACTCTGGATAAACGGAGGCTTTTCATTTCCATAAACATAGCTGTGTCACAGGCAGTGATAAAGCACTTTATCATTAGTCGGGGGGGAATAGGCGTGCTAGGTACGACAAAATGTCTCGCAAAGTGGATTATGAAGGGCAAATCTTTAGGATTATTGCTGGGAACAGCTAAACAACCGTTTACCATTTGAATCTTTTTAAAGGGGCCCTATTTTGCTCCTTTCAGGATCATATCTGTATGTTGTGCCTCTACTGTGACATGTCTCCATGCCTTAATGTTCAAAAAGCTCTTTTTGTTTATTCAATGTTTAAGGAAAAAACCACTTCAGCCAGCTTTATGTGTTTGAGTTAGTTTACATTTTACCGTGCAAATCTAACACAACAGACTAATACCAGATAACATAGTCTTTTACTTTTATTTGCAAATACAGACACACAAACAATAAAATCAGGACATTCTTGTTTCGTCTCATGGGTTTTACCATGCACGGCGCAGCCTCAGCACTTCCAGACTTCACCTGTGGGGCTTACGTTTTTGGAATGGATTTGTATTCCTTGTGTTGGACACAGCAGCAGACATCCAGGTGGAACTCTTCGGGGGTGGGTCAACCTCCATCGGAGAACATTCGCCTAGCTTTTTAGTTTTGAAACATGTTTGACCCAGCGTAGGCAGGAGCAGGAGACATCGTAATGTCATTAGGGTACTTCGTCCCAGCACTCCTTTTTAAGTCCAACATTTTGTGGGCAGATGGGGACCCTGGAGGCAGGGGGACCGTCTTGGCATCAGAGTTTCCATGGTGGTAGTCCCTGCTTTGCTGACCCATAGTGGCTGGCTTTTGAAAGCTGCAGCTTCTGCTAAAAGTCAGATAAAGTCATGTCTATGTCAAAACATTAGTTAGCACACTTTGTTAAAAGATAACTACAACGATGGATCCGATTATTATCTTTGGGATCTTACATTTGAAGTTGTTGAACTCTAATGCTACACTTACCTGTCAGTTTGATCATTACTGGGAACTCTGATGATTTGCCTAGAAAAGATTTATTTTTTGTTAGTATATCTGGTTATTGATAATAGTTTGGGAGCAAATCATTTCGTAGTTGTATGTAACATGTTGTGGCCTTGTGAGATAGATTTGCATTGATTATTACATTTTGCGAATGTGAAATACAGTTCTCAGCTATGAAGCAGATGAAGAGAGTTACCATTGTCCCAGCCTTGTTTTGGTACGGGGAGTACCAAAAGTCCATGTTTGACTTGGTTCAACAATCTGTATAACATAACATAAAGCGCGGTCAGAAAGGTAACACTGTTTAAAGCCTTGTAATCAAAAGAGTTACATTAAACTTCTCAAACTACAATGTTAAAACAACATGTATGTTTATGAAAAAGCAGAATCCTAAATAGTTAAAGATAAGATCCAATAAGACCTACCTCAGTGATATAGTTCCCTCTCTGTGTTGCCAGTAGGCTGCCACTTTCTGGAAATATCCTTTCTGTAAAATGTCCGAGGTTGTGATTGTAGTTCGCAGATGCCAATGTACCTGGTACCAGTCCATGGACCAGTTGGGCACCACTGCTTTATAAAACACTCATTTCTGATTCAAAGTAATATATCCTAAACACTTTTTTCCCCAAAATGTATTGTTCTTAACTTTTTCTAAAAATGGTTATATTAGTTTGAATAATCTGTAAACTGTGATAGGACCCCTTTAATGATTCATCAGCAACATTTCTAGCCAGCTCTTATAACAGCACAGAAGGGTTTCCACACGTTTCTATAAGGAAAGAACCAGACATTTTGATGCATGTGTGAACATCTGCTATTTGTGCATGCATCAAGGCCAGCACTGACAGTCCCATTCTGTACCAGCTCTGGTGTTTAGTGGGCAGCCTGCCACCACGTCACATTGAGAAGTCCTTTTCTGCCTGCTTGGCATCATTATGAAAGCCCGTTCAGAAGTCAACACTAAGTGGTTCGACTGTCTCCCAAGGCAGGATCCCCTTACACTGGGAAGATACTGTGGAAGAAATAGAGCAAGTTTGGAGAAAAAAGAGAAGGGACGATGAATGCAGGGTCAGAAGGGGAGGTGGAGAGAGAGAATATACACTAATTAGCAAAGAGGGAGAAATGAAGAAGAGGAGCAAGACGAGATCTTTTTATTTTCCTTAAGGATCTCTGCTGTTCTACTCTCTGTGAATAGAAGTTGTCATGCATCCATATAGCCCATTCTGATTAATGGTTGGTTGAGAGGCTCGTCCATCCATTTGTTGCGGTCAGTCAGCTGTCATTTTACAACAGTAGACACAGAGTAGCTTCAAAACTCTATGGATGGAATTATTCAGTTTCTGTTCGATGGTGTTTCCATGTTTCCCTAAAGATGTTGGACTCAGTATAGATCAATTGTGCTGTGATTTTAAGTAATATCTTTGACTGCTTTTTCACTTCTCTCTCCGTCCTTATTCAGTAATAGTAACCACTCTGCTTCCCACGGTCTGTTTTAGCCGTCCTATTAGTTAGCTCAATGGATGGCTCCAGTGGTGCAGGAATTAGTCCTAAATCCCCAAAATGAGTTAGCATTTTGACCCTTAAAGTCCCTAGTCTCCAAGTCAACATTTTAAGACCTATTTCATTAAGATGCTAGAATAAGGTCTGTGGTTAAAACAAGCTGAAGATGTTTTTTCACGTTTTGTTTCTTAAGATACCAGTAAACCGTAAATACCCACCTCATGAATGTCCAATGCTTCTATATGTCATAAATACAGCAGTTGCTAACAAGTGACTAAATGAGACTACTAAACATCATCTCTCCGACACGAGTCCGCCTTGAGCCCAGCGGCGGTGATGCACAGCCAAGCGACGCGATGAAGTTAGTTTGGTTCTGGCGATTTTTTATTATGCTTCAGAAATCATAAAGTGGTGTTAATATTTGCTGAACAAATGATAAACATGTGTTTGCTAAAGGGCCTGTTATCTGCAATAATTTGATATCCAATGGAAAAATCCCATTGCTTTTTATCCATGAAGCCCTTGTGATGCTAACTTCCGGGTTAAGGGGCGGCCTTCAAAAATAGGTAATCACTGCAGCACTACATATCTGTTGGTTGCTGCAACATTTTGATCGTGACTTGGATTTATAAATATTATTAATATATGTTGATATATAATGTATCTAATAATTATAACAGTATAATAAATTATATAATAATAACCTTTGTTTCATCCATCCACAAGTAGTGTCGTGGTGTAGTATCAATGGGATCTCAACACACCCCTAGGGGGAGTAGCTACAGTAGTAAAATTGTCTCCATACAGTATAAGATGATAAGAATTACTTAATTTATCCCACACTGGGAAATGTTTGTGTTGCAGCAGCATAATACAATACAAGGCATAGCAAATAAAAAGATGAAATAAACAATTCTAAGTATAGACCTCACAAAGAAGAAATACAAATAAACTGGCATTAGAGAAAATATACAGTTGACTATCTATAAACTGTCAGACAAGTAAACACTACTGGAATGAACAAAATGTATTATATATAATATATTTATTAATATACACTATGTCTGAAAGGGGGCTGATAAACATCTAAACTGTTGAGGATTACTTTGTAACCAGTCGGTGTTCTGAGATCTTTATTTTTTGCGAGGCATTATCTACATCAGCATATTGTTCTGGTCAATGGCAAACTTTAAATGTTTGAGTGTTTTTAGAAGTCAAAGTAGTTTAAAGCACAACTCAAACAGTGTGAATGTTTGAATGATGTCTTCAGGATGGACAGTAAACATGCAATCATTGTTTTGTTATTAGTTGATAATGTTTGTTCATTGTACTGTTAAACTGTACTGCATCTAAAGAATTTATGTAAATGGTTTGCTAACTTTGTTTTGCCACTCTAAACATTGTTCCTACATTTTAAAAAGGAAGAACGTAAACACAACATTTGAACTTAACTATACGCTGGCTATTTAACTAACGCTGTTCATATTTATTCATGAGTTCCCATACAACATCCACTCCCCCTCACCACTGACTTATTTCCCTCTCTTTCAGCACCTATGGATCATGTCCCTCCTTCAGTGTCCATATCTCCTGTTCCCAGCCCTGCTCCTCCTTTATACCTCCTCCTACTCACTCCCTATACACACAGTATTCTTAATACCCTCTCTCAGTCCTATCTCTTTCTCTTTTGTGTACCCCCCTCCTTTGCACTAGTCATTTCCCATAAGCCTCCATAGGCCATCCCTGTCCCCCCATGTTCTCATTTACTTTTTGCCCCCCTCTCTCCTTCTTTTCATGCGACCTCATTGACACACTGACACCCTCGTCAGCTGGAGGGGTCCACACATCATTTGTTTACTTCACATTGACAAGGCTGGTTTCAATAAAGTCTGTGCTTTAGTTTTTTCCCTTTTAAACATTTCCAAAGGAGGATCACTCAGTGGGTCCCTCTTTCTTTTGTTCCTTCTTCTTTTAACATGTTATGCATTTTAAATTTCGTAAATACAACCCCCTGTCTTCCTTGGCCCTATGCTTAAGTGACCTTAAACTGAAAAATTGGTTTAAGATGTTTAGTGTTGGAACCTTAACATCGTGTAAGGTAAACCTACCTCTCATTGTGCCCTTTCAACCAGACATAAAGCAAAAAACCACAGCATAATTTGTGTTTACTTGCTTCAATCAAACTATATGTGCCAGAGAAGAGGCGGGGCCTATCTCCATGTAGATACCGAGATACTTCCAACATTTCATCAGCTATGGCCTAAAAATAACCACTTTTGATGTTGTAAAAATGGCCGATACGTAAAGAAACCAAATAACGTAGTGACTCGGTTCATTACATCATCTGAAGACACATAAGTCGGCTGAATCAATCTTGTTTGCCACAGTTGTATGAACCCTTAGTCGCCATATTTTGCTGTGTATTTATTGCCTCATATTTTTCAAAAGGATGCTGAAATAACTACATGATAACACAGATTTGTAAAAAGGCCAATTTAATGCTTTGTAAGGTGTGCCGCATGACTGCAAGCAAAACACTTTTAAAATGCTTGTTTTATAAAAGGACATTGGATCACCACGGCTAGGCTAAGCTAACATAGTAACTGCTCCGTCCACATTCAAAATAACGTCAATCGACATAGATAAAGCAGAAACTCCAGTTGACATTCAATAGACAGTGTATCATTTTTAAGCATACATTTACATTGATTTGAAAAAATAATAATTCCAGTGTCAATACAAATTTTAGGTACTGTAGAACTGTTGGTGCCAGATATCAAAACGGGTAGGCTTTTTACCCAAATGAAATATAAATAAAAGGAAATTAGGGTTGAGGGCTATTCTCTGATGTCCTGTTTTCAAATCAAATTTGAAGTCAAAAAGGCTAACGGAAGATAGCCATGTAGCTATCATCGGCGTTCTCCATTTCTCACCTTCCAAAACTATGACCTTATTCCAACCTGCTATCAGGAAGAAGAGGCCAGATGTGTCTTTTGGTGTGTGCACCTACACCCACTTGAACAAAGAGGAAAGGATCGGCTAAAGAACAGCTGCAATGGAGCTCATAGCCATTCAGGGCTTAAGGGCTCAACTGAACAGGGGTAGATGGATTTGCTGTCACATAACTTTAAACTAGGTCAACCGGGTTCAAGTGAAGAACCCTCTTTAACCAAGTTTCTCAGTTGAGATGATCAAACAGTTTTCAGCTATACCTCTTTAGTTAGTCAGCCCAACCATTGAGAATCTTTGTGATGTAAATTTGGCATTGACATCTGGAGTCGTCCAACTGTTGTCTTCAAATGCTTTACTGTATGTTAGACTTTGACCAGTAGGATGCCCTCATCATCTATGAAAGGCCTGCTGGAATCCTGCTGGAAGGAGCTGACAGGAAACTTGAAAACAACATTTATTATTCTTCTTCCGCACTCCCCACTAATCTGTCTGTTGCTGTCTACAGCCATTCATCATGATATACTGGGATAGAAAGTTCAAACATGTTATCTATTCCAACTACAAATCACCGTTCTGTCACCATGTATCCCTCCCCTGTCTGTGTTCTTTACCTCCATCTTTGTCACCTCATATTAATGTTCCATCGTACGTACTTGCATGTCCACACTTTGATTAATACAGAAACATTTCTTTAAAAATGTATCAGGTCCTAATATAAAAATTCAGTTTTGCTATAACAATTATTCTGTCTTAGATCCACCGTTAAGATGCCCCTTAGTAATAGTGGTGCAGGAATGAGTACCACACCTGGGAAAGCATTTTACATCTTCCCGTTTCCTCGTATTGAAGTCAAAAACACTTTCCACCTGTTGTTGGTTAGATGCCTGATATAACACAAGCTGTGAAGAGTTTCCTGTTTTGTTCTCTGTCATAAAACCTGTCCGTAAATACCTGACTTGTGAATGTGCAAAGCTTCTATGTGTCATAAAAACAGCCGTTCCTAACAAGTGACTAAGAGACTACTAAACATCATCACACTGAGCATTAGCTGCCTTTAGCTTAGCGGTGGTGATGAGCACACATATGAGTGTGATGTAGTCTGTTTATATTCTAATGTTAGCTTAGCTAAGTCAGGGGTTTTTCGAGAAAAATAAAGTATGAGGGCGATAACGTCACCTCTGTACAAAATGTCCGCCCCGCCCACTTTCCATCGAAAATAATGCATTCGAGCGAAGTGGAAAATATAGTCTCTTCATGTCTTAAAGCTGCTGAGTCATATATTAAAACTCAAGCAACAAATAAATCCAGAGTTGCGGTTTCTTTACTTCCTCTACAGAAAAAAGGAGAGTAAAAGAAACTAATTCAGAAATCTCAGCTTCAGTGTCAGCCTGCTGGCTGCCACTCGTCCACCGGCAGACCCACCGGACATCCATCCCCTATTTATTCTCTGTAAAAACAAACATGTCTCTGCCATCTGACGCTCTATTAGACACCATCTTCATATTTCGGGAGTAATTATACCGTTTTTGATGAACACAAATATTGTTTTTTGGTATCACTTCAACAATTTACGGGGATTTTTGGCATGAGGGCGCACGCTGAAAGTAAGAGGGTGCATGCCCCTGTTACCCAGATTAGTCAAAACTCTTTTAGTGTTTGCATTTACGCCCCAAATATCATAAAAGTGGTGTTAATCTGTAAAGGTAATCCATCTGAAAAAAACGTTTAGGTGTCATGACCCTGTCTTTGCCACAGATCTTATTCTTGTTTCCTGCAATATCCTAAAATTAAATCCCCATGATTTGTTTGTTGATGGAGCCCTTGCGATGCTCAATTCCAAATCGGGCTACAAAGACACGTCATACTGCACCACTCTTTGCTTATCCAATGTAAGTGAGGGATGTTCATGGTACAACACTCATGTTTTTGTAACCCAGATCCAGCTCCAGTTAGCATTAACTTCTTAAATTTGTAAGTTGTGAAAGAAACAGCCGTTAAATGACCTCCCTTGTTCTAATACTCAACCATCCACACTCTGCTTCCATCTGCAGAGCCCAGTACTCCGTGTTGGTCCCTGCCCTGTGGAACACTGAGGTCCAAGACTGGGAGCTTAAATGTATGAACAGTCTGGTGTTGGACGAGAGCCACCATGGACCCAACGCAGGTACCACACATACACACACACACTACACACACAAAGCAGTTGTTCTCAAGCAGTAGCTAATAATGCGAAGGGACACTTGGGACCACTCAGCACTTGGTAGCTCAAACCCCGGTCCCTCATTCAGGCTATATCACTTAACCTTGGCGGCACACATGCTGATCCTGTTACACACATACACACTCACACAGATTTGCTCCCCATCCGAATGTCAATGTGTATGGTGGTGGTTGGTCCGTGGGGAAGAACTTTCCAGCTTGTTCCTGAGAAAGCTGGAACAACAGGAGGAAACAATCGCCCCTTGTTCACCTCTTTACTTCACTCTGATGACAATTTGATAACTTTCAAGCTGTCTTGCAGTATTCATTTTTATTGTTTGTGCATTTTTTCATGTAAGCCTTTTGTTTTCATCCCAATATTTTAGCTTTTTAGTAAATGACAACAACATATCATAGCCTAAAAAATATACATGTTTAGAATGGATGGGACAATTTGCAGTCGTAAAAAAATCATTAATGATACAAATACATCAACTTTCATTGCTAGATGGGCTGCCCCCGGTCACTGAGAACAAGATGAACCTATGAAACCCAGCCATGGTACTCTTACGTGTGGAAATAATGAATGTGGTGCTCGGTAAACTCTCTAGTACAACTTCTATGGTTGAAAGCAAAAGCATCCCCGGAGGGTGTTTACTTTCCGTCTACTCCCAAGCATGATGGATTGAGATTAAACCATCGGAGCGTGCTTCTGTTGGCAGTCTTTAAAATTAGTTTTCTAAATGGTTGTTCACCGCTCCCATGATGAAGTGTTGTTACTGTGTTTATTTTTTTACTAACACTACAGTATTTGTCATCTTACGTCTTTTTGTTTACTTTACATGCCATCTATATATCTACTTAGTGACTATTATTCTCACTGTATACTAATTGTTTTATTGATTTCCAGTCATCTTAACCGCATATTTATCAAGTGATGACATAAATCAATATCACAACCAATTTCTTTTCAAGTACTAAAGTTATTGATTGCCTTCAGGTCCGGTAAATATTTACTATGACATCCATTTATTAAATAACCAAATGTCACAGCAATCATTTTGAATTCAAGATTAAGAAATGTTCTGATCAGGCTTCAGACAATTTGGTCTTAGTTTATTAGATAAAATAATGAAATTTAAGGAAATGTTATAATTATTATTCAATAATTATTGTTTTTTCCAATTAATTGTAATGAAACAATACTGTTATTGAGAAAAGTAAATAAACTAAGTTAAATCAACGTATTAATAAAATAATCCTTATAATAATAGATATAAAGTGATCGTTAAAAGCAGCCTTAAGGTTAAGAGTCTCTTTATTCTAGCTCAATAACAATAGATGTTAAAGATGCCTTGACTTTGGCTGCAGCATCAGCTGACAATCTACAAAACATCATCATCTTGGCCCTGAGCTGATGGCAAAGTTCAACTATCGTGCTGCTTGTGTGTGTGTGTCTCTGTGTCCTCGTTAACATGACAGATCAAAGGAGCTTTTATCTTTTGAAGGTTGTTCAGATATCAGCTCCTCAAGATCTGGAAACCCCTCACCACCGGAGTCTCATCCTCACAAAAGATTGGAATGCAAACCTGCCGTGCGTGTGCGCCACACACACACATGGCTGTAATTGTGCACATATGCCTGCGTGTGTGCATGCATCTTCACAGACACCGAATGGCAGCAAGGATGAGTCAGAGGACGGTGGCTGCAGGGCTCTGTTTGTCAATGCATGCAGAAAAAAGAAAGTGTGTGTGTGTGTGTGTGTGTGTGTGTGTGTGTGTGTGTGTGTGTGTGTGTGTGTGTGTGTGTGTGTGTGTGTGTGTGTGTGTGTGTGTGTGTGTGTGTGTGTGTGTGTGTGTGTGTGTGTGTGTGTGTGTGTGTGTGTGTGTGTGTGTGTGTGTGTGTGTGTGTGTAAGACTGGGTTGTGTAAGTGGAACAGTATTTGCGAAAAGGGCAGAGGGAGCATGAGAGGTTTCCTTTCAGGGCTTTTGGAAGCCACAAAAGCATGTTTTATGGTGGGGATAATCCATCACCCTGTGTTTGTGTGTGTGTGTTCCCACCTGTGTGTGGCTGTGTGTGAGTCAGTATGACTCATCCTTATTTGCTGGCCTGTCAGACTGTCTAGCCCTCAGGGGCAGCAGGGGAAACGAGCTGATTCATTTCGCTGCGTCTCCGACACGGTTTTGCGTTCCTCTTCTTTCTGTCTCTCACACACTTTCCCTCCCTATCTCTGTTACTGACTGCCAGCACTGTCATGGTGTTGTGGCATGTGTTCCACCCGACAGTTTATGACATCTTCTGCCACCAAATGCATTTTCTATGGCTTTTTTGGAGCTTGGTTTACTGTAGGAGCTGTTCAGGGCTAGGAGGGTTACTTCTAAACTAGTTATTTGTAAAAAAAATATAATCCCTAACCTAATGATTATGATAACTTCCAATTACTTTTGGATTGCTACAATATCAAATTCAATGCAAATAAATAAAAAAGAACAATTACTACTAAAAGGATATGTTTTACTTAAGTGCATTATGTAAGACAACAGAACAATGTTACCTTAGTAAATCTATTTATAATAAAAATTGTCCTCTGTTCTGATTTTATTTATAGGAAAACCTGCCATGAGACATATTACAATGTAAAATGCTGTTTTATTCTATTTCATAAAGTTACACCAAAGTTCAGGCAGCAGGTGTATGGATTCATACATTAGCTAGAGATACAATCTGATCCTTTACAACAAACACTATACGCTCTTTGGAGTGTTTTTGTGACATTATCTTGCAGTAATCTGATAATGTCTTATTTATGTAACTGTAAGAGAATACAGTTACCTTTTGTGTATCCTGACTACATAATTCCCAAGCCTTTAGCTGTTGGAATGAAACATTTCTTTCCATTTGAAGATAATCAAAGATGCTGTCAGTGCTCTTCTGTGTTTTAAATGTCTATTATTGTCTCGGAACCTCGTCTGGGTTGGTACTTTAAAGTAAAACCAGGTACAATCCCCATTTTTTGTAATGTAAAACAAAACTAAAAGTCAAGTTATGACGTGCAATACCATGCAGTCGAAAAAGGACTGATGATTTATATTTTCAATATAATAAGGAAAGTACGGGCCTGAACATGGAATGTTTTTTATCCCTTATAGATTTCCTATTATATATTGGCTAAAATAAATCCTGTGTAGTAGCCGTGATGTAAATCCACTAAAAATGTCATCTTGTTTATCACATAAATATATTATGATTTATCACAAGTTTAAAACTCTATTATTCTCTTTTATTTTGGGGGGGGGGAATACAACAATGCATGTGTAAAGAAATGCATAAAAACTGGTAAAAAAAAAACGTTTTGTTTTACTTATATTATAACATGATTTTTGAATCATTGGCATAAAGTCAGACAACTTAAGCTTTGCTGTAGCATCTACAAAGCTGCTGTCAGAGAGCCGCTGTGATCACCCTCTGTGTGATGTGCTCTACACAGGGCATATTATCCCTGCTGCTGTCATGCTGCAGCTCTATCTGTTCCTCCAGTGAAGACTCTTTCCATTACACCGAGGAAAGATGGTTCTAACTGATGCCCAGTGGTCCCCAGTGAGTGCTATACATGTAGCTTTGGCCAATTTCTCCACTGTCGTTGCTTCATCACGGCCATGCAGTTCACGGTAAACATCCCAACTGGAATCAAAGGAGGAATTCAGGGTCAAACTTGGGAATATGATTAGTTTGTGTAAATTTGTTTCCTCTTTTAAAGGTCTCCTATTATGCTGTATTTAAAACAATATATTGTAGGGCCATATCTATACAAAACATGTCTGTGAAGTGTTTTGCTCAAAATACCAAACAGATCCCCCATCGTAGCATGCCTCATACTCCTCTATTTCAGCCCTGTTCCTGGAGTGCTGATTCTGTGACTGTCGCTTTAAATTGAGCTGAAGCTGGACACGCCCCTTTGGAGCGTCATGCAGCTCTCTCTCCTCTGTGAAAGTTTTCTACCGGGAGAAACTCAGCTGAATGCTGCTGTGATAACTCATATATGTTCAAACCACATCCAGCATTATTTCTGAAACACTTCTCAGTGTTTACACTAGAACAGAGACATTATATTTATTATATTTACAACAACTCTAAGTCCCTCCAGCAGACATCCTGCTGAACACACAGAGGTGCTGCGGAGGGGATTCAGCTCGCCAACTGTATATTGCGGACGATAGGTTGGGACGTGTCACATGGGCGGGACGTGGCCAGGAGTTCAATGTAAAGCCAGCCCATATTTCCGTTAGGACGTCATATCGGCAGCAAATCTGGATCAGCTCGTTTGTACCCCCGTTTTTGGAGATGTGGGTAAGGAGGAAAAGAGAGAGGGTTGAATTGTGTGAGACTTTGTGAGTCTCCTTACACACCGGGGACACATATTTGTGTATAAAAGACAGCAAAAAGTGCATTTTGCACAATAGGGGACCTTTAAGGTATCTATATTAAACAAGAGTGTTAACGTTGACAGCAACACAAAGTTATCATAAGATAAAATACGTTTCTTGTCACCGTTCTAGTACAATGACATGTCGTTTCACAATGGTGCAAGTTTCCTCCCCTAGTAAGAGTGTGTTCTAATGATATTGTTGGGGAGTGTGTCATTTGTGACAGTAGGGTCTCTGGGGCCAGTCCAACAGCAGGCTGAGTCAGCAATAAAGGACAAAGTTAAACTGACTTGAGGTTGTGCTGAGTCAGGCTGAGAAACTCTGAGAGCAGGTACATGTGTCCTTCTGCCCTTCTACTATTTTCCTATTGTGTTCCTCTTGTTTTTCCCTCCCCGTCCTCCTATTTTCCTCCCCTCCTTTCTTTTCATTCACTCCTCTTTTCACCTTTACTCCTCCTTCTCTCTCCTGTATTCTTGTTTCTTCTTTTAATGCGAGAGTCCTCTGGTGTAGCAGCAGATGCCAGTGTTCTGTTCTCCTCAGCAGGTTCCCATGATACCTACACTGCCGTCTTCCTGCCTGCCTGCTGCTCCAGCCTTAGTGCAGTGACTCAGCATTTCTGTTAGTGCGTCTAAACAACCTCCAACAGCCATTTGTGCTTTAATATTTAATATTTCATACGTACTAGATTCAAACTTAATAATGATCATTATCTTGTGCATGTGACAGTCTTGGCTTTGTAACATTTGTGCTGTGTCATGTATTGATGGATTGTGCCAGCTGGTGCGTTAGGGCCCGTGCCCACATTACGTTTTTTCTGGCAGAAAAGCTCTGGCAAAGCATCCTCCCAGCAATTCATCACAAAAATGTTCCCAGCACTTTTTAACATTTTTTATCAAAACAATGTGAAACGTTTTATGACAGACTAGCATCGCCCCTTGGGTTTTAACGTCTGTTTATGCTACTATATATTTGTGTGATATTGTTATTTCATCTAATTACATGGCATAGTTGAATACTTGATTCTGATTGGTCTATTCAGAACATGTGACGTGTTGTTAATCCAGTAGTACAGACCGCTGTCAAGGACTTATTCACCGTTGTTAAGGAGACTCAAGAAAGAGAAAGGAAAAGATGTTAAAAAACGGAGCGTTGGACGACAGATAAATCACCAGAAGAAGACAGACAGGAAGTAAACACTAAGAGGAACACGGTCTGGGCTCTGCAGGGTTTAAGGACTGGTTAGTGGATCAGAAACTGTGAACAGACTTGAACAGTTACAGAAAACCTCGATCAGTGCTGCCGAAAAGTTGTTGTTGTCGTAGTTCCAGCAGATGGTGCACTGTGGAACAGGTTGTTTTTTTTCTTATCGGATGAAATGTGATCATTTTTGAGTCAATAAAATAATTTCAATTAATATTGGGAGTCGAGTCGTTAGTTTTAGTGTCTGGCCGTGTAACAAGCGGGATCCGCTTCACAGCGGGTCCCTGATCAGCTTGTTGGGACCGCCTCACTGCACATTACCCCTTACAAAACAACCAACCGAAAGAGACCTACTCTCCCTACTTTGTATGAATAAGATTGTCACCGCTCAGTCCGCTCAGTCCGACAGCCGAAGAGCAAGGAGGAGGTTCTGCGTACAGGGATAAAAGTCTCACACCGTAGCGACATTCAGGGTATGCAAATGGAATTTCTGTCCTTGTTATGATAGTTTCGACTGAAAAACACAGTCAAAAGACAAGCTTCTTCTGGTCCGCTGGATACTACAATGGTTAGAGTTGGCGGCCATTTGAGGAAACCACTACATTAGTTTGAGTCCGGCTCGGGGAACTGTAAGGCATTCACCCCTCTGTCTCCCCCCTAACAACACTGCATCTCTCAATAAAGGCCTAAAAGAAAAAAAACTTCTTCTCAATATTTTTACGGAATACTTGAAATATTTTGACCCCAAGCGGTTGGACTGTTTGCACAAAGACATGCCGGGCTCAGCGACTTCTTATTGAAAACCACTTTGAAAAAAACCGGATTTGGACACAGGCTCTTGAGGCTTCACCAACAAAGAAAAAACAACATCACACATATTTAGTGTTTTGTTTGTCGTAGTGTATGCATGTTTCCTTATTCCTCACATTAGAGAACTCTGTGCCCATATATTCTCTCAATATTTGTTATTTCCTATTATTCACACCACTTTTTGACCTTGCTGTTTATCTATATTTGGCTCCAGCAGACTGCAGCTTGCTTCTGTGTGTGTGGCAAGACTCCAAAATGTGTTCCAAACTTTTGTGAAAACAAAGACTTTACCACTTCCACTCTCTCATACACGGTCATGGTTTATGATATATATCAATCCAACACAGAGACTTACTATTGATTTTCTGTCACGCATCTTATAAACCTTTTATTCCATTACCATTTCAGAAAAACAACACCAAATAGGTAGGCGTTTACAAAATATATGCTTTTGCAAAACTGAGACAAAGATAAATAAGAACTGAGAGGAAAAAATGGTTTGCAGCCGATAGTTCATGTTGGAACAAGCAAGGTCATGTTAAAAAAGGAGGGGCAAAATAAATTGGCCAAGGTTCAGAGTAGGAGCAGCCACACAAACAAACAGATAACAACATGTGGACTTTATGACACTAGAGAAGGTGTTCTCCTTGTATCTCTTCCGTTGGCACCCTTAGGGTTGGTCCAAGAGGTCACACACACACACACACACACACACACACACACACACACACACACACACAGAGGTCACAGGTGACTGAGGCAAAAACAGGGTTTCTAAAATGAGTTCTTTAGAGTTCAGCTGAGGTTACATGCTTGTCAAAGTGACCTTAGAGCCTCTTAATAGATGGCTTCAACATCAAAGTGTGTTTCGCTACACGGAGTATAGTAATCAGTGAGGGAATAAACAAAACAGTTTTAATTTATAACCAGGGTAACTCAACCCGATGGAATAATCTTTACATTGTAGAACTCTGGGATTAGACTAAAGGTTCAGCAAGAGTTGTGGTAGTGGAATGAGTCCTGAAACCCAGAAATGGGACTCCATTGTCTCAAATTCAACCTTTACTCTTTTCTAACCATATCCATTTTTACCTGCAGCTTCTAATCGCATCAAGTAACACAAATCATTTGTCTTCGTCCTAATTTTCTCTCATTACAGCCCGTATGCAAACAAGCACAGAATCTATAACCAGTTGCTTTGTTCTGATGTAATTAGGAAATATAACGACATGCAAATCTTTGTTCACTTGCTGTTGCTGAAGTTATGCACATAGAAAAGTCCACGTTTAAAACATCAAAAAAACCTATTGTAATGGAGTTGCAGGAATGAGTCCTGAAACCTGAAAAGGAGTCAGCATTTTAGTGCTTCCATTTAACTGTTCTTGAAGTCGATTGTTTTTTTAGTGTGTTTCTGGTTAGATTCCTAAAAGGTCTGTTGTTACCACAAGTTGAATATATTTTTATGTATGCTCTATGACTTCAAACACAGCCAGTAATTGTTGTGAATGTCCGAAGCGATTACAAAAACAAAACAGTAGTTGCTAATGACTGACTTAATGACGCGTCATTGCACCAAAAATGATCCGCCTTCAGCTTAGTTTTGGCGATGCGCAGTTGTGCTTTGTGCCTAACGTTAGCTTCCGAGTTCTGGAATTTGCATTTACAAATCAAGAATCAAGTGGTGTTAATATGTGGAGATTGTCCTGATGGAAAGAAACGTGTCAGTATCATAAAAAAGGTTCTGCCACCAATCCTTTTTTCTTTTTTTGCAATATTCCCGAAACCTAATAGAAAAATCCCATTGCTTTTTGTTCTGGGAGGCCTTCTAATGCCATCTTCCAGGTTGGCCTTAAAAAAAAAAGCATCACTGCACCAACCTTATTGATCTGAACCATTAAAAATCCACCTGGAAAATACCATGCTGCTGACATAGTTAATGCTTTATATGTCGTATAAACTGGATCTGTGTTAATAAAACACCTTATTCATCATCACATTTTAATGCTACTCGTGACGAATGCTGTATTTTGCTACCAGAATAGCTGTTGGATGTTGGCGTGGAATATATCTGGGTCATCTCTGTTACAGTCTTTTGGTCGGAGGCCATTGTTGGGGCTGTATTGCATCTATTAGTCCCACAAGAATGTCACCTTTCTAACCTGGATAAGGCACCTTAGCCGTGGGCCCTTGGCCTACCTGTGACCCCTACAATTGGACGTGCTTTCTAGTAAGCTTTGCTCTTTGTGAAGGTTTGCTGTGAACCCCCCGCTCCCTCTCCATCTCATTTGTTTCTGATGCTTGAAGTGGAATGCCACCTGCCTGATCAGCCCTTGGCTAACCTACAACCCCTCATTAGAGACCTCTTGTGAGTGGGACCTTTACTGGTATAATTTGGTTACTTAAGCCTTTTAAAATATTCCATTTCTATTCCCTTTTAAGTTCTTTATCTCACTTTGTAAAACCTGGAGTTACTTAGTCAGAGTTCCTACAGACACAGGGGATTGAGGTGCTTGTATAGGTGCTCTTCTTTCCTTCTTCTTTGAGGGTCACACCCTCAGCTTGTTTGTGCACTATCCTCTAAATGACCTAAATATTGTGCGTTGAGAGTTATTTTGCTTAACTTCAAGTTAATAGGTTGCAGGAAGTGGACCAATGTCCTGGAGGCATGTCTGGCTTCTCCTGCTGACTGAGAAGTAGTTATGTTCTCAGTGGTGTAATGAACCAAAGTACATTTACTTAAGTGTTGCACTTAAAGGGAAGTGTTGAGGTTCTTGTACTTGACTATTTTCTTTGCATAGCACTTTATACTTTTAATACGCTACATTTTAGAGGGACATATTTTACTTTTTAGATCAAAATGAATTGGCATCTTTAAACATTTAGGTCATTTTCATATTTAAATGTAGAGTTTTTCATCAGCGATTAATCGGCAGATTAAATTGTGATATATGCAATGAAAAAAGCATCCTTTTTCTTCTTCACAAAACTTTTGTAACTTTGTTGTCTCCATGTATGTGTTGCAAAAGAGTTATGTAGTGATCCTGGTAGTGTCCCTCGAGAAAAAACAATGGCCATTTCAATTGCAATTTTGGAATATTGCTTTGCCTTTATAATACTTACACCAGGATAATGTTCTCATTGCTAAGCTAAAGGTGTCTAATGTTCAGCTGGGTGATGATTGGCAGTCTCAGATAATCACTTTTTAAAACACAGACACAGACTTTCACCGTTGGGGTGTTTACTGACTTATTTTATATTGTCATGAAAATCTACTGAGCTTGTAAACCAAAAACTTGACTTTGAGACATGTGAACCGGACGTGCTCAAACATTCACTCATTTCTGGCTATTAGAACTTTTTCCTCCACCAAATTATGAAAATAGGGGGGACAGTAACTTCAGCAAGAGAACAAAAGCATGTCCTCATCTCCCCTTTTCAAATTAGACGAGGCAGCTGGTTAGGGATTCTGTGCTTGTTTAAATATGGGCCCTAATTAGAGAAAATTAGGAGGAGAATTAATTATTTGTGATTTGGGCATTGTTAGATGATGGGATTAGAGGCCGCAGGTAGCAGAGGAGATGTGAGGGTAAGAAGATAAATGTTTTTAGAGGACAAGAAAGGAAAGCAGTGTTGTCTTCATACCAAGCTCCTCGTGTCCTCTAGGCTAGATCCCTAAAGGCTTTCCTGCCTGCTTGCTTTTCTCTGTGCGTGTGTGAGCTCTCTAAGTTTCCCAGCACTACCCTCTCTTCCTCTCTATATTCTTCTGTTACACCCTGTGGAGCCCCTGTGGCTATCCCTGAGTGTGTGTGTATTGCTTTATAATTGAGGTGAAAGGAGAAGCATTGTGTGTGTGTCCTGCGTGTGTGTTTGTATGTGTACAAGTGAGGGAGAAAGGGTAACATATGGTACACTGTTGTGTGTTGTAAGTAGAACTCTCGAAATCAAGCAGGCAACGTGCGATCTTCATAATTAATAGACTTTTCTTAATCATGTTTACTTTTGGTCAAATCTGGGGCATAATTTGAGGAGGAGATTGTGATGATTTGCATATCATTTTAAATTTGGGTCGTCCTTTTTTGCCAAACGAAGCTAAAAACTAGTGTTTTTTAGTTCTAAGATGAAAAATACATACTTAAAAACATAAAAGGCATTTGTTAAAGGCTTGACAATATTTTGTGGGAGATTTCAAGCAAACAAAATCAAGAATGATAAAAGAAATTGAGTTGGACAAGACAGAGTTTGTTGATCACTTTTTTTTCAACCTTTTCTTCATCACAATTGTATCATTGTATTCAAATGCCAGTGGTGGGAGTAGTACTCTGATCTTTTACTTAAGTACAATTAGCAAGAGTAGATTGTCAAAATCCTGCGTTTAAAATCTTACTAGAGACCAAAAGAATGGGTATAAAAGTACTTATGTTTGATGCCCCATTTCAGAATCATGTATATAAATTAAATAACTGGATATTTCTATTCTTTCATTAATGTTTCTCAGCATGTAAAGGTATGTTAATAGAATGACTTGATATACTGCTGCTTGAAGGGTTGTATGTCATTGTTTATTTAGTATTCTTTTCATATTCAGTATTATCTAGCAACTTGAAAAGTAACTAGTAATTACATTTGTCATTAGTTGTACGAGTTTTAAATACAATATTGCATTTCAAAATGTAGTTGATGGTATAGAGTGACATAACATGGTTTACTTAAGTACAGTACTTGAGTATAAGCCGTGTATTATTTTCCACAACAAATGCACACAATCTTCAGAACCACACGAGCATGCACACCAGAGGTCGCGTTAACCGACAAATGTCCGTCATTGACGGATATTTTTTAGCTATGACGGAAAAATCTGAAGGCCGTCCGTCATTTTGACAGATTTTTACAATGATCATTACCAATAATAAACACAATAAAAATCACAATTGAAATACCAGGCAAGTTGTGACAGTTTTCTTACTCTGCATAAGCTTCATTGCCGACACCAACTTTCAATCTGAGCCGACGTTACGGCTGTTCTGGTGTTCAGTGGGTCGATACATTGTAGCCAGCTGCGCAAGTTCAGCTCCATCGCACTCAAAGCCATGCTCCGATTTAAAACCATTAGCGGTCTGTGCCATTAGCACAGTCTGAGATGTAGCCTATGGCTGCAGTAGTGTAGGCTATCTACCTGTTTCAGTGGGCTGTTTCCCCTTCTCAATCATCTGCAGAAAGCATGTGGGCGTAATTTTGCTATTTAAAAGAGATGCATTGAGTCGTTTGTGTCACTTCGCTGACTCCTGTACCGCATGCAGAGGGATTTTCTCCCGATGAAGAGAGTGCTGGCAGGGTCGGGAAATCCCTCGTTCAGGGGCTCCTGTCGGCTGCTCATCACTTCGCTAGGGGAAATGTTTCCCGATTTTAGAGCGTTGGCTGAGGTGGCGCTGGTTATCCCAGTGTCTAGTGTTGCAGCTGAGCGGGGGTTCAGCCTTCAAAATAAAATAAAAACCGCCACGAGAAGTCGTCTGTCGGAGGCAAAGGCGCAGCATTTAATGTCAATCGCCTCGGCAGCAGAATCCATTGACACTTTTGATTACACGCAGGCAAGCGCACTGTTCAAATCCATGCGGCCAAGAAGGAAAGTTTGAGCTGCTTGAGCTGTTTGTATTTTCACTATAATTGACTTCGTTCGGCTAAAATAGCCCATCGTTCTAAGGCACAGCCGCTATGTTTTCACAGCTGAAAAGTTCTGATCGTCAGAAAAGAAATGCATAATAAATAATTATTATTAAAACACGCTTGTTCTGTGAATTATTTTTTTATGACAATAAGTCAATAAAAAACAATTGAGGCTATTAAATATAAGCATTATGGCTTAGGCCTAATATAACCATTTAAAAGTTAAAATACAATGACAGATAATAATGGACAATGACGGATTTTTTACGACCCTGCCCGTCAAAATGACGGACAATGAAAAAGTCTAGCGCAACCTCTGATGCACACAGATCCAATGAGTCCCACAGCCCAGTAATGAGTCAGCATTTTACCCCTCCCGGTTCCTCAAGTCAAGTCTTATTTTCTGCAATATTCTGAATTCCAATGTGTAAATCCCATTGCTTCTTGTCTGGGAGCCCTTGGGATGCTTACTTCCGGGTTGGCTTAAAGAAATACATCATCCTTCCACCACTCTATATTAGAGGCTTCTTGACAGGCCTTCACAGAGTCGAAGAGCTTATCTTCATTTAAATGTGTTTAACCGTAACATGACACAATAAAATATTAAACTCACGGAGTCTTAATTAGAGGCCCAGGACTCTGTTTAGATTGCTCATCATTCTCGTTTTGGCAGCTGTAATTACACGTTAGAAATATCGGGCTATTTTAGCTCCATTCCTGTCCTCCCACTCTCTCTCTTCCCCTACGCTTCTATTCATCCCTCAATCCTTCTCTCATTTGTTCCTTTTTCTTACTTGCTTTGAAAGTATTAAATCCAGGCCATGCTATGCCATTCCAGCCTTCCATGTCTTGTGTTACTTGTTGCTCAGTGCCATTCTTCATGTACCCCAGCCTTTGGAGTGCTTGCTGGACCTTTGCTGTAGGCCTTAAGGCAGGGCTGTCCAAACCTTTTTCACCGAGGGCCACATACAGAACAATATACGGAGAGCTGGGCTCTTCTAGAGGTGAATATCGCCTCATAAGTTAAGTTATAAGTTAGCAAAACAAATCGAATGTAGGAGAATAATGCGCAATACTTGAAAACGCTTTCAGGAAACAACAGCCTACATCCCGTCTGTGTTTAGGGTTTCATTTATTCTGTTGCAGCTCATCCCTTAAAACAGAAGCCTCAGAGTGCTGATAATAAGAGGAAATATGAAGGTTACATTTCAAGCTGGTTATGGAAATAAGTTTTGGGTTTTTTTATCAACTCAGATTTGTTAGAAACTCTTTTAAATTCTAAATGACTGAATTTGTTTGAAAATTGGGCTCATTAATATATGTTAACATATATATTTGAGAAGTTCAATAAATGAGAAGCAGAAGTTTAATTTGTGGGCCATATTGCGTCATACTTTTAGAATGTGCAGAGGGACGATTCAAAATGGCCTGCGGGCCGCATTTGGCCCCCGGGCCGTAGTTTGGACACCCCTGCCTTAAGGCGTATTAAGAGGGTGTGGTGGGGGTCAGAACTCACAGGTCAGCGGGGGTCAGGGGGGAACAGGCCCACTCCCTTCTATTGTGTCTCTCTTTCTCCCACATCTTGACTATCTTCGTCCTATTTCATTTATTTCAGTAGAGGAACAAACCCCAAAAAGGCTTCAGTTATTTATTTTTTTAAGAGATGTTTTTTCCATGACATTAGTATGTCTAGTTTTTTTTTAATGGATGGTTATATGAAAGTATTTTGCTGCCAAATAGTTTTGTATTGATATTTCGAACTCTACCATAACCAAAAGCAGTGAAAATGTATCTTCTCCGAAAGGTGCCATGTCTGCCTTCTCATAATTATCCTAATGTCACGAAAAGTGAGCTAGATGATCACAGAAAGGCAGAGCATGCAATAAAGCAAGATTTCATGAATGCCTTTTTTCATCTTTCTAATCTATGCACTTTTTTCAAATCAATCACAGGCGGAAAGGGACTAGGAAATGTAAAACATCCTAAATGCATGTGTCTTCTTTACTGTAATTAAAAGGTAAAGGGAGGGTAAAGTAAGGAGTCCAATCACCAAACAATGCAATTTATATGGACCAGAGACTGTTATCTTTTCATTAAAGTAGGTTATTGACTATTCAGTTCTCCCTGTGCTGTACCAGTGCAGCTTAAAGGAGTGGCAGAATGGGGCCCTATCAGTGTATGGAAGGCAAAGACATCATATCTCTTGATCTCTATATATATGCTATATAACTGTATATTATAATAACAAATCAAATGGACTCATCTACTGATATGAATTCTTTAAAATGATGTTATCTTCCTTTCCCTTGATGCACCTGCTAACCTATTTTTGTTTGGTGTTTTTGGTTGCATTGCTCTTTTTTTGTTGAAAAATCCAGATTTTCTTTTAATACTTTAAATTATTACATTTTATTTAGCTTACTCTTTTATCCAAAGCAATTCATAAAACGTGCAGCCATGAAGATGCAACCTAAAATAGCAATAATCCTGTAAGTTCATTAGCTTTCAATAGGCCAAGCCCTTGTGAGTGCTACTCTACTGGCTTCAAATGAAGTACTACGTACAGAAGTCAAATAAAAGTCAAATAAAACGATTGGCCCTGGTGCAATCAAATCAGTTGGTTTTTCATTCTGCAACAGGAGGTGTGTAAACTTTCTGCTGTACAGATATCAATGGGGAGCTTGTTCCACCATTTTGAAGCCATCAGAGCAAACAGCTGTGTTTTGGTCCAGGGGTATCTGGCTCCAAATAGCAGTGAGGAAGGAGTGATCCAATTGGCCGATGCAGAGTGAAGTGCACATACGTTTAAGCATGTCCTTCATGTAGTGATCTCTTCATTTATTATCACTCAGTCATAGTTGATTTGTAAACTGTTGTTGCCGCTGGTTACTGGAAGTGTGAATTAATACGTCAAGTCTTAAATCATGTTCCATGGCAACAAACACTCCTTGAGCATATACTGTACGTGATGACAGAAGTGCAACAGGAAAGCAACCGGTGTAATTGTTAACAGCACAACCAAACAAAGTCACGTTGTTTAAATAGTGACGTCAGGTGATAATTGGCTTTGCTCCATTGTGACACGAGCAACTGCCAATTAAAGTCCTTTTCCACACAACACTTAATGATGTTGGAGGCGTGTCACCTGCAGCTTCCATATTTAAATTTAGATACTGTGTTAATTGTCAAACATTTAGAACTGGTGTCCATTTTGATGCGTCACTAACTTAAATTAGCAGTTTAAACTTAAACCCACCTCTTCACCTCTGAACTCTCCTTCCCCCTCCCTCTTCTGCTTCCTTGCCTTCGTCTTCTTCTCTGCTGTTATTTCTTGTCGTCTTCACACACTCCCTCCCTGCTCCTTCTTTTCTCTTGACCATGCCCTGTCATGGCCTTCACACTGTCAGGCCATTGATTAACCAACACACTAAAGGAACCTCTCATTTCTTTGAGCTTTGTGTGTGTGAGTGAGAGTTGCTGCATTTTATTTCCATTGAAGGCTCAGTGTTTGTCTTTGATAGTCATCAGAAATATGTTAAATGCATTCTGTAATCAGAAACACCAATAGTGTTGCAGGAATGAGTCCTAAAACTTGGAAATGAGTTAGCATTTTAACATTAAAATTCCCTCATCTTGAGATCAAATTGTTAATGCCCTTTTTTTGGTTTGATGCCCAAAATTAAATCATGGTTACCCAAGCTTCAGAGATTTTCAAATGTTATTCTACCGCATTAAATACATCAGTGAATACCCTATTCATGAATTTCTGAAGCTTCTATGTGTCGTGAAAATGGCGGTTGCTAACAAGTGGCTAAATGAGAGTACTAAAAGTCATCTCGCTAAAAATTAGCCGCCCCTTAGCTTAGTGGCAATTCATGCTATCGCTGCAGTTTGTTTTATAGCCTAACAATAGGTTTTCCATTCTGGCAATTGTGCTACGCTTCAAAATCTGCCTCCAAGAAGTACTGTGAGCATGTGGAGATTATCCTGCTTAACAAAACTTATCAACAAATAATCATCTAAAAATGCACTGTTACTGCACCAGCTCATTGACGGACTGTGTATTGTGTAATGTATTACAGAAATAATTTAGCTGATTTCTGAATAATGATGACATATAGTCTGCAAGATTGGATGTTGATTCCCTTGGGTACCTACTAACAAACCCAGACCATAGTAAAGAACATTAGCGTAGGTGTTACTTTTGACTGTAATTTGGTGTATGTGTTTGCTCTGCCTGAGGACATAGACAAGTGGTTTGAACTAAATGGTTTTGAATTCTTACACATAATGTGAGATGACTGAGCTTGCTTGTGGTGTGAGTCTTAATTTGTCTAGATTAAATATTTTATCAGACATACTGTAAAAGCTGTTGCATTCATTGAGGTAAAGTCAAGATTGGAACTGCACAAGTTGAGGCCCTTCTTTCACTTGATGATTTAAGGACTTCCCTATTAAGAGTGAGTAGTGGAAAAATGTACTCATGAGGATAAAAGGCATATGGTATCATATTTTCTCCTCCTCCAAATTGTACGTGATAAGCTAACGGGTGGGACATCTAGGGAGTTTACCAATCACAACAGAGCCGGCCAGCTAACCAATCAGAGCAGACTGGGCTCTGGTTTCAGACAGAGGGCGAAAAGAGGTGCTGCAGCACAGACAGTATGAGAAGAATAAAGAGCTTTTTGAACATGTAACGTAATGAGAGTATTAAACATCATCATGCCAAACATTAGCTGCTTTCAGCTAAGCGGTGGTGATGCAAAGTTATGGGACAGTAATGTTGAACGTTTACAGTGTAACGTTAGCTTTTTACTCCTGCCGATTGCATTGACGCATAAACATTCCTAAAAGTAATGTTTATTTGTGGAGATACAAAACGTAAAAGTAATTATCTTAAAACATACCGCACTACCTCATTGACAGACAGTCTGTGTCAGTTTCACCCACACATGCAGTGTCGAAAACAGACAAAAAACAATGACAGTAATAATTCAGCTGTGGACTGAAAGATTATGACATCTATACTAATAACATTAATTGTGTTGATTCTCTTGAGTACATAGTAACAGGTACAAGAGTTTGGGTGTTACTGTTGACCGTAATTGTTTTATGTGTTTGCTCTGCCTGAGGACATAGACGTTTGCAAGTGGTTTGAACGAAATGTTTTGGAATACTTTACCATAATGATGATTTAGTTTGTTTGTGGTGTGAGTCTATAGTCTGGATTAGGTATTATAACAGACATAATATCTAGTGCAGGGGTCTCCAACCTTTTTCTCTCTGAGAGCTACCTTTAGAGAATAAAAATGACGGAGAGCTACTTGTGTTTTATATCATGTGTTACTTTATTCACACGCATCTAAATCCCCCGAATAAGGCTCACTATTTGTGTAAGAACATTAAAACTCAAATTAAACTCATCAATGTGTATGCATGTTGTTATGACCTTGCTCAAAAGGCCACAACATAGGGGGAGACGCACCATATCAATGGTAACAAAAGATGTTTATTTAAGTAAGTCAAATTAACTAAATTAAAGAAATGCACAAATGAGTAAAGGATGAGGTGTGGACGTCATTGGTATCAGTAGTGTAAATGCAGGGTGAGGGTTTCAAGGTTTCATTGGTCAAATGCACAGCATATACAACGTATATGTTGGCAATGAAAAGCTTATATCCCATGCTCCTCCAACAACTCCACATACATGGTGCAAATAAGATAAATAAAATAGTGCAAAAAGAGAGAAGAATATTTACAATAACAACAATAAAGGTTTAAGGATCAGGGTGTCCGCGGGGTCTTAAAAAGTCTAAAAAAGTCTAAAATTACACATTTTCAATTTAAGGCCTAAAAAAGTCTAAAATATAGAGATATTTCGCAGTGTAAGTCTAAAATTGGGTTTGAGTAATTTAAGACCTACGTTTCAATGCAAAATATCGACAAAGGATTTTTTTTTTGGTTTGTTTTGTTTTTACGTCCTTTTCCACGCCGTTCTGTTTTTTTCTTTTTCTGTTATGGTGGCAGTTATGGTCCGTGTAGTTCTACATGACATGTGCTGTTAGTGGAACGTACAATAATAAAACTACAGATGTGAAACGGAAATGTACTCTCGTCACAGGATGCAGCAGCAAGTATTTTGATTCTCTGTGTGCGAGCAAGGCGGGAATAGTTACAAAGTAGGATAACGTCCGAATGGCAGGAGAAAGTTAAAAAAAAGGATGGGTAAATGTAAATTCAACGACAATTGGCTCTCAATAGGGCAATTTGCAGACTGGCTGAAACGCGTTCCCGCTGATGACAGTGAGGCATACTGCACGTTTTGCAAAAGAACTCTTAAACTCGGGACCCTGGGCATCAAGGCACTGGAGTCTCACACAAAATCCAGCAAACACCAGGAGTCGGCAAATGCAGCACGCAATTCCCATGGAATTGCCCTGTTCTGTTCAGTAGCAAGCAGCACGTCGTTAATAAATAATACGGGTAATATTCGTGATCTATTGGGCTCCACTGATACAATGAAGGCAGAAGTTCTGTGGGCGCTTAACACAGTGGCTAAACACCAGTCATGCAGATCCAATGACGGCATCGGAGAGCTTTTCCAAGCGATGTTCCCCGACTCCACAGTTGCCAAAACATTCCAATGCGGGAGAGACAAGACGTCGTACATACTCCGATTTGGAGTGGCAGAGTTCGTCAAAAAAGAGCTTATCTCAAAGGTGACCGGGCCCTTCGTCATTATGTTTGACGAAAGTCTTAACCACGCAACAAAGAGGAAGCAACTGGACCTTCAGGTAAGGTACTGGGATGACGGCCAGGTACAGTCCCGGTACCTGGGCTCACAATTTATGGGC
This sequence comes from Eleginops maclovinus, assembly GCF_036324505.1. Taxonomy (NCBI): domain Eukaryota; kingdom Metazoa; phylum Chordata; class Actinopteri; order Perciformes; family Eleginopidae; genus Eleginops; species Eleginops maclovinus. The sequence continues at coordinate 24,342,888 of NC_086350.1, forward strand.
CATGCCACAGCAAACGACTTGCTGAAGGAGATCAAAGTAAGTGCTTTTTTTGTATTATTTTTATCCACTGATTGGTCGTAAAAATGTCACTCTTGATTAAAATTAATAGAAGTACTTTTGGCCAATCGCTGCGTTTCTTACATCTGGAGTAACATCTTGTTACGGGGTAGCCAGCTGTCACACCGGGTTTATCGTAACGCAACATTGCCCCCAGCACCGGTTGTTGCATAACAACAACATGGCCCCAGATGTCGGTTGCTGCGTAACGCAGCATAGTTGATTTGTCATTGTTGGGGATGTATGTTATTCGTCGGTCTCTGCAGTACGGCAGGGATCATACAACTTCCGTGTTGCGGTAGTTTTATGATCCCAAAAGTAATGCAAAGACCGACCAACGATTTCATCTCCTGTTATGAAAAGGGGCTCCATTTAAAATCGGAAGGTGTGTCGCTGCGCGTCTGATCCGCATATACAGTTGTCTCTGTCACCATGTCCAAACGTTTCTTAGTGAAAATATTTTGATCATTGGGAGATTTGGTTTATTCATTTTCTGAAGTAGTGCTCTGCAATTGCTGTGTGAGAGAATGAATGAGGACATCTGTGTATTAAATTGCCTTCTCTTAATCATAATTTGTACATGCCTCCTTTTCATTGGCCAACCTTTACATTCTGCTCCCATAACTTATTTGTATGCTAGCTGCACATAACTATTGCCTGTGTGTGTGATTTTGTTGTTTAAATATATGCTAATTTAATTGACTGGTTGATTTGTTTCCTTCCCTTAGGAATGTGCGGGCCACCTGGACCTCAGCAAGCTGATTTCGATCTCAATGGATGGTCCAAATGTAAATTTTAAGTTCTTTGAGCTGTTCCAGGCGGAATATGCTGACCTGTACGCTGGTTCTCAGCTCATATCTGTTGGTAGCTGCGGGTTACACACCGTACACCATGCCTTTAAAACAGGCTTCTCGTGGCAGGTGGACAAGATCCTCAGGGCCTTGCACACATTGTTGCATAATGTTCCCGCAAGACGAGAGGACTACGAGAAGACCACCAGGTCTACCCGCTTCCCGTTGGCATGGTGTGGGCACCGATGGCTGGTAAACCTGCCTGTCGTGATACGAGCGTTGGATATCTGGTCATCTATGCTGGTGTACACCAATGCTGTGAGGAGAAAGGAGCTTCCAAATCCTGGCACTGGAAGCTTTGCTGTAATCGAAGAAGCCCAGAAAGATCCCCTGACTCTACCTAAGCTGCAGTTTTTCAGGAGCATCGCCCAGCTATTTGATCCGTTTTTAAGGAAGTACCAGACTGAGGAGCCGGTGATGCCTTACCTAGGCAAAGATCTGGCAGAGTTGATCAAGGTAATGCCTTTTCTAATGAGCAGAACATTATTTAGGAAACTGTCATGAAATGGATGTATGGATTTTATGATTGCATTATATTGATTTTGAGAGTTTTGGTGTGGTTATGATGCCAGCCCACCGACCCACCCCATTACACCGCCAGCTCAAAAGTAAAGCATTATGTAGGCCTGTAATTAAACAAATACAGTTGTGAACAAAGACACATTCACAGCAAATCTACAACAGTCAAAATGGTACACAGTATTTTGCAAAGTAATTATGTAATTGAAATGTTTCTTTTGTTATCGTCCAACAGAGTCTGATGCGTCGTTTCGTGAAACGAGAGGTTCTGCAGGACATCACCACAGCCCAGCTTACCAAACTGGACATAGGTGACAAGAATATCTTGATGCCGGTGCACTGTGTTGATATTGGCTTGGGTGCTGAGGAGGCCCTCAAGGTACTAATAGCTTAATGTCAAAGATTATCAGGGGGAAGCCCATGTGTACAGCATTTTTGCTTACATTCCTTTCGCATTTCTCTGTACAGAACAGCAAAAGTTCAGACCTCAGGATTCTTGAATTTAAAAGGGACTGCATGCAAGGACTCTCAAGCATGGTGAAGAAAGTACAGGAGAAGAGTCCTCTTAAGTACAGTACCGTTAGGCAGATGGATTGTCTAGACCCCACAGTGATGAGCAGTGATCCAGACGGCTGCAAGGCAAAGATGAAGGGACTTGTGCAGACATTTCTGCTCAACAGGCAGCTGGCAGGAGGAGTTTGTGCTGGTACTAGGAGTTCTAGAAAGGGCTGAGGAAAATTATGCGTGCCACTTTCAGATAATCTTGTATATTATATTTAGCATCTGCATTTAGCAACTGATCAGTATTTATTGTATGTCAAAATATGATCACAATATATTTGAGTGTAGATCTCTTAAGTTAGGTTACTCCAGCAAATCATTTCCATGCACCCGTTTTGTGTGGTTTAAAGACTGTACCCCCACAGAGCTGTAAGGAAAGCCACAATGGTGATGACTAAATGGAAGCCATAAGTAAATTTATTTTTACATCTTTTTGTCTCAGGGGACACCATTCTCCAACAGTTCGATGCTGCGTTGTCTGTGAAGTGCAGGCATGAAGATTTCATCTCCTTCAAGCCAATGCAAAAGAGGCTAGATGTCTTCCTTCATGGCTTCATCGGCAAGGCATACCCAGATCTTTGGGCGTTTTGCAAGACCCTTTTACTGCTTTCTCATGGTCAGGCGTCTGTAGAGAGAGGCTTCTCAGTGAACAAAGAGATCGAGACGGAGAATATGCAAGAAGAAACATTGGTCGCACACAGGCTTGTTTACGACTACGTTGCAATACATGGGGGCGTTACCAAGGTTCCACTTACACCTGACCTAATGAAATCTGTCATGGCTGCCAGGTCACGGTAACGTGTGCATTTGGACGAACAGAGGAAGAAGAAGGAGACAGAGACACAAGGGAAGAAAAGGGCACACGCGGAGGAGCAGTTACAAGACCTGAAAGTCAAGAGGGACAGTCTACATAAAGTTACTGAGAGCCTGGGCAAAGAGGCAGATGAGTTGGCAGAGCAAGCAGAGGGCAAGGCTGGGAGCAAAATGGCACATCTGATTTCAAAATCAAATGCTCTGAGGAGGGCTGCCAAAGACAAGCTCTCCCAGCTTAAGGTTCTGGGGGATGAAATTGCCACCAAAAGTGCAGAGCTTAAAAGCATGTAAATAATGTAAATAATATGTTTGTTTCATTGACAATAAATGTAAATTGACGGCAATCTGGCTTTGTTATTTCTTTTTTTTTAATACTTCGTGAAGGTCTTAAATTTAACCCATGATGGTCTAAAAAAGGTCTAAAAAAGTCTAAAATTGCACTTGTTAAAACCTGCAGACACCCTGAAGGATGTGAAATATATACATATGTGGAATACATTGAAAGTATTTAAATACACTGTACAGTAATTTAAATACTTTACACTGTTGAATGAGGAGGTATAGACAGATGCATATATTATGTATAGCAGATGTATATGGCAGATATGTATTTTTTGAGTCTGGTGGTCTTGGTCCGGATGCTGCGGTACCGTCTGCCAGACGGCAGCAGACAGGACAGATTGTTGCTGGGGTGATGGGGGTCCTTTAATATCCTACAGGCCTTCTTCCTACACCACTGGGTGTAGAGGTCCTCCATGGATGGCAGCTCCGTCCTGGTGATGTGCTGAGCAGTTTTCACCACCCTCTGTAGAGTCTTACGGTTGAGGGCGGTGCAACTGCCATACCAGGTGGTGATGCAGCCAGTCAGGATACTCTCGATGGTGCACCTGTAGAAGTTGCAGAGTATCCTGGAGTCCATGTTGAACTTCTGCAGCCTGCGGAGGAAGAAGAGCCGCTGTCGAGCCGTCTTGGATATGACCCTGGTGTGATGTGTCCATGTCAGGTCCTCACTGATGTTTACCCCGAGGAACCTGAAGCTGCTGACTCTCCACAGGAGTCCCGTCGATGGTGATGGGTGTGTGTGCCTCTCTCTGCCTCTTCCTGTAGTCCACAATCAGCTCCTTTGTTTTGCTGACGTTGAGATGGAGGTTGTTGTCCTGGCACCAAGATGTCAGGGCTCTGACCTCCTCTCTGTACGCCGTCTGTGATCAGGCCAATGACGGTCGTGTCGTCAGCAAACTTGATGATGGTGTTGGAACTGTGTGTGACCACGCAGTCGTGGGTGAACAGGGAGTAGAGGAGAGGGCTGATCACACAACGGGTTGCATGGATGTGTATGTGTGAGGGTGTTGAGATGTACAGTAACCGCATACTAAACCCAAAACCGGGTGCCTGCAGGAAGGAGCAGAGAACAGCACAGGCGAGAATTAGTGTGTCAGGGAGACTTTAAGTAGCTACAGGTTATCTGGCCCAGTTGCCCTGAGTTACTGCAATCAAGGTTAGACACCCCACAGCCACACCCTCTCCAGATAAACCCACAGGGGCATCACAATGTCAATGCATTTATTTCTCTTTTCAACAACATATTTTTTTGCATGAACATTTTGCCAATAGGCAGCCAATGCTCACACTCTGTCAACATATAGAAATGTAACTAAATATGTATCAGTAGGCATGTCTGCATTTCTTTATCTTTTCAGCTATCACTGATAAACTCAGATATGTTTTTGCGTAACATTTACAAAACACTGACCTCTAATTCTCACACTTAGTACAAATATAAAGGTTGAACTTATCAGTTTGTGCATGCATTTCTTCACATTCTCACACCTTTGAAATCACATACGCTACTATTGATGACAAACAATCATAACTACTTTCCATTGTCCACATCAGACTTTCAGTAATTTATTCACTAGCCTACATATTCAGTCAAGCACCTTTAGTTAGTGAGATACCTGGCACTGCATGGAGCTAACAGGAGAGCTGTATGCTGAAATATACTCACTTAGGTTCACTCGTATAGAATCTTTCAGATGTTCATCTGTCAGTCTTGTTCTGAACATAGATTTGATGACATTCATGTCAGAAAAGGAAGATTGACAGAGGTATGTACACCGCGTTCCAAATTATTATGCAAATGATATTTTTCCCAGATTTTCCTAAATAGTCGATGCAAATGACAGTCAGTATACTTTTCAAGTCATCAACCGTTAGAGTATAATTCGAATTTTATTGAACAACCCACCCAATGAAAACTCCAAATGCACTGTTCCAAATCATTATGCACAACAGAGTTTCAAAACATTGTATAGGTTGTAAAGAACTAAAAATGGTCATTTTGTTGAATTTGCAGGAGGTCATATTTACTGAAATCAAAAGCTATTTCAATCAAAAACGTCTTGACAGGCCAAGTTACATGTTAACATGGGACCCCTTCTTTGATATCACCTTCACAATTCGTGCATCCATTGAACTTGTGAGTTTTTGGAGAGTTTCCGTTTGAATTTCTTTGCAGGATGTCAGAATAGCCTCCCAGAGCTGCTGTGTTGATGTGAACTGCCTCCCAGCCTTATAGATCGTTTGCTTGAGGTTGCTCCAAAGGTTCTCAATATGATTGAGGTCAGGGGAATATGGGGGCCACACCATGAGTTTCTCTCCTTTTATGTCCATAGCAGCCAATGACACAGAGTTATTCTTTGCAGCATGAGATGGTGCATTGTCATGCATGAAGACGACTTTACTACGGAAGGCACGGTTCTTCTTTTTGTACCACGGAAGACAGTCAGAAACTATATACTTTGCCGAGGTCATTTTTACACCTTTAGGGACCCTAAAGGGACCTACCAGCTCTCTCCCCATGATTCCGGCCCAAAACATGACTCCGCCACCTCTTTGCTGACGTTGAAGCCTTGTTGTGACATGGTGGCCATCCACCACCCATCCACTACTCCATCCATCTGGACCATCCAGGGTTGCACGGCACTCATCAGTAAACAAGACTGTTTGAAAATGAGTCCTCGTGTATTTCTGAGCCCACTGCAACCGATTCTGCTTGTGAGCATTGTTTAGGGGTGGCCGAATAGTAGGTTTATGCACAACTGCAAACCTCTGGAGGATCCTACACCTTGAGGTTCGCTGTACTCCAGAGGCACCAGCGACTTCAAATACCTGTTGGCTGCTTTGTAATGGCTTTTTAGCAGCTGCTCTCCTAATCCGATGAATTTGTCTGGTGGAAACCTTCCTTATAACGCCTTTATCTGCACGAACCTGTCTCTGCTCTGAATCAGCCACGAATCTCTTCACAGTACGATGATCACGCATACGTTTTCGTGAAATATCTAATGTTTTCCACTTTGCATCGGGCAATAAATCCAGAGGGATGACCTCAGTCAGTGGTTACTGACACCAGCTTTTCAACAGGGATCTTCTGTTCCGTGAAGTAGTTCTTCACGGCATTGTAAATATCGACTTCCCTTGTTGTAGTTTTTAATGGAAATTCAGTGAAATCATCAAAAACCATGCGGATGAAAACAGCCAGCTGGGCTGTATTGCTCGCGTCAATAGATTCATCACTCTGAATTGAAAACCATTTATACCGGTTAAGGTCAGTTTCCAACTGTCTTCTCGCATCCACAGCCAGTGCAGACACTCTCCTTGCCATTGTATTTGCACCAGGTTGTACATCAGCAAAAGCAGACAAAATTTCTGTCTTACATTTCTGGTCCTCGAATAACGTTTCAGCCACCGCGGTCATGGCCTCCTTTACAACACTGCCATCTGTGAAGGCCTTTTTGTGTTTTGTCAGGATGTGCGCCACTTTAAACGAAGCCTCTGTACAAGCAGAAGCCTTCTGTGCTGGTCTGCTTAAAAGAGACTGCTGTCGTTGTAGCTGTGTTTTCAGCTCCGTTATCTTTTCTTTCCATAGATTGCTACCGGCTGGAAAGTCCTGTGAGACGGTGCACATGCGTTTTTACCGACTGCCAAGCTTACTCAGATCAAACAAACACACTTGTCCTACACTTGTGAAACAAAAGTCTATTTTTTAATTCTCGTGAAAAAAGTATGTTTTCCGCCTCTTTTTGTGGTCATGGTCGTTAGCCTGCTAACTTCACAAAACTAACCCAACGTCATTGCCGACATCACTGAATTTAGGAACTATGCCGGTATCACGGCCAATCAAATTAGACAGTCGCATAACTTTTTTAAAGTGATTGGCAAATAATAGCTTCATGTCAGAAGGGGCGGGATATGTGGGAATTCAATTCGATGGAAATTAGAATTGGCTTAACAAGAGACAAATGAAATGTGCATATTATGAAACTTTGTGTTTAAATGTAGACTATTTGGCGAGCTACTTTGAAGGGGGCGGCGAGTGACTGGTAGCTCGCGAGCGACGTGTTGGAGACCCCTGATCTAGTGCCTTCATTGACATTGAGCTAAAGGCATGATCGGAACTGAACAGGTTGAGGCCCTTCTTTCACTTGATGATTTATGGACTTCCTTTGTTACAGTTAGTATTGCAAAAAGTTCTGAGGCACTCATTAAAGGCATATGGTATCATGTTTTATCTTAAAGGGCACTGTTATGCACATTTTAAGGTTCATATTTTTATTTTGTACCTCTACTGTGAAAAATGTACAAGCTTTTATGTTTAAAAAGGTCTTAAAAAGGCTCAAACTGCCTGTGCTGGAGCACCTCTTTTCGCCCTCTGTCTGGAACCAGAGCCCAATCTGCTCTGATTGGTTCGATGTCCGGCTCTGTCGTGATTGGTCAACGGCTTAAAGATATCCCTCAATACAATGTACAATGTGTTGGAGCGCTAGCTGAAAGAAATAGTCATGTGTGGGAGAGAAAGTCCCTCTGGACGGATCTTTGGGATTCTAGCCTCTGCAGACCATTTACATGCACAAAAACTTATATAACACACTACAGAAAATGGAACCCATAAAAGCTACAAAAAAAATGTAGTGAGCTGGTAGCTGTAGAGGTGCCAGTTTTCCTCCTGAGCCACTGTCGAGGTGCTTTGAGCAAGGCACCAAACCCTGAAACTGCTCCCTGGCAGCCTCCCTTCTCTGCCACCTCTTCTGCATGTGTGTGGTTGTGTTAGTGCATGTACATCCTCCCTATGTGTAATGTGTATGTAAACACTACAGAGTGGGGAAAGAAATATCTTCTTCTTCTTCTTCTCCTTCTCCTTCTCCTTCTCCTTCTCCTTCTTCTTCTTCTTCTTCTCCTTCTCCTTCTCCTTCTCCTTCTTCTTCTTCTTCTCCTCCTTCTCCTTCTCCTTCTCCTTCTTCTTCTTCTTCTTCTTCTTCTTCTTCTTCTTCTTCTTCTTCTTCTTCTTCTTCTTCTTCTTCTTCTTCTTCTTCTTCTCCTTCTCCTTCTCCTTCTCCTTCTTCTTCTTCTTCTCCTCCTTCTCCTTCTCCTTCTCCTTCTCCAGCTCATAGTACTCATGTCTCAGTGCTGTCAAATATCCCTTTTTTATGAAAAGCTTGCATGAGGCTGTCCCGAGCACCATTTTGCAAGAACAAATGTGGACAAGTCCCTATGACTCAGGTTCTTTGGTAACTTTGTTCTTAGCTTGGGTGTTTTCCTTTGTTGGTGGACCACAGCACACTGGAAATCCCCTTCCTTTTACTCATAATCCTTGCCTCCATATATTCCTCAGTCTCCTGTTTGTCTTCACCCCCTGACTATTTTTAATGACCATTTAATGACAGCATCACTTGTATTGTTTTCACCTTGCGAGCTTGTGTGTGGCAGACAGAATTTTGAGAACCCCAGAGCAACTCCAACCATGCAATATGCGATCACGTTATTAAATTGAGATTGAAAGGAAAGTAGAGTTTGAAGATGGGTGTGATTGGGTCAAATGGGCTTGTCTGTGTGCCAGAATGATCAAGAAACTTTACAGGTAGGATAGGTTTTCCTTCTCTCTCTCTATTGACACGCAAATATTAAATCGGTTCTAGTACATAGTAAGTTTAGTCTCCACTTTGTAGTCTAATACATTAAAAAAAATGGAATTTCGACCAAATGAAAAGTTCCAAACTTAAATTCTAAGAGAAACTCTCTTGAGGCTAAAAGCATCCATCACTATTGGCTGGTTCATTCTCCATTGTAATTACCCTTGATTTCACCCGGGTGGGTTAGAGTAGATGTCATTGGACGGCTGCCGAGGGCTTTGAACTATCAACAATTTTGATGTTAGCGATGAGTTTGACTGAAATAATTACATGTCCACACCCATTGTGTAAACGTCGCTGAACCCACCTGAATAAGAAACTCGTACCTTTTTTTTGGTGATTGAACGTCTAGTTACACCTACCCAGCTACACTTTCTAATAAAGAAATGTGAATGTATGTCAAAACTAAACCAATGTTATGTGTAAACATTTTTACATTTTTACAAAACTAGACTAACATGTAGTGCAATGCAAACAAATATTTTCAAAAACAAAACCAGAAAAAGGGTTAGGTGTTCACAAAGGAATTTGCTTTGGTCAGTATATATTATACACGAACACAGTTGGATAAGATAAATTGTAAGATAATGACCAAAAAATAGAACAAATAAAGTATTCTAACATCAAGAATATAGAGAAATACTGAAACGAGATATTAGGGTACATAAACAAAGTTGATCATTTTAATGAGCTATTTCATTGGTTATTGGGACATGCAATGTGTGGATACTGTACCCAGCTGGTGACTGTGTGCCAGATGTCATATCTCACAGTCCTACTTTATTTACCCTTTTCATGAGTTTATCTTTAACCATAAAAATCTGGGAATTATTGCATCATTTCCTCTTTTCAATTTTCCTTCTCCCCCCTGACCCTCTCATCAATCTCTCCCACCTTATACTTTTCTTTCCTTGATACAAACTTTTCTTTTCTTTATCTGTTTGCAGTATATACCCATTAGTAAAGGTTAAACATTCCTTTCTGTTCTCTGATCTGACAGTGGGCAGAGGAAGGTTGATGAGTCATGTCCGGTAGGCTAAAATAACAAATAGCTCCACTAGCTCTCACTGTTGTCCCCTGTTCTGTGATAAAGACAAGCCAAAAGATTATTCCATCCAGTCAAACCGGGATGAACTGCCGCATCAGCGTGGCTACTGTGAATCCAATTGAGTATTGTATTAGGTCTATGAACCCAATGATTATGAATGTAGATTTATATCTGATACTGTTTCTTATGCTGTCTCGATTGTAGCAACCGTGTGGTGCTGTCTGAAAATAGATGTGGTTACTAGCTAGCTAACGTGGTAGCAAGTCATTACAGACTACTCAATTAACCTAATGAAATAAACGCTGGCTTCTTTTCGACATCAGTTTAGGTGTACGTGTTTTAAATAGTGAAAGAAAAACACACTTGTTTGCTGTGTGCTGTGTATCCCAGAGAAATCGTAGTCGCAACTTAACGGGCCACTTTCATTTTGACCGTAATGAGTCCATACTTTGCATTTGACGCACTTGTGTATTTACATTGGCTATTTTGAGTAAATAAGTATACAAATTGTGACACAGCACAAGTGTAGTTTCTGTCTACATTTCCCCCATGTGAATAATCAGCATTTTAAAGCTGCCGTTGAGCAGAGTCAGTGAGTTCCCGGCCCTCGGGATCTGCTGAGGCCAGCCCTACATCAGAGCTTATTCAACCCCGGCTACAGGTGTGCTGCCCTGCCAGCTCCCAGAGGACGGCAAAAGCTCCAAACACACCAAAACACAACCTTCAAAAAGACTGCGTGTCATCAGCATTAATTCCTGGACACTGAGGAATCAGCAGAGTACTCTGTCATCTGAACCTGACTTTGACAATCAGAGACCCAATGGGAGAGAGAGTGGCCAGTAAAATGCACACTGTCATTCATACCTTCTCATTATATCCCTGAGTCATAGAGGAAACCCGGAGCTGAGCTCACCGACACAGACATTCTGCACTGTTTGGTCGTGACTATGAACATTTGTTTTAATTTAGTAGCTTAAAGTTACCACATCACTGTTTGTGTTATGTAATCTGTTTTCATATAGTCCTGACTACCCTGGAGATAAGTCGGCTTTGCTGTGTCTTAAAAAAGACTTGAGTTACACCTGGAATTGTCTTACTTTCTCTACACCTAGCTATGTTGTACTCTGCGTACAGCATGTTGTAGTACAGTACAAGTTAGTAAAATATTTAATGAGATTTGTGCGTGTGGTGACCTGCTTGTTGAAGAGTAAGGGTTTCTGACTCAACGTTTCCTACTTCTAAAGTTCATGAAAAAGGCAAAAACAGTTGCAGTATATAGAGCAACACTTGCCCTATGTAGAAATACTTTATTGTTAGTAATGCAAGGTTATCTATATATTCTTCATATATTTTGAGAGGTTTGGACTAGAGGACCGATGAAGTGGATGTGAAGAACACTACAGACCAAGACAAGGATCCACTGATGGTGTAACTAGAAACCATCTTGCTATTGGATCACACCTGCTTCAATGCCAAATCTGGTGTGTGTGTGTGTGTGTGTGTGTGTGTGTGTGTGTGTGTGTGTGTGTGTGTGTGTGTGTGTGTGTGTGTGTGTGTGTGTGTGTGTGTGTGTGTGTGTGTGTGTGTGTGTGTGTGTGTGTGTGTGTGTGTGTGTGTGTGTGTGTGTGTGTGTGTGTGTGTGTGTGTGTGTGTGTGTGTGTGTGTGTGTGTTCTTTGGTAGTCTTGTTTGATTTTCTGACAGCATTCAAAGGTAAGCCTATGATCCTCTCTTAATAATTCCAAAGACAACATTACGACTTAAGCTTTCAAACTGCTTTTTTGTTACTGTTTTGAAGATAAAATCAATACAAATCTATAAAGATGGCGCATGTAGTTTGCCCTACCACTTCAGAAAAGCATTTGTATTCTCATACCAGTGGTGGCAGTTTTTAAACAACAACCTGTGCAACAAAAAGCTGATGGAGGCAGATTTAATGACTTAAGCATTTATAGCAGTTCCTCTGATGTCAAGCCAGTTTCTGTTGAATTAAAATGAGTTATCACTTCTTGCATTGTTAAAGCTATGACTCCATTTTAAAGTAAGGGCAGACTTCTCTTTCAGTTTAAACTTCTATCAACGTGAGGTGGGTTTGCATGCAACCCTTTGTGTTACCCTCTAACAATGCAACAATCACAACATCTTCACTCTGTGATTCTTTTCTTTTCTGTCCGGAGGAAAGATATTGTAGGTTTGGAATTTATCTCTCAAAAAGGAAACAGTATTTCTACCGATGGACACATATCGACCTCTGCACAGTATATGCCCTCAATAACCCTATTAAAGAATATACTCTAGCTTGATACTCCATACAAGACAGAAGTTGTGCCTCTCTTACTGCTAGATCTTTCATAATCTGCCATGAACCTCAGGTCAGGTCATTTCTATAGCCCCACAACCTTTGGTGCACTTCGATGAAATCACCACCCGTCTCCAAAGTGTCTCATGTACTCTACCACTGCTTTTCCCATCCACCTCATTATGTCCATCAGCCTTTTTCTCCGTGGCCTTCCGTCACCTCTTCCTTACATGGTGGTGTTTCCTAGAGACCCGTGTGTTCTTGTTATTGTCCAAACCACTGTAACTTTCGCAGTTAGCAGTTTCTGTCAGTGGTTAAAGAAGCCCTGCCAGTGTCTGTGAAACTGTGAACCTAGACTCCTCATACTACGATACGACGATACTTTATTATTACTAAAAGTAAAGACAGGAAACAAGGTAACACATATTTAATGTAACAATAGATAAGTCAAAATGTTTAAGACCCTTTGATTTGTGTTTGTTCTGGGATTAAACTCAAACATTTCATTTTAGGATTAACTGGTGCACAAAAGAGTGCTTTAGTATAACCTTTTTTTCAATTTTAGTACCGTGAATCTCTGATTTAACGCTAACAATTCCAGTGATTTGCTCAAAGGGTTGACCCCCAATCTTTGAGCAGGTTTTTCATTGGTGGATCAGTTTTTGCTCTAAAGCGATGGACAAACACTAATGCAGTGTGGCATTGCAGTACTCTGGCACAATCACAAATGTAAAAATCTGAAGAAGAATTTCTCTACTCGCCCCAAAGAACCCAACGTGGAGTTTTTTTGCTTTCCTTTTTTAATAAAGAATGTATCAGTGGCATGGTGGTTCAGGGGCCATAATGTGGGTTTAAATTATTTGGCTCCAGGGTGTGTTTCCTAATGTGTTCCGGAAAAGACTTAGTCCCCCTGTGACCCTGTACGGTGTAAGTGACCATGAACAGTTATTAAATGCATGGGACATTGAGATATTGTTTTATCAGTTACTTAAATGATTATTTGTACTTTTTAGACTCTTCCTAGAAGTTCTTTAAAGAGCATCTAGACTGTGTGAAAATCAAACACACAAAGTGGCGGCTTCAGACGAGGAGTACCTGCACAGGGCTTAGAGCCAGCAATAAATCACGCAAATGCACACAAACACGCATATATCGTCATTCAGACCTTCTCATTACAGCTCTGACTCATACAGAAACTCTGCAGGTGAGCTAGTACATCCGTAGTGTGTTTGTGTGTGACTATTTTGCCTCAATAAAAACATAATACTTCCTATCATTTCAAAGTTAAATATGATGCGTATCATCTGGCTTTCCTCTGAGACAAACATGGAGTTTCTAAAAGAGGTTTCATTTGACATTTGTAGATTCAAAATCAGTAAACACATTTTATACCTGACCAATTTCCAGTCTTTATTTATTTCAGAATGTTAAACATGTTCTTATCCAGTTAGTGTTTGGGTGGCAAACTGGAGACATGCTGTGACACGTCCGTGTTTTGAAGTTGGCATTTGGAAGGGAACCTCTCCTTAACCGATGTCTGACAGTGATTGAGATGGATCGGAGGGGGGGGAAGGAAGGAGGGAGAGACATGAGGGAGAGAGCCATGGGCCATAAGAGGTGTGGGGGGGGGGAGGTGTGTCTGGGAAATGGAGTCACTTTAACATCAAAGATAACCCTATTCAGGACTCTGCAGAGACCTCGCATTAGTCCGGGAGACACTCTACTTTATCATTGGCTCTTCCTGTTTGGCAGAAGCCTTATCCTTCTAAGGTTGTGTTAAACACAGATACGCACTGTAACAAATTACAAGTCAACATCACCTCATGGCCTCCCACATGACGCAAACCTGCACACTTCGACCTCACACTGCTCCAGGTTAATGACATACTAATTGCACCAAGCTCTTTGGAAAACCTTTGATTCTACTAGTGTGAACTCTGATCGATTAACACGCTAGTTGTCAGCCTTACATTATTAGCATGGACTGCAAATCTCAGGACTTACTGTACAATCTTTAGGAGAGCATTAATAATAAATATCAAGATGATTGAAAACCAGACCTAAATAGCTACTAATGCAGCTTTCAAAGTTTCCTACCTGAGTGAACAAATTGATTGAAGTAAGAGATGCGATGATTAATATTTGTGGCCCATTGGAAGCATTAGTGAGTAGCTAGAGGAAAAATAGTGACATATGATAAACTTATAAAGTTGTTTAGGCGAACTTGTTAGCAAAATAACATTTGATTTATACTCTCAGCTGATTCAGAGCAATGTTCAATTGACTGCTTTCATAACGGGTAAAAATGATGTCTCTTGAGATGCTAAAGGCCCTACTCTGTTCAGAAACTTCTAATTTTGTCTATTTTTTACTTGGAAGTATTGTACAAGAGATTTTACTTGTTTTGTACTGCCTTCTGTGGGAGCAGATCAGGTCAGAACATTAAAAGAGTGATCCACAGTATACTAAAACGCTCAATGGGGATTCTACAAGTGTGTGGTATTATTTGTTTGATTTGTCAACTCTTTAAAATGCAGTCCTTCAAATACTTTTTAAAAACATTATTTTTGAAAGATTATTCCAACAATGTAATACTGATCCTATTGCATTTTCTGACTCATGGTGGACAGGATAAAAATTGATACAGCAGACCCAGAACCATATTGTTTTTATTCCATACGCATTCTTCTTTTTTGTCCATACCTACATCACCGACTTGCAACATTTCAATTATAAATGTATAAAGAGAACTGGATCAACGTTGGGCGGATGGGTCTGTTCCAAAGAGAGTTGATCAGTAGAGCCTAAAGCAAAAATGTGGAATCTTCATAACAAAAATACCCAGATATTCCCTGGATGTTGAAAATCTTCCATTCGTCTCTGGCATCCACTGGGCCCATAGAGCATGAGAATTGTAGTTTTCCTTGAACTCCCCTTTCCTATTGCAATGACACATCCATTCTCTGCTAAGTCAAATGAATGGAAAGGTAAAATAACTCTTGATTCACATAAATCAAAAGGTTTCGCTAATTGACAAATGTCTCTTCCCATATTTAAGTGTGTGGGAAAAAGTAATTTTGGGCCAAATGCTATCCGTTGACAAGGAAGTTGCTATACCACCGTTCAACAACTACCAAAATTTGCTTCAACGGCCGCCGCACTTCCTGGGAACTTTATTTCACTAGGATATTTCATTAATTATTTCTAGTTGCAGTTGCGTATCCTGAGGAAACATGTGTTGGTCTCTCTTTCAGAACAGAGTCAACAACACAAAGCCACACCACCAACCCAAGTCAGCGGAGGTAAAGAAAAAGAAAATGTGTCACCACCTTCAGAAGAAAAGACAGCAGGTGAGTAAGTGTATGCTATGCCTGTACAGTACATGTGTACTCAAACCTTTACTTCCATTTTTTGGGTGTGGTAGGAATACATTAGTGCAAGCAACAGGTCTAAACCGCACATCCATATATCTTAGCCTGACTGGTGAATTGTTCCAGCTAATGCAGGAAGAAAGATGTCACTGGCAGTAAATCACTATCGATTCAGCAGGTTCAATGTAGGGCAGATTTGCATGAAGAACCCTGACAAGTACGAGCCTGCTTAACAGTAAATTAAATCCAAATTCTGTTACAAGATAATCCTCAGTTATAGTTTAACTAAATTGTGTGTCTTCGGTTACCGGAAAGATGCAAGACCTTAAACAATACCGGAAGCCAGAGAAGCTTTATCCTACATCAGAAAATAAACCTTCTAGTAAGTATATCCAATAGTACCGTCCTTGTAATCATATCTTTTGTAATCATTATTTTATTTTCACAGCATTTGGATAGACCGCAGTAAGTGTGAGTGGTTTATGTTTGTGGTTTTTTTTTACTTTGCTCACATTGTATGCTGCCATTAAGCAACATGATTTAATAAAAATTGTGCAATCTCAATAAATCAATAAATGTATATAGCCTGATATAGAAAATGGCCATTTATTTGAGCTTGTTCAGAGACAGCGGCAATTTGAGTGTTTAGCAACTGATGAGCAGAACTCAAAGTTGTCCTCTTACCAAGTACTTTGAATTTTATATATGGTTCTTGTCTCAAACATATTTTAATCTCTTAACAAATAAACATTAAACTGACAGAATTAAACAGACTTTGCTGTAACATTTGCTGAGGCAGCTTTGAGCTTGTGTGCACCACAAGCCTGGAACAAGCTGCCTGGAAATCTGAGGTCCGTCCCAACCCTGGGTTCTTTTAAATCAAGGTTAAAAACCTTTTCTTTTTAATGCTGCCTATCCTATTCGTTCCTTTTCATTGCACTTTTAGCTCAAACCCTTCATTTATTCCTTTTTTTTTTAAAGGGTGTGTTAAATGCCTATCTAAAGCACTTTGAATTGCCTCTGTGTCTTAAAATGTGCTGTGCAAATAAACTTACCTTGAACCTTAACATTTTAAATGTAAATGGGTCTTCCCCCCTGTGGGATGAATAAAGGACTTCTGATTTATAATCAGAAAACACACGCCAATTATAATGTAATAAGCTTGTGTTGCTTTAACAAATTGTATACTGTAAGCTACTCATCCCCAGGAAAATGACCACATTTAGGTAAAAGCACTAATTACTCTTGCTCTAGAAAGCAAATGGACAAAAAAAGGTAGTATAATTATTACAATGTTAGATTAGTCAAAGATTTGCCATGATTTTAAAATGTTAAAGCAATTTTCAATTCCTCATGCAAAGTAAAAATACATCCCATATCGTTTGAAAGTCTTGCTCTCCTTACTGAACACGGGATACAGTTTCAGTGTGTGCACACAAACAGGGACGCTACATTGGATAAGGGGGTCTTTGTGTTCTCAGCTTGCCTAAACTGGCACATTCTGCCCCCTGAGTAAACATGCGGAGCCACTGATAACATTAATTTGTGTATAACAAGGACACATTCACACACCAGAACACACATGCATACACAAAGGCCTTTCCCTCTGTAATGGAATGATTAACTGATTTTGTGACTCCAACATGCCGCTGCTTACAGTATCACCACATATTGTCCCCGGGATTCTGAGGGATCCTCAGGCCCTGGATGTTTGCAAGACGTGTGATTATCATAAGAGGGAGTTTTGCATTTTCATGCACTCCTACATGACATTTTCTTTAGTAATAATAATAATTAATTGCGGTTATTTTTGACTGATATTACAATTGAGATATGAGCTACAATATTAAGGGAGCGACCACTTTTAAAGCGTTATTCACTTTTTCTTTTTAAATATGATAAAATGATCAGGCTGTCATTTATTGATTGATTGATTTAATGTCTGTTATTATAATACCTTTTTTAAAGGATCTGTAACAAACAAGGATTTTTTTATTAAATCTGTCCATTACCGTTCGTTGGATGGGACTGGCACTGTCTGTGATTTGGATATTCTTTTTGTCCATTTTGCAATTCTGATCCAATTTAAATTAATTGTGAAGCCCTAATGTGACATGTTCTGTGCTCGTAACACCAGAAGGAAGCCTTTGATGATTTTTATGATGTAAAAACAAAAATAACCTAATTTATTTCCTGCCACATTTATGATATCGGTTCCCTTTTTTACCCACAGACTCAGTAACTGGAGCCAAAAACCTGCTGAGCAGGATGATGCGCGTGGCCCAGCGGTACCTGTTGGACCCCAGGGGCCGACAGAAGGTGGAAGAGAAGACTTCTCTAACACAGACCAAGCCCAGACAGCGCGGTTCTACACTCGGACGAGTTTTCAAGAGTCGAACCTCGGCTTCACTAACACCAGCTCAGGTAAAGCCTCTTCATACAGATTTCTGTTTTCACTTTAAATCTTTGCCAATTGTATCAAACATATTCTATTGCTATCTCTTAGAAAAGTTGACTGTGTTTCAGGTTTAACTTTGGAAATATATTTTTGTGTGGGAACTATCCAATCATATGAAAGATGTATAATGATTATGTATCTCTATGATGGTATTATAGAGATCACTGTGTTGCAAAAAGACCGCACCTTAAATAACATACATTTAGTCTCACCATAAACCTTTGTGTGTCACATTCTTTATGTCGTATATTCTTCTCTTTCCACTCTCAAAGAAATAGAATTGACATTTGCACATTTTCTTGCCTATGCTTGATGACAATATTGGTATTACTCTCATCTCTCTACACTCAATACAAGGTTACAGGCAAAGGGTTGCTAAGCTTAGTTTAGGATAAAGATGTTGAAAAGCAAGGCGAAAAGAATTGAAGTAAAAAAGCTTTTTTCTTCCCATCCCAGACCAATGGAAGTCAATGATTTGGGTTTGGAAATACTGTTTTCATTCATTCCATAAATACTGTTGTTATGTTGTGATTCATGTTTGGATTATAGGTGATACTTGTAGGCAGACTTTGCTAGTTTTGGTCACAGCTAGCTAGGCGGTTTCCTTAAGCTGCCTTCACTTGATACGCAGTTTGCTCTTGCTCACCACCAGATTGGACGCAGAGCTTTGCCAGCTAGTTTAGTTTCTATGGTTACCATACCCTGCTAGCTTGCGCCTCTTCAAACAGCTGTTACATCTGATTGGTTGCGTGTCGTAAGGTCAGCGAGGTCATAGCCGAAACAATGTGAGCTTTGAGCGGAGTGCCTTGAGAAAATGTTAGGGGTTCGCACAGGAAACACCTTTGCAAAGCTAATAATTCAAAAGCAGTTTAAGCTAGCCAGCGACTGGCTATAGAAGATAGTTGTCAGACCGATGTAAGCCAGATGGTATTGATTCTTTCTTGGACTTGCTGCAAAAACAGGAGTAATAGTACTTCCCAAAATATTGAACAAGTCCTTTAACAAACTACAATACTCATTTCCTTGTGTACCATGTGTCACTTGTTGGTGCTCACCTCTTTGTTCCATGAGTCATTTTTGTCGCGTACCTGTGATTGGCACAGCTGGGTAATGATATATCATCATACCTTTAGAATTATATTCCACTTGCTATTACATGTGTCAGGAAGAAACAACAGAGCAGGTTCCCTTCTCATTGCCCTCGTGCATAACACCTAGCACTTTGACTGCCCGTACAATAAAGCTCTTGATGTTGATTCATAGTTTAACAATGTATAAAATGCAGTCAGGTATTCTTACACTAAGCTAATGTTGGTTCCACTGCCTCCCATTTGAAGAATCACATGAACTCCCTTCCCTTGACAATACATGGTTTTATTCAGCCTTTAAATACATCATGACACACTGAGAGCGAGCAGTCCGTTTGTCTGACATTTCTTGTCCTTTGTTTGAGACTTCCGGAAACTTCATTCAGAAGCCAAATCCTGAACCACACTGGGCACAAAGGCTCAATAAGTTGGCATCCAATGTATAAAAGTTTTGACACAACCTGGATTATGTCTGTTCTTACTGTGTTGGGTTTTCATAATATTTAGTAACACGTTGTGTTTTTTCCTACTGCCAGCACAGTAGCAGCACTTCAGAAGGTAGAGGTCAGCAGAGGTGTAAAGTAACCAAGTACATTTACTCAAGTGCTGTACTTCAGTACAATTTTGAGGTACTTGTACTTTATTTGAGTATTTCCATTGTATGTTACTTTGTACTTCTACTCCAATATAATTCAGAGGTTAATAGTGTACTTTTACTCCACTACATGTATTTAATCCCTTTAGTTACTTTACAGATCTGGATTAATGATGGTAAATATAATCAGCCCTTAAATCAGACTGTAGTTCACCTGGAGTAAATTCAGCAGCTACCCTGCAGTATACAAAGCCATTCAAACTAGCTGCACCTTTACCAGCTCTGAGAACACTTTAATGATCAATAATTATAAAACATATCAGAGATATTATTCTGAAATGCACCAATCAAACAATGACTACTTTTACTGTCGCTACTTTAAGTACATTTAGATGAGAGTACTTTCTACTTTCACTGGAGGAACATTTTGAATGCAGGACTTTTACTGTGACAGAGTATTCCTACACTCTGGTACTTCTACTTTTACTCAAGTACAAGATCTGAGTACTTCACACATCTCTGGAGGTCAGTTTGACAGTGTATAAGGGAAATATGCAGAGGTGAAGGAGTATTCAGATTATTTACTTGATTAAAAGTACTAATACTACACTAACATTAGATGTACTAAAGTATATTTAAGTATCAAAAGTAAAATGACTGATTGTGCAAGATGGCTCTTCTAAAAGTGTTCTACTATTATAGAATATTACATTATTCAGTGTTATGTCAGAACACAAATATGACGAGTTTAATAATTCTTTAATATGTCATTTTGGGGCAAATTATGGTTAATTTGTATACTACTGAGTAGATAAGAAGTGTGTATGTAGTTATCATCATACTACGTTATTTCACTTTGTGATGAAGTAGAGTAGAAGTCAAAAGTAGCGTAACAAGGAAATACTTATATAAAGTACAAGTACCCTAAAACTATACTGAAGTACATTACTTGAGTTAATGTTCCTTTACACCACAGAAAATATGTTATAATCTAAATACTCAAATATCTCCCCCAAAAAATACAGTAAAATGTCACGCAAAATGTTCTTCCTGTGACCCAGAATAGTTTGGGTTTTATTGAGGGAAGAAATCCTCCTACGCTGCCATCTGTTACGTCACATTGATATATAGCTCCAGAGAACCTCCGTTCTAAATGATTGGAAAATGTGATGGAACGTTGCCCAGGGGATTTTCTTGGGATAGGAATACATCTTCCATCATTATTTGACAGCGACTACAGCTATCACTGTTATGTTTCTGGCCCAAATGTTTAGCATTTTCCCGATCTTTAACTCTTTCTTCCCTAGTAAATTGAACTTGTAACTGGTATTTTGTTCTTTAAGTTCATACATATTTATTTAACCTTGTGTATGGATGGCCATTTTGTTTCAGTCATGATAGCCACATGGCATTTACTAAACCATTGTATGGATTACCATGAAAGCTTCATACAGACATTCACTCTCCCTTGAGGATCAAGCCAACTGACTTTGGCAATCCCCTGTCTTTTCCTCTAGCCCAATAAGAAGGTCAATATTTGAACTTGTCCAATAGTTTTGGTTTTTGACCTAATACCTGAAGATAGAGAATATATATTCGATTACTCCTGAGCTGTAATGTGTTAAGTACTATTAAGCAAACATTAGCCTGCTAACACGCCAAACTTTAACTATGATGAACATGCTAGTATTGTCATTGTAAGCATGTTAGCCTTCTAGCCCCATCTTTATACTCAAAATGCTGCAACCTCAGCTGTAGACTCTTAAGCTTAACATAAGTGATCACCCTACACCACAATGTAAGGTGCAGAGCCTCTCTGTAAAAATATGTAGTTAGTTTTGTTTATGCGCCATTCATAAAGCTGTTTTCTGATTGGTTGCACATCAAACTTTGGACTGTGTTTAGAGCACTTTGCGACAATTTTGAGTACTTCCGCCTAGTCGGGCATCTGAACCGAGATGGCAAACTGTTTATTGCTTACACATTGTTGATGGCAGCAGCAGCAGCAGCAGATTACAGTCTCACTTTTTCTATTCTTGCCTTTTAAAATAAAAGCCCTAGACATATGCACTTGTTAATGATAACTAGAGGGAAATAAATCATCAGTAGGAATAGTAATGAAAATACATTATGATTCAAACTTTTCGTAGAAAGCATCTGATTGAAAGTAAACAGGCATAGCCTGGAGTGCCTGTTTACACACTCACACACTGGGCTACATTCAAAGCCTGATGAAAACACATCCTTTCATCAGTTCATTGTTGATGCTGGTTCACCACACAGACTAATGAGGGTGGGCACTGTGGCTCTGGAGCAAGAGGAGCCATATCCCTCTTTACTGTGATGAAGCACCCTATCATCATATATCTATTTCTCTTCTTTCAGATGAAAGCCAAGAGGCAGAGCCAACACAGAGGAGCGGCTCAGAAGCCAGATGTACAGGGGGGCAGTGGTGATGTCACCGTGGCCCCTGTCACTGTGACAGATACAGCTGGAAAATCTGACAGGTGAGGACAGGAGGTTAAAGATGGCTAACAAACATGACATGCCTGCACTCATATGCTGCAGCTCTGTTTGTTTTTGACCTCTTACTGTGTGTAAGGGCACTGCCTTATGCATGGCCAGCTGTGCACCTCTGAGTGCAAATCTAGCATTATACTGCTGGAAATGCACCAAAAAATAGTTCTCATCATTTTATTCTGCTTATGAGTTAGTCTTGCATATTTGGGTAAGTTTGCAATACTTCATTGAAAGTTGGCAGACAAATGAGTTTGCACATTCATAAAATAAATAGTCATTTAAAGTGAGCAAGACACTGAGGTGAAGTCCAAAACTTACTCTCTTTTTTTGTGATTTTAATGTGCACAGTAAGAACCTTTTTAATTACAAGTCATTGTCTTCCGCTGTTCCTCACATACTGTGCCACCCGTCAGGCTATGTTACCGTTAGAAATGTTTGGTGCCAGTCAACATTTTCGGGAAGATCTAAATAACCCTGATAAATGGGAGAAATTCTGATGAAATAATATCTTGTTATTGAGCTTGGATAGATTGAGATGAAGCCTATATTAAGTCCCTTCAATAGACTTGTGCATGACACCAAATAAATAAATATTACCCAAGCCTACAGCGTACAACACAGCACGTTTCTCTCTGCTTTATGGGCCTACATATTCTCCTACAAAATAATAGCTATTTGTATCAAACCAAAATACATATAAGCCTGTAAGTCTCATAACCTGTTAATGAAGGCGTGCTGATGCCTCCTTCAAATCAAGAGTGGTTTTTATGCTTTTCGCTATAGAGAATCCAGGGATAACGCAGACATCTTAACCAGTTTGCCTCACTCGAGATATATTTTATTCAAAACATTTACAAGGACTTTGCAGGACATCGAGATATTCAAGCCTCCATACTATCTACTCAGCCTTTTAATACACTTCATATCGTGCTTAAGGGAATCATTTTTGCCTCACTTTATGACCAGACTGATTTTAATTTGTTGGACTCAAACCGATTTTTCCAGTCAAACTCTGGTCAACTAGCCAACAGAAACACTTCTCCAGACTGTCTTCACATCTACCCTTATGCGCAATCAGTTTAAGCATAGTCAGTTTCTGTTTTTGCGACCTCTGCACCTCATTTAGAACTAGAAAGTTGTACTTTTCCACCACGCCCTCAGGTATTGTTCTTTGTGATAAAGCAGCTGGTCCTTCTGCAGCACTCAGAATTTCACACTAGTCCCCTAATCCTCTCATCGTCATGTTGACAGGCACACCGCTCCAAACAAAAGGCTGTCACTCACGTGTTAGTGTTCCGTGTGTGTGAGCGCCTTTCCCTCCATGCGTATACATGCACGTGTATACAAGCATGTTTCAAGCATACTCGTCATTCCTCACAGAATTAGCCTCTGTGTGGAGAGGTTTAGGTTGTTTTAACCACACTGTGGGTCACCGGGGGTCGTCGGGGGTCACCAAGAGGATTATTGTAATTGGGTGCCGATTTGTGTTGGAGGATGTAAGTGGACAATAAGGTCTGCCAGGTGTGGAGAACACATGTCGCCTTACCAAGAGAAAAACCAACCAATGGCACCAGGACAAGTGAGGGAGAGGAGGAACACAATGCAGGTGGTTCAGAAATACATTACACAATAATAATGATACATTTTATTTATCAAGTGCTTTTACAACTGCTCAGGGACACTTTATACAAAGATACTAAATAAAAGTCAGCTTTATGGAAAGAGTTGCAATGATCACACAATCTTTGGCTCCTGGTGATCAAAAGAAAGCAGTGCTTATATGAGAACTTTGATTTTGAAAGTAATAGCAATCACACAGAGCGTTTTCTTTTATTCCCTCGCAGAATTCATCAATGTCCAGTTTTCAAACTTAATTGTTTGTTTAAGCCTTATCTAATGACAATTGTGAGTTCTCTAAAACAAACTATGCTATATTCAACGTTTTGCTGGATATTAAGACTTTTTGGGGTGGTTGTTTTTGTATTAAACCCTGTATTGGGAAAAGTGTGATAATTATTTTTTATATTGTCTGAAATGGGAAGGATGTTTTTGATTTATTGCAAATCTAAAATGTACATTTGGCGGATTTGGTGTTCCATGGTTCATTTAATAATTGTATTTTCTTTCCACATACAAGAGGATAATTAAGTAACCCATTTATTAAAGAAATCTTAGAAACAAGCAAACAGGAACAGGTTTTGAGACTGTATTCATTGCTCTATGCTCAGTTTTCTGCCATAGACAGTTTTGTAAATATGAAGCATGGAATTAAATATCATAAATTGATATTTTTACAAAAAGGTAGAGCCTTTTCAACTAAATTAGACTTAAAAACACTTCTAAAATATATATTTTCTCGCCTTTAGATGCTATTTTGCTTATAAAATCAATAAATATGTGGCAGCCTTTATCATAACTGCCCAGAATTCACAATTTGGAGCCAAAATGAAAGTGCCACAATGGCTGCCACTTCAAACATGAAACAAGGAAATCCCCTGGTGAGGACTTGGATCATATTAGCTTTGGCTAAGTGGATCCTGCTTCAGAGGGGTCAAAGTTCAGGCCTCACTGAGCCTTTGGGTCACTATGCTTGAATACCACGGCCACTTGACATTATACCATGACCGTGTGACATATCTATGGCTGTACTCTATTGTCTAAGCATCTTCTGCCTTTGTCTCCGTTAGAATTATTGTCAGAGATGTTGAATTTGTTAAGAAACTGGTAGACAAAACATGGAGTGAGCAAGAGTAAGGAAACAATAGCAGGAATGCTCTGCACTCTTTCCTGGCTTCTGCCTCTCAGAATTCCCCCGGCCCTCCTGCCTGCCTCAGCAGGTTCAGATACTCTCTATATACTCAGATACTTTGATAGCTGATACCCAATGTCTCCAAATCTGTCTCGGGAGGTTCTTTCCCAACAATCAGCATCATTTTACTATAGAGAACTGCATTACTCTTTCATGTTTTACGACCAATATGTTAGGTTACAAAGCCATTATATACAATGGATTAAAAGAACGTATTTCTGCTCTTTGCAAGCTGTATTTTATACATTTTATTTTTGCACTCTGCCTTTTTGAAATTATCTATCCCTTGTCTTTTAAGTCAAATTGCCAGCATTGTGACCCTGGAAATGTTGAGCAAGTTTTATGTCAGAAAGGTTTAGAAACCGGTGCCATTTGCTTAAATAGCATAACCACCTACTGTATATGAACAATATTTCATCAACGGCCTGGCTGAGTTTGACAATATTGGAGTGTTTTTTTTGTTGTTTTTTTTAGTTATTAAGGATGCTATATCCATTTCAGACATTTAAACTCCTGATGGGCCAGTTTTGCTTTATGATGTACATTATTTTGATTCTAGAGAATGCTACATTTATGAGGAAGAAAGGACTGTAAAGAGGGAAGTCATAAAAAACATTATTTCTAGTAAACAGATCAGTAATAAACAAAGCCTGCCAACTTAAAACTACCAATTTTTTTACTCTGCTTTAATCAAAACAATAAGATTGGGGTTTGTAATTATTTCTGATTTCTACAGTTTTTCCTGCCGGACAGGAACCTCAGCCACACTGTTAGCGCTAGCCATTTCGCTAACGCTAGAAAGAAGAGAAAAAATCAACTATTGACTTCTGTTAATAACCATTAGGAAAGTTATTTAGATCTACTACTGAAACTGCGATTTTATTTCCAGATCCGTGGAAACCTTTAAGAGGACAGCAACAGGACCTGTTGGCAAGGGGGGCGGTCGCCGGAGCAACCACAGCCTTAACAAGCCTATGAGAGTCAAGTCCCTTCATTTTCTGCGAAACAGCAAGAGCCCGCTGAGACAGACCCATCCCTCCTCCTCTATCGTCCCCTCGGCCCTCTGTTCCTCCACCCTAACTCCATCATCCAATGGTGCACAGACTGGGGATCAGCAGAAAGACACGCCCAGGACAGCTCTCATCAAGTAAGAACCACTTAACAGTCAATTCAAACCTTAGACTTTTCTGCCCCTCCACATGCTCCCCCCACCTCATGATCTTCTTGTCTGTTACCTAAGGGATCATATGCAGCAAGTCAGTCATTTTAGCCCAAAAAAACAAACAGGAAGTATATGTGTTTGGCATGCATCTTCCCTTCACTGTTTACTTCCTGTCTCCTGATTTCTGTAGTCCCGTTCTAAGAGTTTTTTTTACCTCTTTCATTTATTTTGTTATTATGTATCCACAGTTTCATCCAAATATAAAAATTAAGAGTCAAAAAGTAAACCACTGTTCATTTTGATGAAGGAAAACTAATATGACCAGAATTCCTTCTGCGGAGTGATAAGACTGCCCATAGTCCCTTAATGGGAGTCACGTTTGCACCTGTCTGCTATCAAAAACAGCAGATCAATGAATGTCCAAAAGGACCAATCAGAATCAGTTAAACTAAGCCATGCCTGTTAACAGTTGCATCACACACAAACTTATTCTGGTTGAGTTGCTGAATTGAGGTTGTAGGATTTAAGACGGGGAACTTTTCAGGTAATTAACTAGATCAAAACTACAGAATAAGCCCTTTTAGTCACCGATGACGGATGCAGAAGAAGGCTGCAGTCAAGCTCATGATAAATGTGGTGAGCAGAGCAAACCACATCACACAGCAGCTCAGGTTTCACACTATCAACAGTCACTTGTAAGCCTGTGTTAATCTGGTTTGAGGCTTGTAGGAAGTGTGCTTATTGTACAGATAGTAACGCCCCACATCTTTCACTGATCAATGCAAAAGCTGTCAGAGCAACCTCTTTTTCCTTTTTAAGTTCCATGTAAGGGAAATAGGATCATTTATTTGTTTGTTTTTTGTTTATTTATTTATTCTTCCACACATTTGTACTTTACCATTTCAGCAGAGCTCAAGAAACTGCAATTAAATCAACCATTACAAATATAATGGTGCATCTTTCAGCAACACATGCCAGTATACAAAAGTAAAACATAAATAATAACATATAAATAAAGATGGTCAAGGTTAATGCAGTCAATCTGGAAACCTCAACATTTAAAATCAAATACTTAACCCAAATAAATAAAATGTCTAATCGCGTTCGACCCAAACATCCTCCCATCATTCGAGAGTTTTATGAAAAATGTAATGGGAGTGAAAAGGCAAATAATTAAGTTAAGTTAATTAAGAAATATTCTCACAACTACAACAAAAACATATTTGTATTGGTTTGCTTGTTTTGAAAAGCAACCTCTTAATTCTGTCATCACCTGAATGTTGCTGAAGCAAGACTTGTAAATACTTTACCACACATCATTTCTGTCTAGTCATAATATTCTGCTGTGATGAATGTTTTACAACTCTGACTGTCATATTTTAACCACAACAACCAAAACAGCTGATTATCAGAGGCTGGTCTCATGTCTGGGTCCCGAGGCAGCTGGATCTCAGTGTTTCTGATGAGATGAGTGTGTGAGAGAGACAGAAAGAGTTTAACCCATCCTGTTGTGTTTTCCAGTGCAGTTCACAGCAGGCAGGGTGGGGACAGCACAGCACATAAATAGACCAGCAGTTTCCTGTTTAGTAGGTTACACACCTTTAGTACAATATGTCCTTTCCAAGAATCTCAAGGGAGCTACACACATATCCACTATTGATTTGACGTATTCTTTATGTGTATATGTATGCCTTCCCAGTGGGTGTGTATTGATAGTTTGGGACTGATGGAGGCGTGTGCAGTTGTTCCTCTTGTGTGTGGGAAATGAAGAAATACCGCTGAAAGCCACAGGAAGATGAGCTAAGCTGTCCTGTCTTCACTGATGGACAGTATCTGCAGCTGGAGGCTCCACACACCCAGGCTGAAATGACTTTTCCACTTGCTGTGGCCTCCCTCATGCAGAGGGACAGATCAGGGTACAGAATTGTTGTTGTCCAGTAAGTGTGGTTTTAAATTTCCCCTCTGTGGGACGAATAAAGGGATTCTGATTCTGATTAATTTAGAGGAAAAGAATGGATGTCTGTCTGACACTTTTCCACCTCGCTAGGGACTAGAAGCATTCTTGTTCTCAGAAAGGAAAAGTTATAAACAAGCAGATACATGCTGGATGCTTTTGTAGTTTTTAAACCATTGTATTTTGATTTTATACCTAAAACCACGTTTAATTACATCATTTAGGGCCACTGTCAAATCATCTTCGTCCCCTAGCTGGAAAATGTACATTGCAAAGGGAAAAGTGAACCTAAATAGTTGGGCTCAAATATAGGTAAGAGGCAAGCACAAGTTAAGATAATCAAATAAATACACATACATGATTTAGAACAACAACAACCACAACAAACTGTACAAAAGTAAAGCCTAAAGTATTGTTATTCTCTACATGGTTATCCCATATTGCTCCCAATGGTCAGGGCAGTGAGTTGCTATAAAAGCCCACATCCAGTACAGCCAGTTAAGAATGTTTTTAAATAATGTATATGAACTTGATTTAAAGCCAGGACTGCACACATCCATTGTAAGACAAACAGAAGCGGTTGTGAAGTCTTGTCTGTGTCTAACTTGCTCTATGAAATACAATACAAATACACAGGCATCAAAACAAATTCCAACAGTCAATGTTCAAAACCAAAACATTGTGATTACGTGCCTAAGATCACTGCACTATTAGGAGACGCATCAGGTTCACTTTTTTTGGTGTAGAATTTGTCGAAGCTCTTGCCAACGACTAAAGCCAGCCCGAGATTTGCTCTTGTTCAGTGGCCTCTTGACCAATCGTTTTTACCTTAAACAATGCTCAGGTTCTGGCATAACACTCACATAGCTCCCCACCAGTATCATTTTCTCCACAAGATATGATCCAGTTCCACAAAATCAACTTAGTGCTGTAAAACCCAAGGCCCTGTGCAGAAAGGTAAGGCAAGGTGGTCCACAGAGCCTCCTCCCAGCCTGTTGTAACAAAATATCTCCCGGAACATCTTTACATGTTTATATGACAATCAATCAAAAATAAATCTTTATTAATCCCAGGGGGAAATTAGATGTAGTTACAGTTGCACCATATTACAATAAAGACATGGTGAGGACATAGTGCCGCTCTCGGTCCCAAACAGTCTGGAAGCCATCGAAGGAGACGTCTTCAGATATGTCCTGGTCCCCCCATTCCTACAGAAATAAATGTCTCTTTTTAAGATCAAACTGCACATTTTAGAGTGGCCTTTTATTCTGAGCAGCCTAAAGCACACCTGTGCAAGAATCCTGCTGTGTAATCAGCATCTGTGTATGCCACACCTGTGAGGTGGATGGATTATCTCGGCAAAGGAGAAGTGCTCACTAACACAGATTTACACAAATCTGTGTGGAATAGGCTGTTCGTGTTCATAGAAAAGTCTTGGCCCTTTGATTTCAGCTCGTGAAAAATGGGAGCCAAAACAAAAGGGTTGCGTTTATATTTTTGTTTAGTGTATTTGTAAGACAAACCAGCTGCAGAGCAAAGAGGACGATACACATTTTGTGATAAATACAACCAGCAGCAACATCCAGTGTGTGCTTGGCCGACCGGCTCAAACCAATTGGCTTTACGGTCTTTGTTGTGATATTTTTGGTTTGAATGCCAAGGTCAAAAACAAGCTTCCCCTCCATTTTCTACAGTGACCTCTTCAACGCTTTTATGAAAATGACGATGGGTGCATTGCCTTTTCACATGTTGACGGATGTCACCCCATGAACTCACTGAAAACAATTTTTTAAAAAGACATTGGCGCTGCAAGAAGTGCTGTGTGGACACAAGTCCTAATGCACTTTCCAGGAGATCATATGACCACATTCCCCCTGTTGCAGCACAGTATAACATCAACATGATTTGAAGCTGTTATTTGTAAGTTGCATTAACAGTGTTTTGACAGACAGGTGACAGGCAGTAAAACATGTTTCTGGGAATCACAGTTCTCATTAAAACTGTAAAACTGCCAGGTAACTAGCCCAACCAGTATTCTGCGGAGACACACATGCAACGTTTCACACTTGAAGTCAAGTTTGCACTCATTATGTAAAAACATCTCTATATTGCATGCATTGTTTTGTGTTGCATACATTTTTTATCGTCCAGAAGTTTGCAACTTGTCCTTTAACTGTCATTCATTTTATTAGTTTCCTTTATTGGACGGGCTTTTGTGGGCTCATTGAAAGAGAGTAACACAGTTATGCCTGTGTTTGGCATCTCCTCACGAAAACAGGGTGTGTACATTTTTTATAATTAGAACTGAAATGACATCAAAGTATATTTTTAAATCTCTTTCAAATGAGTTTTAATCTGACAGATAAACTCGCTGCTTTGGTAATGATTTGGCTAAGAAGTGGAGGTTCAAAGTCTGGGCAATATTGGTGAAAGTTTTTTGTCAAAGTTCACCATTGTGTGCAGGATTGACTCGAAAGTTTTTCACTTTTAAGAAGCACAATATATGAATCAGACTCAGAATGCTTTTTTTCCTGGGGGTGATTTGGGTTTGGTGACAAGATATTTATTTGAGCATAAATATTTGAGAAAAATCTCCAATAATGAGTTAAATTAAAATAAAAAAAGACTACACATATAGCCGCGGAAGAAATGAAGAGACCACTCCATATTTTTCCTCAAATCGTTTCTCTACACGTATGGCAGCCATTCCATTGTCTTTTGAATTCCAACACAGAGAAAAAATGTCAGTAGTTTATAGAATACAATAAAAAATACAAAAAATCATTTAGCTCAAACGCATATCTATAAATAATTAAAACCATAGAAAATGATAATGCTGAAGTGGTCTCTTAATGTTTTCCGTGGCTGTATATACAGTATATATATATATATATATATATATATATACTGTATATAAAAACGTCAAATATTTAAGTAAACATAATTAAATTTCAAATAAATAATTAAAACAATAGCTAGAAAATCTGTAAGTGAACATAAGAATTTGAAATAAGAATGGAATTAGTGAGATTATGAAACTAAATTGTCAAATTAAACCTTAAATAAAACCAAGATCTTTTTTATAGCTTATTAATGACGAGTTAAATCATTTGTCTGATTAAAAACAAAAAATATTATATTTATACAAACATTAAAATTAAAGTAAAAATTCACATTTTACTACATTAAATCAAATATATATTAAAATATATATTACAATATATACATTTTAATATATATTACAATATATACAGTGGTGTTTAAATATTATTAAGATATTATTGTTTAATTGCAAATTTAAAAGAGTTTTGCCGACACCAAAATGGATATGTATATTATAATAAATAAGTGTCCCTTCAGCCTTTCAGAAGTGTGAGAGCTAGTTATAACAACTGTGTGTGTGTGTGTGTGTGTGTGTGTGTGTGTGTGTGTGTGTGTGTGTGTGTGTTATTTTGCACTGGCTTAGAAGACAAATGGCAACTAGCATTTCAGTGCGTTGCCGTTTGGAATGCATGTGAGAAAAAGACAGCTAGGTAAAAAGAGACAAAAACATGATTGTGTGCATACTGCATGAGCTTGTGTGTGTGTTTTTAGAGTGTGTGTGTCGGCTGAAGCTTGTCATCTGATCCTGCAGTGTTGTCGGCTGCATGTTCAGTAGTGTGGGAGCCATTCTCCCGTCCTGTACTCACTCCTCAGCTCCTCTCCCTGGGGAAATGTTTGCGTACACATGTTTAGCGCCAACTTAAATCCATAATATCAGTCCATAATGACACTGGAGACACCTTATATGTGACCATGTGCTATTGTACCCTGGATGTTCATTTGGGCATGCCTCATGTGATGATACACAATTTTAAATATTTCCGGCTTATGGACATTCGCATGAAAAATGTCTAATCAGGCAAAAACATGCGTCAACGTACTAAAGTCACTCTCCACCATTGCCATTGTTAAGGGAATTGTTAAGATGCAGGTGTAGTGGTGTTATGTAACATGGTAGTGAGGACACAAGGATGCATGAACGATCAAACACACACACACACGCAGCTCATCCTATTTAAGGAAACAAAGGCACAGTGAAAGGCTTACTGCAGTGTTTGGTGCCAGCCAAGTGACGCCTTCATTCCCCTGACTACCACAAACATTCATACTGTTTATGTACAGTAGTTTAACATAAAAAAAACCTGAAAACAAACAGTGAGTAACATTATGTTTTATTTCATTGTGTTCTGTCTGTAATTTACACTGCAGTAACTCACTGTTTAAAACACACAAGTTTAAACATGTTTAAACTTGACACAATACACTTTTGATTTTCTTGACTTCAGATTTGACTTTTCAAAATAACTCACTGCCTTAATACCTGGAATATACTCACCTAAAACTTAGAATGAACTGCATAGTATTGTGTACTAGAATGAAGATTTCCTTTCAAACAGATTTCTCTGTACAATCACAAAAAGGAATGCAAGGTCATTTATATAGCACATTTCTACACAAGGCCGTTCAAAGTACTTAAAAGCATTTTTATTTTCAAAAAGTCAGATTCTTTTAAGGTAAATTGTGAGTGGATTGGGCTAACTTTGCAATCCCCACTTCTCTTGTAGGGAAAGGGAAAAAGCAGCTCGGACAAACCAACGTATATCAGCGTAATCCTCCCAAAGCTTTCCAAATACACATAGATTTCACATTAATGCTTGTCTCAAAAACACATTTTTCCATACAAAACAACATTTATTTATTGTCACATCAACTCTGACATTTTTCCTCAATCATAGCAGCTAAGGAATATCAATATGTTACGCTTTGACGTACATTTGACCTGGGATTTAACTTTGTATTTAACTTGAGGACTGACCGTCGGATAAAAAAACTGCTGCGCTGTAAACAAATACTGTATATTAGCCCTGTGGATTAGCTCTTGAAGCTAATTGCATATGGATCTACTTTCCCTGAAAACGTTCCCACCTACGCAGCGTACACACGGTCCATTACGTTGATGCTTGCCGGTGGCCGTGTCTGGCACTTGGGGTTAACGCGACCAACAACCAATCACATTAATCTCCCGCCCCGGACACACATACACGCGGTTTGATTGGCTAGCGCTTGTACTTGCATATTTGCAACTTTTCTCAACTTCTTCCCGAGCAACGGAGCCACAACGCAGTTTGGCAACGCTTGAAGTCACCCCATTCAAAGTGATGGAAGGTGCGTCAACGCAACGGGACCATGTGGACGGGCCGTTACTGAGCTACAATTATCTGACAGAAGTGCCTTTTTTAAGAACATAATATAGCATCTAAAAGAAAAAGTTACATTCTAGACAAATTTAGTATGAATTTATTGTATATCAAGCCAGCATGTTGAATATTGCGGAATGAAGTGCCTATCTTTTATTACAAAGGGGGTTTTTCATCCATTCAGGGTATTATTAGCATACATGCAAACTTTGCTTATGCAACCAGCCCTTGTCTTCTTTTGCAATGTTGATTTTCTGAGTTGGAAAGTTTGGAAAGAGTATCCAGCATGTATTTGTATTGCTTTTATGTCTTCATCTTTCATAGTCTTGACACACGACACCACTCTAATCTTAACCATTCATGAGTTCACCCAAGATTTCCCAGCCAGGCTCAGCTGTTGTTTGGTGAATCCCACTGATACCCCACACTGGTGTTTGTTTGATCAAATTGTCAAGACCCACATAAACACACACTATCTTCAGTAAAGTGGCAACCCTTAGTCGGAAAGAAGAGAAGAAAGAAAAACACAACAGAGCTAAATTAACTTTTCAAACTCTGGCTGAACTTCTTTTCCCCTTTTAGCTGTTGGCATACTACAGTTACAAGTCTCTTTGTGTTTTGATTCAGCCCCACACCAAGCAACAACCAATACACCACTGTGATGTCTTGAGACCCTTTGTAACCCCCCTGCTTATCACATGATATGGTGAAACATCTACAAACAGAGTCCCAAGGGTTGAGTTTTTCACCGAGAGGGGGTCAGCCTCGAGGCAGAGGTACAGCATAAATGAATGGCAGTGTAGCCCACGCCTTGCTGTTTATCTGGAAAGGTTAACAAAGGCTAACAGGTACAAATGTAGAAAGTGAGTGAACCATGAATGGACCACACCTCAGTGTTTTCTAAGAGCTGAATGGAAAGCTTTCCTCTCTACCTTCCTGTGAAAGGAAGTTATAAATGGAATGGATTGAAAATAAATTGCTCTGAGGTACGCTCATTGTTTTTCTGCCAGTGTAACTAAGGGCACGGTCATACCTCATAGACGAAATTATAGGTTTTTCAGATTCCGTCAACAAACATGTCATAAATTGCATATCTACAGTCTGAATAAAGGTTGGTTTGAATGCTTGTCATCGCAGTAAATGGAAAAGGTCAGAGTTAATGGCAGTCAGGGTAAATATGAATGGAGCCAGCTCAAAGGACAATGCTGTTTCTAAATCTCCTGACGCAAAGAGAGGGAGGGTAGTTTGCGTATAGACATTCATTCTAGATTAAAGGATTTATTTGTGACATACTCAAATTTCTCTATGTGCAGTGAATTACAATGACGGCATACTCTAGAGAATTTCCTTAAAACGACGATGTTCAACTAGGGCTGTACAGAATGTCTATTTTGCTTTTATGTAGATTTTATTTAGGTTTCAAATACAATTTCAAATTCATGTTGTCATATTTTGACGATGTCATCAGCCTTAAAATGTATTCAATTTAAAAAGGTGATTTATCAGACTAAATATTATAAATTATTAGAACTCCATTTTGGTCAATAGTATTACGTGTGGGTGTGGACTGATGAGTGACCACTTTGGGGCACACTTTGTATAATAGTAGTTATAGTATAGTAGGGCTGACCTCCAATATTCGACTATTCTTCGATTCGGAGAGGTCTGATTGGACTATGAACCTCGTAGTCGAATCTTCGGGAAATGTTGTTATACAACAAAGACCATACCATTCTGACTATATGGGGTGCCTGCGGCTGCCGAGCATTAATTGTTACATAGAATGTATTTTTTGTTATATAAAAGCCTATTTTAATGCAAAATCTGTCTATTTTATGTTAATAAAGAGTTCCAGTGATTGGTTCGTTTAAATGGTAGTCTTAGTTTATTACAGTATTAATAAATCACACCCACTGCAGTTGCGCAATCCAAATGAGCGCAGGTGAGCAGCACACAGGACCGTTAGTGTTTACGGATTTATGGGCTCACAATGGCTACTAAAAAGACATCAAAAGTGTGGAACTATTTTGAAAAGGTTAAAGATGACCCGAAGAAAGTGAAGTGTAAGTTGTGTGAGCAGGTTCTTGCATATCACACGACGACAACCAACATGGCATATCATTTGAAGCGGGTAAGGCTTGTTAACTTTACAAACAAACAAACAGTTCTACCACTCTTTTATCAATACAGGCATTAAAATATTATTGTTATATTATTCTATCATCTACAGTTGCACCCACAGTGTCATGACGACAACTCAGCCGGCACGTCTGCATCAGCGGCGGCCCCGAGATTAACGCAAAAAAACTTGATTTGAGACCACCACTTTCAGAGAAGAGAAAAAGGGAAAGTACTGAAAAGATTGCGGAGTTTGTGGCACTTGATATGAGGCCTGTGCGCATTGTTGAGGGTGGGGGATTTAAAGAACTCTTGCGCACACTTGAGCCAGGCTACACCGTCCCTACAAGAGCTACGGTGATGGATATCGTGCACACAAAATATCTATCGACACGGTCAGAGATATACAGCCAGGGCAATACAGGACTGTGAAGCTGTCAGTTTCACAACTGATATCTGGACCTCGCTTCAGATGGAGGCTTATCTCACAGTCACATCACATTTCATCACTGGAGACTGGCGACTGGAGAGTTTTGTTTTAGAAACAAAAAAAATGGAGGACAGTCACACAGCCGATCACATTGCACGAGAACTGACGGAGATAATTTGCGAGTGGGACATTCCAAGTACCAAGATCGTTTCTGTGGTGCATGACAACGCAGCAAACATGGTTGCGTGCACCAACCAGTTGGTCCAGCAGCCCTCCTGGGGAAATATGAAAGGGGTGCGCTGCGCGGGCCACACATTACAACTCTGCATAAACAGCGCTCTGAAGCAGGACCCCATTTGCCGCACTGTTGCTGCTGCAAGGCGCTTGGTTTCTCATTTCAAAAAAAGCGCAAAGGCCACCACAGCACTTCAAGATAAACAGAAACAACAGAATGTTCCTCAGCATAAACTGATGCAGGATGTTGTCACCCGTTGGAACTCTGTTTATTTGATGTTCGATCGCTTGATCGAACAGAAGGGGCCAGTTTCAGCCGTGCTCACAGATGACAGTGTGAGCAAACGGTCCGATCGTGACCTGGAGCTATCCACATCACAGTGGCGCACAGCAGAGGACATTGTCGCTGTTCTTAAACCAATGATCACTTTGACAGAGCTTTTGTCCCAAGAAAATAATGCATCCCTGTCTGCCACTGTCCCCATGCTTATGAATATTTAAAAAAGACATTTGGTGGTGCATGCGGACGACAGTCGAACCACAAAGATCATCAAGACTACGCTGTCCGAGGAGATGGACAGGCGATGGGAGCTTAAAGGGCCAGGGCTGGAAAGAAGTGTCTACATCAGTGCGGCGGTGCTTGACCCACGCTTCAAGAAGCTCTCCTTTCTCACCGACGACCAAAGAGATGAGGCGTATTCAGTGGTGGCAGAACTAGCTGAGAGTCTAACTGACAGGTCTTGCCAGGAGGAAAGTGACACGGTGGATCCTGGGCCGACTGCAAAACAGCACACTGTGATGGCTATGCTGCTGGCCAGTGATGAAGATGAGGAGGAACAGGATGAGACAAGCGAGATGAAGGCCTATTTGAAGGACTTCACTAAATGCACTGGAGGATTTTTTTCGTTGTTGTATAATTGTTTTTATTTATTCAGGCAGGCTTATTGTATTTCTAAAAACATTTTGCACTAGTTCCAGGCTGTTGCGATAAGTTTAATTATTCCCGAGTGTAAACTGTGAATTAAAAGCCAAGAAATAGGTTCTTAACTGAGCGATAAAGGCATGTTTTGGCACGTTGTTGTTTTTGAAGCCATTTTGTTCCGATTTTATGTTAACTGTTGTGATGTTTAATATGCCAGGTTTCGTTCATCTGGCTTTAAATAAATAAAGGTATTTGTTTCACACCTACCATGTTTTTTGAGCTCTTTTGTTTGAAACGGAAAAATATAAAGATCTAGCTGCTATCTGAAAAAAAAAAGGTTCGACTATCAGTCGACTACGGCAAACAAAATCTGACGAATCAGAATCGACTATGAAAATCCTTAGTCGAAAACAGCCCTATAGTGTAGTATAGAATAGTAGCTAATCTTTATCTGCACCTGTGCAAAAATACCAGGTTTAAACATAACATAATAAATACACAATTGAAAAAGCTGCATAGTATTCCAAATTTTGAAGGTTGATAAGAATTTTAATGGAAACGTTATGAATTAAGTTATAATTCAAATGTCTATATACCCGTTTGTTGTATATGGTAATTAGAATAATCAGAATCAGAATACCTTTATTCGTCCCACAGAGGGGACATTTTCATTATTACAGCAGAAAGAGCCAAAGACAGCTTAATATTACACCAAGATACTAACTAAATATATATATACAAGAATCACACAATTTACAAAATACACAACAATAAAAGTAAAAGTATGGCAGCCAGATGTGTATTGCACAGTTATTAACACAACAGGGGGTGTGTAGTCAGTGATGTTATATGTGAGGGGGTCTACCGGGGGCCATGATGGTTATAGAGTCTGACCGCTGCAGGAAGGAAGGACCTGTGGTATCTCTCCGTGGGGCATTTAGCAACTTTGATCACACATGTCAACCTATAGGACACCCCATATTCCTTTAAAAGCAGCTGAACGGATGAGCTTTCAACCCTTGACAAAACACATTTTAAATTAAGTAAGCATATAGTCCCTTTTGAGATTTATATCTGTGGTAAGCATAAGTATGAAGCTTAAACTTCCTTCTGACTCACGTATGTTGACTGAATTGTTTTGAATATTTCCCAGTCGATTTCACTTAGCCAGGCCCGCAAAGTAGCCTCAGTCATTGCGGTTAACTGTACCAGACTTTGTTTATCTTCTGGTAGCAGGATAATGGTGGCGATTCGAATGTTAGAGAATTAGCATTGTTACCCTCCTTGAATCGAGAAATTACAAATGGGCAGCCTCATCCCTCTTGTTGGAGACAAGGATAATGTGTTGACCGAAGTGCCGTAGATCCTTTTTTAGGTTCAGTGCTGTGAGATTCCAACCTGCAAGCTAATTGCTCAGGCAAATATCCATGGTTATTTTGTACCATGTGATCACCAGCTGTCATTTGTTATCTGCATCTGTTTTTGTGTTCACTCAACGGTTTTCCTGACCTTGCAAGTAAATCGTTGCATTACTACAAACCTGGAAACTAGTCAAACTTTGCTTGCAAACCTTCCCAATTGTGCACTTGCTCAAAGGGCATCCAAAGACCTTGTAATGGAGCTTGGGTCACATGTTGACACCTGACCAGGTTTCCAGAGTTATCACCAGGCTTGGAATTTCATCATTTTAGGGGCAAAGCCATTTGGCCTTTTGTGTCACAAATTTTTTTAGGGCACAAAGGCCACGTGCCAGGGCACAAAGGTCATTTAGGGAAAAATTAGGATTTGGAGCTTACAAATAAACAACTTAACTTTCTGATAATAAAAACACATGAATGACAAGGAAAACAAATGACTTTTTTACTACACTGCGCATTGAATAGAGTAGTTTTTCATTCAATGTGTGCGGCAAAACATAAATCACAAGTGGAGCAAAGCGCTCGCAGCCCCACTGAAATATCATCTCATAAGTCAGAGCTGATTGGCTTTAAGTGTGTGTGCGAAAAGTGTAGTTATGCAGAGGAGACGAGAGGGCTTAGACAAATGGTAATTCAAATGCTTAGTAAGTAATCACATCTTTGTTTAGGAATTGGTGTAAAATTTGAAAATGTAGTAAAGATTTGAAAGACTTTGACAGAGATCCTGTTAGGGGAACAATGGAAACAGTTATCTACTCACTCTGTGCCAACCCTGATCTACACTCCACTTGCTCTGAATGAACTGCATGGATCTTTAGTAACTTCCCAGCACTTCCTATAACCCGTATGTAAGATTGTATCTGATATCTGCTGTCTCTTACCATGAACACCTGCTGAGGGCGTCGATTGAGGAGATGGGGCTGTAAAGGTTGGCAGTGAAATATCAAACCTATTGTCTCCTTTTGAGAAAGGCAGATCTTGTCGCTGAGTTGTCAAATTAACATAGGAAGGTTAAATAAAAAGAACACAGGCAAAGTGACAGAACATTGTAAAAGACCTAAGGAGTTTACTCTCTTACTTTAAGTACCTTTAAAGATCAAAGAGTCAATTCTATTCAACTTTCCTACACTTTGTTCAGGTGACCGTGTACCTGTAGAAACCTTCCCGCTCTCAGAAGATGTTTGCGTTCAGCCCTCACCGTGGGTCATTTCTTTAGTCATTTGTTGTGACACTTGTTTGACAGTAGCTGAGGTAAAGCCAGCTTCAAATTTCATTCTCTGACTGTATGCCGCCATCTATAGTGACATTAAAATCTTAAAAAGGTCATTTCAAAGGTTAAACATTCTTGTGCATTGCCATTTGAAGTCAAGTATTAAGAAAAGGAATGACTACCAAACCAAAGTCTTGTTGTTAAAGCTGTGTACAATATTCAAATAATGTACTTGCATGCTAAAGACTTTTCTCTGTTGTGTTGCCTAGATATTAACTGATATTAGCATGCTAACTGGCTACAGCGGTAGGTCGAGCTGCCACAACTAACTAGTTAATGGTCTGTTGGTTTTTGAAATTGATTCAAACTGTAAGAGATGAGAATACCACTGTCATCCTAAACTCAATACCTGGAAAACAGAAGGAGCATCAGTTTCTATAGACTAGTGCAGTGATGACATCTTATCGCCGACCAACTCGAAAGTTAGCATCGCAATGGCCCTCTGTGAGATTTGTTTAGTAGGATCATTTCCGCATATAAAAACTATGATTTTTGATGCAGTCTCAAGAAGTAAAAAGCTAACGATAGGCTATAAACAAACTACATCACCGCCGTACAACTGTACGCTAAGCTAAAGGCTTACACATGTCAGCGTCATGACAGTCACATGTCCACGCTTCACCACTGCAAAGCGAAAGGCGGACTAGTGCTGGCGTGATGATGTTTAGTAGTCTCAATCAGTCACTTAGAAAACCATATTTTAGGACACATAGAAGCTTCGCTTATTCATGAGTATAACAGACATACACTATGGTGTAGGATAATGCGTGAAAATATCATAAAATGTGTTAACCACAGACCTTATGACAGGCATCAAACCAAAAACCATTGACTTCAAGTCGAGGGAACCGGATATGGTTGCATCCTAAATTATTTCCTTGTTTAAGGACTTGCTCTATTTGTTTCTAATTCAGCCAAAGAACCGACACTCTAATTCCGGGGATTGAAAACATTTTGTTGCTTCCATTGTGTTACGCCCCGGTCTAGGGGAACCTAGGCGCAGCACAAAATTGCACGCTCCCCCCACTCTTCCCACTCCCAACAAGAGGCCAGTGACACAGAAAAATGCTGTAGATCATTTGAATTGATGTTTAAGGAAGTGAGACAACCCCAACATAGCAAACAAAGATCTTTCTACAAAATTGCTCCAAACTTACCTAACAAAATAAGCAAATAAAATACAGGCTTCTTACCTAACTCCTAACGAAAAACAGGAGAAAAGGGGGTTTGGACACAGGTTGGACCCATTGGGCCACCTGTTGACTGTGAATCCCGGCACTTGTTCTGTCGGAATTTGAGTTGCTGCGCCCTCTGACTAGGGCTCCATCTCCCACGTTGACAATTTTTTGGAAGTTACTCCGAGGACATTTCTCAATATATTGGGGAATGTTACACAATAAACTAAAACTGTTACCAATGTGACATGGACAGGCCTACAGTACCGTACCACTGTTGCACATTGTTCTTCTGAGGCCGCTGGTGTCAGGTGTCACTGAGGCATCTCTGTGCTAAGAACTTAGTCAGATCAAAAAGAGCTGAGTAACTGAGCCCAGGTGGTGTGAGTTGCTGAGTCACTGCAAGGGAAATGGTTTTAGTGGTGCAGCACATTACGACTGCCTGTGAGTCTCTCTCCAGTTTCCTTCTTCTCCCTACACTGTAATTGAATTTGAATTATGCATGCCTTATGTCTGCTGGAGCAGAGAGGTAATGATCACACTCTTTGTGTGTGTGATCCGTATATGTGAATGCATGCATGTATAGATATCTTTGTTTGTGTGTGCACAGCCTTTGGGAAACAGTAGGAATCTGAGATCAGTTCATGGGCTGTTATTACCTTTCTAACAGTTTCCCATAGACTTTGTGTGTGTGTGTGTGTGTGTGTGTGTGTGTGTGTGTGTGTGTGTGTGTGTGTGTGTGTGTGTGTGTGTGAGTGTGAGAGTGTGAGAGTGTGTGAGACAGTGCTCTGTTTGCTATGTTACTCAGCTACTTCTGTCTTAACTTTTCCCACCCCACTGTAGCATGTTCCCAACATGACACCCATTCTAAATGTTTGAGCAGTTCCATTGTGCCTCCTAATGACTGGAAACTATATTAACTTTAATGTTTACACAGCAGGAGAGCAATTAGTGACACATGTCTGGCCAGTGTGGATCTTACCTCCCAATGTGTCAGGCCTCAACATGTCAAGAAAATACATTTTAGTTCAGTATCCCCCTGATAGAAATGAATGATATCATTGCCATTGTTTTCTCGAGGTCTGCTGTCGGGGGGGGGATGTTTTTACTAGATGGAGAGCAGATATGAACCACGACTCGAAACTCAGCACTGTTCCATGTCTCTGAGTTTATGATGGTTATCAAATGTTGTCACAGCCCTGAGACTAATCAGTGGACAATATCTTGCAGCTGAAACGTGAATGAATACTTTCCTTTGTCAGTTAATTTGAGTGTTTGGTCTGGACTCCTGTCTCAACAGTCAATGAGCAAAAAAAGGAAAGGAAAGCAGCACCTACACCTGAGCTGCTTGGCCTTCAAGTTGCTTTTATCTTTAACCTTTCTGTCCTATTTCTCCCAGGAACCATTCAGTGTTAGTTAAGTCATGTGTTCTATTTGCATATGTCACCTGACATTATTTAATTTTAGCTTTACAATAAATTCAATTGGTTTAAGCTTTGATTAACTTACTTTTTACACAAACTCTGAACCAGTTTGTGAATGTCTAGGTCTAGTATCTGAATGAGCAAAACCACATGTTAACCTGCTTGTTTCACTACCTTACAAAAGCCAGGAGATCACCAAAGCCAGTAAGTAATCCTCTGGGAACCATGAATGACTTTAGAATTATTTTATTTGTGTACCTACAATGACAATATTGCTTCTTTATATTTCACGTCATTCATCGGATAAGTTAAAAGAATGACCTGTGTTGGTGCTATGGATGCTAGGCTTCATGCTCTGGCAAACATTGATATCTCTAATAAATGGAATAACAGGCCATACAATAGGTGGGTTCATCCTCTTGGGGCCATGGATGTTCAGTGGTTAGTACAGATTATCAGCCTTAGCCAAAGTGGTGGACAAACTGACCATTAAGCAGACAGGCCACCGGACAGATCAACATAGCCACATCGTTAGCATCAACCATTTGGTTCCATGGGGGAGAAACTGTATGTGCTGTAACTACTTCTTAGTAAACAACAACTAGGTGCTGTGACTTCCTAACACCATTAAGTTGCCAGGGAACACGAAAACCTGCTCAGTGGATCATTGAAAAGATGGATGGCTGTTGAAAAATTAAGAAATAGTTACAAAAACTTTCTCTAAAACCAAACTTTTTTTTTCCTTTTCTGTTTGTATACAGATGAAACAAAACGTTTCAGTGAGCTTTAAATGCAGTTGTGGCAAGACAGCGCTAGTTGTTAACCCTTTTCTCCATGCTTTTGACTATGGTAAGCTAACCGTGCCTCTGTTCTGTACTGAAGCCTTGAGAGTGATGTCAATCTGCTCATGTTTGCAACTCTGTCAGTTCATACCAAGTATTGTTTTTCAGTTAAGTGCCTCGTTCATACATTAGCAGGAAGTAACATGAGAGTGATGGATGTGAGGGCAGGGATGAAGGGACAGAAATTAGATTATATGTAGATGGTAGATAGGGATGGTCATTGCTTTAACAACTTTAGCTCCCCCCCCCCCCAGTGGGACGAAACTGCATCTGCGACCTTCCAATATGTGCACACACACACTGAAAAGATAAGTAACCATGCGTGTTCGGCTCCATTGATTGTGTTAGCATCTCTATATGCTGATCTTTTTCTTCGCTTTGCTCTTAAGTTTCTGATTTCTTGGAAAACATTGATTATATTAGTTTCTTTAAGTTTCTTTGAATGGGATTATTTGAGTTCATTTAAAGGCTGTGGACTGAATAGTGTGGGGCCCACCTCACGTGTTGCTCCATAGGCTTGCGCTGCTTAGCGGCCATATGCTTGTGTCCCCGAGGGGCCAGTGTCAAGGAGCGCCATTACCATAGTGTCAATTCTTCCATTGAATTACCTCCATAGACTGGTATTATGGGAAAGCCAGACTGAGGCCTGGCTTCAGTGAATGGCTGTTTACCATCACGTTGGGTCTGTCTGCAACCACACG
This sequence comes from Eleginops maclovinus, assembly GCF_036324505.1. NCBI lineage: Eukaryota > Metazoa > Chordata > Actinopteri > Perciformes > Eleginopidae > Eleginops > Eleginops maclovinus. The sequence continues at coordinate 24,386,734 of NC_086350.1, forward strand.
CAGCTAAAGCCACCGTAGCGAACCTGCTCAGGCTAATCTCCGCACACTCACACTGACTCACACATACAAGGAAAATCAGGCAAATCAACCACACACCCAATAAGGAATATACTCCTGCAGACATCTTTCTTGCAGGCTCATATGCCTCACGTGGAGTCAAGGCTTGCTATGCTTTAAATGGTTGATGGAGCAGAGTAAAGTGGCATTGACAATAAAGACAAGGTCACTGTAAATCCTAAAAAAGAGTTATGTTGTGAAACGACTAGATTCACGGGTCTGCAAACACACACCCACACACTTGCTTCCCAAATGTAGCATTGACATAAAGAATAGAGCCTTTTTTTCAAATCTAGGAACAGGATTTGTGGCTGTTTACTGCCCTTGAGGCATAGTGGCTGTTCAGATTATTGGGGGAAATGTAAAGTAGTTCTAACTAAGAGAAACAGAAACAAGAATCCTGGTATCATCTGAAATATTTCTGAGCCTTTACTGTTTGTCCCTAAAACTGTGCATGTGTCTTTTTTGGGATGTTTGCATGTGATTCTCCATTGCTAATATGTGATTCAGTTTAATGACATAAGGGTGTGTTCCCAAATGTTTGTGGTTTATTGCAACATTTTACCGAGTTGGTTGGTTTTGGCCCGAACGGCAAAATGTAATTTGGGCTCCCAAAAATGTGAATCTGGATCTAGTTTCAGAGGAGCTGAGTTATGTGTGGTTAGCATGCTATGAACACCAGAAAAGGGAAATTACAAATTTAGTAAAATAACTTTTATTAGGTCAATCAACTTAAAACACCACATTTAAACACAGTTATGTTAAATTACACAAACAGCTGAGTATAGCACACATTTTAGTTTGTGACCTAGGCTTGCTTACTATACTCTTTTCTCTGGAGGTTGGTTATCGAAAACCAGTACTCAATTAAAACGCTCACCAAATCATGTTAAAGCCAAGATTCATCAAGAACCATGTTTGTTGATTCTGCTTAAAGAATCCAGAAAGTAAAGGGTGGAGACGTTCCAATCTGTCAAGCATGCATCTTGCAAACCCAAAAAAAACCTGTGGTTTGGCTTCATTTTCACATTAATTTTGATGTGCACAGTAATACTCTCCTTTGGGTTATTTAAGTTTATACTCTCAACAATCTGAAAAAGCATGAATAGAGTTGTGCAGGAATGACTCCCATTAAAAAATCATTAAAGTGGTGTTCATATGTGGATGATACCCTGCTAAACAAAATGTGTAAGTATCATAAACGTGTGTTTGCCTTAGATCTTATTTTCTGCAACATTTCAAAATTCAATAGTAAAATCGCATTGAGGGACCTTTTGCGATGGTATCTAGCGCCGTCACTTCTCCAATTGGGCTACCATAAGCACAATAGGTCGGACTCTGTGTTGAGAAGGTTTTTCCCAAGTTGTTGTTGTTTCCCAGATCATAAATTAACCTTTAAATTGAAGAATCGATTTTGTCAAACTCTAAATTATATGTAGCCATATTTTCTGTTTAAGTTATTTTGCTTTCTCTTTCAGGGAGTTGTCTTCCCGACATCAGAGCAGCGTCCCCTTCAGGAACATCAGGGAATCCAAACTGATCTGACACTGAAGAAGGGAGAGAAGAGGATGGCACTAATGAAGCAAAACAAAGCACTACATGTTTAAATATTAAACCACAATAGTAAATTCTGTAAATTAGGAGATCTTGTTTAGTCTAGGACCATATTTTCCGGGCAGGATCCGTTAAGCTAGAATATCTTTTAACCAACTCTGTTTTATATGTTTTGATTTAAATGAATGTGTGAATGCATGCATACAGGCATGTGCATGTAGCCCAGATCATTTTGATTCCAATGCGCTCTACTGATGCGGTTTATTTTTCCAGATGAGCCATAAATGCTTAACCATGACTCTGTTTTTATTGTCTTACACAGATGGCACTAATAAAATATTGATATTCTTTTTAACGTTGACTTGTTATTTATTTAACAGCGTATCTGTGTGGGGCTTTGGGCCGCTGAGCTTTGATTGGGAACATGATGACATCCCTGTTTGTGAGTCAGTTTTTCGTTCAGCTTTCAAAACTTCATTTGTATCATGTCATTATCTTTAGTATAGGTTGGAACTTCTTAAATCAGTCAGAGATTCAATGTTGAACGTTCTCAATCTGTTAAGTTTATTAGATTTTGATTCAGTCAAAACTTTTTTTTTTCAGCTATTGCAACACAAATGTCAGGTGTGTAAAACGTAGTCCCCTAGCTTGAAAAGAAAAACACATTTCCACGTCCTGAAAACGGGGTAGTATAAAAACGATTCCTAAAACCCGAACATTAGCTAGCATTTTAGCATTCATAATACGCTTGTCTTAAAGTCAATGGTTCTAAGATATGTTGTCAACACGATCCACCAGTAAACACCTGTATTATGAATGTACGAAGCTTCGATGTCATAAAATCTGCAGTTACTACAAACAAGTGACTAAATGAATACTAAACGTAAGCCTAGCGGTGGTGACCGTAAGTCATGCGACCGCCTTTTCGTTTGTTAATAGGCTAACATTAACACATTTCATTTACGCTTCAAAGATCCTAACTGGTGTTAATATGTGGAGATTTTTCTGCTGAACAGACCATGTAAGTATCTTATTTTCCGCAATATTCCAAAATCCGATGTAAAACACACTCCTTTTTGTCATGCGATCCCTTGCTATGCTAACATCCGGTTCGGCATACAAAAAAACGCAATAACTGCAACACTATTACATGCTTGTTCGCTAGATTCATCTGATGTAAGCGTTGACCCTTTTACATCACATTAGAACTGGTGTTTCTTTGCGAGCTGGAAATCCAAGTGTCTCCCTGTTCATTAACTGTCACGACGGGAACATTTGATTTACTACCGGTGTTAATCTGTCATGAGAGTCTTTGGATTTGCATGGGATGGATGAAGGGTGTGGCTTGTAATGAGCACATACTTGGCTCCGTGATAGTAAAGGATTTAATTTAAAAAGCATGTGAACACTGAACCAACATGTGATTTGAAGTTTCTTTCTCCCTCTATCACTACTTCCTCTTACCTAATTTTGTGCATTTCTGTGTTTCAGGTCTTTTGGTAGTCACCTATTAAAGGCTGTGGAATGTCCAGAGTGGGCCCTCTGACCTTGGAAAGGTTTGACTCAGTAGTTCAGGATCAAAGACACAAACTGCACAGCCTGTACAGAAGTGCGGAGTCAGACGGGAGAGCTCACATACCTCTGTTCACAGTTTCAGTGCTTTCAAAAAATCAGCGCTAACTGTATGAGAAACATTAAGCTTATTTGTTAACACAATTCAACTGGCTTTACAGGAAACCAGATCTTTTTTAACTGTGAAACAAAACAGATCAAATCTCAGTCAAACATTAACATCCGGCTGTTTTGCTTGCATTTCCCTGAAGCCCCTGAAAATATTGTTATTCTGCTATGGAGATTTGTATTGAGGTGTTAACCCCACAAAAGCACATAAAGCAGACCTGCCCATTTGATAATAATAATGATTTGACACCTCGTGTATTTTCAGTTGTCATTTTAAGGAGGATGTGTCATCATGAGAAGTGTTTTTCCCTCGTGTTGTTTCACATGAATAAATCTAGAAAATTGCTGTTGTGGATATGTATGAGCTGAAGGATATATGGCCTGCAGTATATTATTAGTTATTGTTCCCTTTCTTGCGTGTTTGTTTTCATGGTTTTCTTGAGGTCTCAAAAAGCAGTTAACAGGATTCACTTATTATAGGCCGAGAGTTAGATCATGGACAAGTTGTTGGTGTAGTTTAGCAGCCATGAGCTTCAACCAATTTCATTCTGTCACAAAATCATTTACACAGTTTCTTTGAATTAGATGCCAATCTTTTGTAGGCACTTCCTGTTTGATACAAACAGAGGTTGCTATTGGAAAATTTAAATAGCGCCTACCTAGTAATGATGAGAAGCTGAAACTGAGCTGCAATGTTAGATGTATTGGTGAAAGTTTGTTGTTTGTTTGTTTGTAAGTATTAGATTCAATAGAAACAACATTGAAGATTTTAGATCTTATAAAATACATACAATAAATAGTAGAAATATTTCATGTTTAAATGTATTTTGTCACATAAATATGAATTCCCAATAGGAGCTTCAAGTTGGGCCAGTATTGACAAAACTTAAATATATATTTTATTATTTTAGTTGTTTAAAATCTCTCATTACATTTCAGGTATCTAGTTGCTTTAAAAACTATTTTAGGGCATAATTCCTGTCACTGTTGACAGATTTAGTTACATAACTGTGAGTGTTTGTCAGTTTATTTGAAATGACTAGGTTAGCCATGTTAGCTAGCTACCTCACAGCTGATCTGCAATAATATCCAAAGGAATCATGCAATCACATTGTTAAAATAAGCCAATAAAACTTAGATGTTAGTTACGTTTCCGTTTGCCAATTTAATAATCCCGAACGTCAACAAGCACTTGTTATGTTTTCTAAATACTGTGCATGTCTTGTAATGTTGGTGAAAACGCTTTGTATAACTGCATCATTTTTGAAAGTGCACAAGTTTCTCCTAATGGAAGTGTTTTGGGCCGTTGTAGAGTGTTCCTCTATCGGCCACCATACATAATATTTAAAATATAACCGAACAAAACTACCAGCCTACCTGCACCGTATATTTACATTAAATACTGCTGTTAATCTGTACGTAGGCTACTGTATACAGAATATGCCCTGTAATATGTGAAAAGTTTCGCTACAAAAGGAAAATAGGTCTGAACAAATACATGTTTAAAGGAGAAATGGAATAACTGTTTCTTAATGAAGTAAAGAAAAATATGTGAGAAGAGAACTCCATAGCAGCATAAGAACTGCAGGTTAATGATTGCCAACTGTTTCCTCACATCCTCCCTCTTAGCTAATCTACAATCACATTCTTTCCCTCTGGGGGAAAGTGGAGGAGAGTCCCTGTGAACCTGAGCTCTGTGAAGCTGTCTCATGTTGAATCCTGGCATAGACTGCAGCTTGAATCATAGCTGATGAATAAATGATCACGTCAAATATGTATACCTGATTAATACAAGTGCTGGCTTGACACGGAACAGAGCTTACTCTGGGGCATTACATTAACTGCTACATAAGTTACATAAGAGCAAAATCTATCTCAAATGATTTTAAATGACCACTCTGGATAATTACAGTCATTTTCAATCCATGCATGGTTATGTCATACCGCGACAGAATATTATAGTCATAACATACTGTTAATATCCGCTGTGATAAATGTATAATGTGGGGCTCAAAAGAGTTTATATGTAGGTGCTGTGGTTACACTTTCTGAATGGCACCAATGTTTTGATTTAATAATTACTGTTTTCTGAAATACCTATGTAACCACTTTAAGTTGAAAACAATAGGAATGTTATTTGGCTTGAAAACAACCAGAAATGTACTTTTAGTTTTGAAATGTTTAAGTTAAATGTCCTCATATAAACTTTTTGTTGTTGTTGAGTATTTCAGAAAACACGTTTGTAAAAACACTAGGTTCTCCAGATTTAAATAGGGGAATCACTTTGGCGTTTTTAAATTCTTCTTGGACAATACCATTTTCTATAGAACTATTAGCTACATGCTCATTTCATAATGTCCAATTGTTCATGTTACAGAGAATGTCAAGGACTTTTTTTTTTCATACGGAATATCCAATGAACTCAAGGAAAGGTGGATGCCACTAAGGTAAGAAATGGGTTACTGGTCCGATTTTTGCATGTTCTTTGCAAAAGAGGCACCATAAAGATCTTAGAGTTTTTTGCTGTCAAATAGAGCCACATTTTGTTCCAAATCACATTAGAACATGTTCTCAATAGCATGTATTTTTTGCCTATGCTACTCCCTTGTAGCTTCTCTGTACTAAAATGCCAAACCAGCTAAATAAACCGTAAAACAGGCGACTTCAAAGTCTTACGTGAATTCACCGTGGATTAGTCTTGACCCATTATTCAGCCTTACTTTAGTGGAATATCCAGTTCTGTAAGCTATTGCTAACAGCAGCAATGTTGGGCTGCACATTTTGTTTCTACCGTAGCTAAAATGTTAGCTATTCAGGATGCAGGCGGTTCCATGTTTACTGCTGCTAATGTGAGGAGAAATGAGAAGAAAAAGAGACATGATGGTTCTTCTGACATGTTTTGACTCTCATTACACAAGGGACCCATTCCTGTGTAAGACCTTAAAAACTGCTTTGCGTAATATGTGACCTTTATATTAAGTTTAAGAACAATATCTCTAGGTTCCTATTTCCCATCTTGAATTGAACATTTCCAGCTACTGTATGGAAAAGGAAAGTTTAAAATGCATCTCACTCACACGTCTTCTACTAACACACGTGGAGTTGATAGGAAGTGGCAGACAGGAAAGCGAAAGCTATGCATCTGTTTCCTTCTATTATTATGTTGGTGGCGATGGTGAGGCTAGAGTCAGAGTTAACATCCTGCATGCCCTATCTCAAGGGTTGCGGTTGAATAGTCTTTTTTTGCTTCGGAAAAGACAATATACCAGAATTTTTATTTTTATTTGACCGCAGCCCTGGTATCTCTCACACACGTCGTTCTTCTTCAGATGTGCAACCTTTAGCATCATCTGTAGAATCAGTCATGGTGCTGTGTGTCATTCCTCTAGAGACTCCACCATGTCATTATACTGGATGTGTTTTCTGTTCACTGGATATGAGCAAATGAATGCAAACAGCATATGAGCCACATATGCATCAGTTTGTTTTCTTTAGAACAAATCAGTGAACCAAAGTTAGCAGTTCTGCATTCAGCATATTAATGTTCTTAAAACATCTTTGCATCTGATTTCTTTAGGTCTTCATTTTCATATGCACTATAGCTACAGTGTGTTTGTTGGCGGTGAAATCTAAAGGCTCCTACTAGAGTACCCAGAAAATATATAAATACACAACTGTTGATAATGTACACGCGTCTATTTGGACCATCGGCTGTGCTCAGAGTAAAAAAGTGACTTTTCCTAGTCAGAAAGCGGCTAGGCTCTACCCTAGTGACCAGACGTCTCCATCATAAAAGTACAATATGAAGTTCTAACCGAGCATCTGGTGTGAGTAGATCAGAGTGGTTATACTGTAGCAGCAGCTGTTGTTTTAAGCAGATCTGATGAAGGTAATTAGTGGTACGGTAGGATAATGTGTGAATAGCAGTGCACTCTGCAAAGCTGGCGACACACATTTCAGATGCTTCTGCTTTATCATTCTTTCTGCCTTCACAAGCTGCATGTCAGGGTTGGGGAAACAGGACCAAAGTGCAGTAAATCAAGGGGAAGCAGGTAAGGGTCAAAAACAAAAAGCGAGCTTTATTCAAAAGCTGTCGACGACAACACGAAGCAAGGGGAACACAGGACATGAAAAACACTTAGCTTGGGACATGAAGGGCGACAGGAACAGGCAGGTAACATGGACAATATCAGGGAAGAAATGACGACGACCGAACAACAGACAAAAGGGAAACAGGAACTAAATACAAGTGGGTAATCACAAGAGGAGAGACAGCTGGAGGGGGGAGGAGAAACACAGGGCAACAGGTGAACACAATAGCAATCAGGCACAGGAGGGAAACGCAGACAGGAAGTGAAGCTTAACATGACACAAGTGGGGAAAACCTTTTAAAATAAAACACAACACAAGGACATGACAGATACGAAACACGGATCATGACACTGCAGGGATTTCATGGACTGAAAGCGCTAAAGCGGTGGGCAGCAAATACTGTGAGAAACACTCACATTCACTCCTGTATTAATTGGTTTACTCACTATCCTGTTGTGCCAATTCTGGCTAAAGAATTGTGTGTTAATTGTAGTTGTTAAATTACATTTGAAGCCAGCCACAACCATGCCGTCATTGTTGTGGGCTGGGTCGGAGTCCGGGGCCATTTTTCAGTCCCAGTCCTTCCCTGAATATAATATATTTACTTAATTATATATATTAACTAATCTGTAATCATTTCAACTCTCCATGGACGATTAGGTTGAGTTATATCCTGTCACTCGATTGAATAGTGCCAATCAAATGGTATTATCTCACTTGACAACACTTCCTGTAGCCAGGTGATGGATAAGGCAGCACAAGCAGGTTCAAAGTCAAGCAGATATGATCCAATACTCTGGTGTCACAAGCATTGTTAGCATGCAAAGCCCTTGAAAAGGCCAAAACCAACAGTGACTTGATCCTTCACTACAATGAACACACTTGTTTGTTTCAAGTCGATTCTACATAAACTGCCTGCTGCCATTAATCCCCACTTGAGCACCAAATGTGTAATAATCCACAGATTAAAGTAGTGCCAAACAGAATGTACTATTCATTCTGTTTACAACTGTTGCTAAATCCAACTCAATCAATGCAAAGCTCACATAGCATGACATATATACAGTAAGAAGGGATTTACCCAAGCCCCAAGAGCGTTTTATGTCTTTTAAGTAGCAAAAAAATGGTGTGGTTGTGTGTATTTCACAGGGCAGATGATTGATGAGTTTTTGGAGCTCAGCTCTGATAGCACCCACCTGTGGGAACTTGTTCACACACACACACACACACACTCACACACTCTTCGGTCAGCTCTTTTTTCTGGATCCTATATGGTTGTTCCATTCACAGATCTGGTTTGTGTCATATCCTTCAGTGTGTAAAACACCCTGACACAGGGAGGTCTGTTTGCCTTTGACAGGAGTTAGGAACGTGAGGTCAAGGCAGCTTCAGGCAGGCAGTGTTGACTCCTGGTTGATGTTTAATCCACAGTTTACATTACTGCATTGGGTGGAGCGCAGTCCCCAACACAACTATGACCTGTGCAAGAACAATCTCACCGAACTGATAAACACGGCAGGCTATGGACTGAAATCACATGCCCTGTCTTAAATTGCACACTTCTGTTTTTACATTTGTCGTTTTGACTGCATAGATGCGTCCCAATGCTGAGTGTGGAAAAATGGGCTATTGAAGTGTTCGGACTGGGTAGTAAAAAACAACAGTATCCGCTGTTAAGTTAAGTAAGTAGTATTGGGCCAAATATCGTCATGGACTGACAAGGAAGTGTAGTAGCACGGTTTGGCCGCTACACAAATAAGCTTCAACGCCTAGCTCACTTCCTGGGGGCTTAGAGACGTACACTCATCAACCGCCATCTTAGCTACAGTGGGGCAAAAAAGTATTTAGTCGGCCACCAATTGTGCAAGTTCTCCCATTTAAAAAGATGAGAGAGGCCTGTAATTTTTATCATAGGTATACCTCAACTATGAGAGACAGAATGAGAAAAAAAATCCAGAAAATCACATTGTAGGATTTTTAATGAATTTATTTTCAAATGATTGTGGAAAATAAGTATTTGGTCAATAACAAAAGTTCATCTCAATACTTTGTTATATACCCTTTGTTGGCAATGACAGAGGTCAAAGGTTTTCTGTAAGTCTTCACAAGGTTTTCACACACTGTTGCTGGTATTTTGGCCCATTCCTCCATGCAGATCTCCTCTAAAGCAGTGATGTTTTGGGGCTGTCGCTGGGCAACACAGACTTTCAACTCCCTCCAAAGATTTTCTATGGGGTTGAGATCTGGAGACTGGCTAGGCCACTCCAGGACCTTGAAATGCTTCTTACGAAGCCACTCATTCGTTGCCCTGGCGGTGTGTTTGGGATCATTGTCATGCTGAAAGACCCAGCCACGCTTCATCTTCAGTGCCCTTCCTGATGGAAGGAGGTTTTCACTCAAAATCTCACGATACATGGCTCCATTCATTCTTTCCTTTACACGGATCAGTCGTCCTGGTCCCTTTGCAGAAAAACAGCCCCAAAGCATGATGTTTCCAACCCCATGCTTCACAGTAGGTATGGTGTTCTTTGGATGCAACTCTGCATTCTTTCTCCTCCAAACACAACGAGTTGAGTCTTTACCAAAAAGTTCTATTTTGGTTTCATCTGACCATATGACATTCTCCCAATCCTCTTCTGGATCATCCAAATGCCCTCTAGCAAACTTCAGACGGGCCTGGACATGTACTGGCTTAAGCAGGGGGACACGTCTGGAACTGCAGGATTAAGTCCCTGGCGGCGTAGTGTGTTACTGATGGTAGCCTCTGTTACTTTGGTCCCAGCTCTCTGCAGGTCATTCACTAGGTCCCCCCGTGTGGTTCTGGGATTTTTGCTCACCGTTCTTGTGATCATGTTGACCCCACGGGGTGAGATCTTGCGTGGAGCCCCAGATCGAGGGAGATTAGCAGTGGTCTTGTATGTCTTCCATTTTCTAATAATTGCTCCCACAGTTGATTCCTTCACACCAAGCTGCTTACCTATTGCAGATTCAGTTTTCCCAGCCTGGTGCAGGTCTACAATGTTGTCTCTGGTCTCCTTTGACAGCTCTTTGGTCTTGGCCATAGTGGAGTTTGGAGTATGACTGTTTGAGGTTGTGGACAGGTGTCTTTTATACTGATAACGACTTCAAAAAGGTGCCATTAATACAGGTAACGAGTGGAGGACAAAGGAGCCTCTTAAAGAAGAAGTTACAGGTCTGTGAGAGCCAGAAATCTTGCTTGTTTGTAGGTGACCCAATACTTATTTTACTGAGGAATTTACCAATTAATTCATTAAAAATCCTACAATGTGATTTCCTGGATTTTTTTTCTCATTCTGTCTCTCATAGTTGAAGTGTACCTATGATAAAAAATACAGGCCTCTCTCATCTTTTTAAATGGGAGAACTTGCACAATTGGTGGCTGACTAAATACTTTTTTGCCCCACTGTACGTATCGGAAGTTGTGTGACCAGCCGTGGTTGCTGTTGCTTAATAAACACATCACTATACAAATAAAAGTTATACATTCAGGTTTTTTTAGAGGATTAACGTAGCACCATCATACTGGTGTCAATAACAAGCCAAAGTTAATTGTATTGGCTTAATTGAGCAGTATAATGATTTGGTACCCTGAACTATTGTTGTAAACTTGCTGGCTACCTAGCTAGCTAGTGCTGTTGTGCCCTCACTAGTTAGTTAGCTAGTCAGCTAGCTAGCTAGCTAACAATGTTGCCGTCACTTCCGGTGAGGGTACAGCAGCATTGTGTGATTTGACACAAGGCTTCACGGTCAACATTCACAAAGTGCACAAATATTTACATTGCCAGCCTGAAAAAGGCAGATCTCAGTATTTTTGGTTTGCTAAACTGCTAAGCTAGTGATATCTTCTACTGAGGAAATAGTCTCAATATGTAAATAGGATACACGCACAACCAAAAGTAAAAAGTAACATAAGTGGAAAAAATGGGTTATATATCAGTTACTTTGCACACAAGGCTGAAGACATTTTTATACCAAATAACTATTAATATCCTAAACTGCACTGTAACATATTACAGAACTTCTCATTCAATGCTTGTTTTGATTTGTATTCTCTTGATTTTTTTAATGAGTGTTTTTGAAAATGTCACTTTATAATATCCATCCATCTTCTCCCGCTTTTCCGTCAGGGTCGCGGAGGTAACAGCTCCAGCAGAGAGCCCCAAACTTTCCTTTCCCTGGCCACATCAACCAGCTCTGACTGGGGGATTCCAAGGCGCTCCCTGCCCTGCCCATCTGGAAACGAATGACCAAAATAGATGAGTGTCCCCACCCCCATGATGGTAGTGATGTCAATGTCCCTCCAGATTAACTGTTCTGATGTTTGCTGCCAGTCTTAAATATGCCTGTGTCTTTCATCTCCAACAGATGATGCACCGGTGTTTTATCCAATAATGTCCCCCACTGTCCAGCCTTTCTTTAACACACACATCCTCATTTGACCCTTTTCTGTCACCGAAACAAGACATCCATGTAACTCTATTTGCAAAAACAGGATGACCCCAAAGTTAGACATCTCTTTTTATCGACCCATAACCGAAATTACTAAAATAGAACTAACAAACATGATAGAGTTCCATTTCAATTCAATAACGATTAAAAAGCTCATCCATAGATTTGCTAGTTAGCAGTAAACACAAAGTAGCCTACAGCAAGGGCTGATGGGAATATACTTAGACCTGCACATAGATGTTCAAAAAAACTGTATTGAACAAATAAAAGGTAACTGGATGATGGCGCATCAGCGAGCGTCTGGTGGCCGGGCTTGCCAAGGAGCCCGGCCGGGCACAGCCCGAAAAAGCAACGTGGGCAACACCTCCGCTTCCCCGTCCCGCGGGCCCACCACCTACGGGAAACAGCGATGGGGTCGGATGCGCTGCCAGAAGGGTGGCAGTGAAAGCAGAGGGTCTCGACGGACCAGACTCAGGCGACAGAAGCTGGCTTTGGAGACGTGGAATGTCACCTCTCTGGGGGGGAAGGAGTCGGAGCTTGTGCGGGAAGTGGAGCGTTACCAGTTGGATCTGGTGGGGCTCACCTCTACGCACAGCGTCGGCTCTGGAACCTTACTTCTGGATAGGGGTTGGAGTCTATTCTTCTCCGGAGTTGCCCAAGGTGTGAGGCGACGAGCGGGTGTGGGGATACTCACAAGCCCCCGGTTGAGTGCCGCTTTGTTGGAGTTTACCCCAGTGGACGAGAGGGTCGCCTCCCTACGCCTGCGGGTCATGGGGGGGGAAAACTCTGACTGTTGTGTGTGCTTATGCACCAAACAGCAGTCCAGAGTATTCGGCCTTCTTGGAGACCCTGAAAGAAGTCCTGTATGGGGCTCCTGAAGGGGACTCCTGAGTCTTGCTGGGAGACTTCAACGCACAAGTGGGCAATGATGGAGACACTTGGAGGGGCGTGATTGGGAGGAACGGCCCCCCTGATCTGAACCGGAGTGGTGGTTTGTTACTGGACTTCTGTGCTAGTCATGGATTGGCCATAACAAACACCATGTTCGAACATAAGGATGCTCATAAGTGTACGTGGTACCAGAGCACCCTAGGCAGAAGGTCCATGATCGATTTTGTTATCGTATCATCGGACCTGAGGCCGCATGTTTTGGACACTGGGGTGAAGAGAGGGGTGGAGTTGTCAACTGATCACCATCTGGTGGTAAGTTGGGTCGAGTGGCAGGGGAAGCCTCTGGACCGTCCTGGTAAGCCCAAACACGTAGTGCGGGTGAACTGGGAACGTCTGAAGGAGTCCCAAGTCCAGGAGGCCTTCAACTCACACCTCCGGCGGAGCTTTTCAGGCATCCCTGTGGAGGCTGGGGACATTGAACCAGAGTGGGCGGTGTTCAAAGCCTCCATTGCCGAAGCTGCGGCGGGGAGCTGTGGTCTCAAGGTCTTAGGTGCCTCAAGGGGCGGTAACCCTCGAACCTCCTGGTGGACACCGGTGGTCAGGGAAGCCGTCCAACTGAAGAAGGAGGCCTTCCGGGATATGTTATCCCTGGGTACTCCTGACGCAGTTGCAAGGTATCGACGAGCCAGAAGGGTAGCAGCCGTGGCCGAGGCAAAGCAGCGGGTGTGGGAGAAGTTCGGAGAAGCCATTGAGAAGGACTTTCGGTCGGCACCAAAGTTGTTCTGGAAAACTGTCCGACACCTCAGTAGGGGGAAGCAGGGAACCATCCAAGCTGTGTACAGTAAGGATGGGATGCTGTTGACCTCAACTGATAGTGTGTTAGGGCAGTGGAAGGAACACTTTGAGGAACTCCTGAATCCGACAACTCCGCCCTCTATGCTAGAGGTGGAGCTGGAGTATGAAGGGGGATCAACTCCAATCTCACGGGGGGAAGTCACTGAGGTAGTTAAACAGCTCCACAGTGGCAAAGGCCCGGGGTGGATGAGATCCGCCCAGAAATGCTGAAGGCTCTGGGTGTTGAGGGACTGTCATGGTTGACACGTCTCATCAACATTGCGTGGAAGTCGGAAACAGTACCGAAGGAGTGGCAGACCGGGGTGGTGGTCCCGCTTTTTAAAAAGGGGGATCAGAGGGTGTGTGCCAATTACAGAGGCATTACATTACTCAGCCTCCTCTGGAAATTTTACTCTAAGGTGCTGGAAAGGAGGGTCCGGCCGATTGTCGAACCTCAGATTGAAGAGGAACAATGCGGTTTTCGTCCTGGTCGTGGAACGACGGACCAGCTTTTCATCCTCGCAAGGATCCTGGAGGGGGCCTGGGAGTACGCTCATCCGGTCTACATGTGCTTTGTGGATTTGGAGAGGCGTATGACCGGGTTCCCAGGGAGATACTGTGGGAGGTGCTGCGGGAGTATGGGGTGAGGGGGTCTCTACTCAGGGCCATCCAATCTCTGTACTCTCAAAGCGAGAGCTGTGTTCGGGTCCTCGGCAGCACGTCGGACCGATTTCCAGTGAGGGTTGGCCTCCGCCAGGGCTGCGCTTTGTCACCAATCCTGTTTGTGATATTCATGGACAGGATTCCGAGGCATAGTCGTGGGGGAGGGGGTCTGCAGTTCGGTGGGCTAAGGATTGCACCACTGCTTTTTGCAGATGATGTGGTCCTAATGCCTTCATCGGTCTGTGACCTTCAGCACTCACTGGATCGGTTTGCGGCCGAGTGTGAAGCGGCTGGGATGAGGATCAGCACCTCCAAATCTGAGGCCATGGTTCTCAGCAGGAAACCGATGGACTGTTCACTCCAGGTAGGGAATGAAGCCTTATCCCAAGTGAAGGAGTTCAACTACCCTGATTCTTGTTCTCAAGTGAGGGAACAATGGAGCGTGAGATGGCCCGGAGAATCGGAGCAGCGGGGGCGGTACTGCAGTCGCTTTACCGCACCGTCGTGACGAAAAGAGAGCTGAGCCAGAAGGCAAAGCTCTCTGTCCATCCGTGCCATCTTCGTTCATACCCTCACCTATGGTCATGAAGGATGGGTCATGACCGAAAGAACGACATCGCGGATACAAGCGGCCGAAAGGGGATTTCTCCACAGGGTGGCTGGCCTTAGGGATAAGGTGAGAAGTTCAGTCATCTGGGAGGGACTCGGAGTAGAACCGCTGCTCCTTCGCGTTGAAAGGAGCCAGTTGAGGTGGTTCGGGCACCTAGTGAGGATGCCACCTGGGCGCCTCCCTAGGGAGGTGTTCCAGGCACGTCCAGCTGGGAAGAGACCGAGGGGTAGACCTAGGACCAGGTGGAGGGATTATATCTCTTCGCTGGCCTGGGAGCGTCTTGAAATCCCCCAGTCAGAGCTGGTTGATGTGGCCAGGGAAAGGAAAGTTTGGGGCTCTCTGCTGGAGCTGTTACCTCCGCGACCCTGACGGAAAAGCGGGAGAAGATGGATGGATGGATGGATGGATGATGGCGCTTTTTAAAACATTATTTAACATACAGGACATTTATTAAATTCAGTCATTGAGACCAAATGTCATAATTCATCCTAAGCGGTCCATGAACAACATTCTGTGGCAGTCCATCCCATAGTTGAGATATTTCTGACACTACATATTTCACCATCAGTTGCTAAAACCGTATTTAACTATGTTATTCAGCGTTAATATAATACTAAGACACCACTTCATATTTTGTATTTCACACGCATTTTATATATTTACTGTTGTTGTTTTATTGTGCTAATGTCTATAAAAAATTACACTTATACTTTAACCTTTTATTTTTTATTGCACATTTTCCCTCCTTTTACTTAAAATGTTATGATTGAAATATTTCTGTTTGATTTCATTGTGATTATGAGTTTAGTCTTGACAAAAGTCACTTTCCGACTAACTCTCGGAAAATGCATTTGCTGCTATGGTAAAAAAAAATGATGAGGCATTATTAAGGCCACATAATGATTATCATTATTGCCGGGGTTTAGGGTTGTAGCATAAACATGGCAGTTTCAATCATCTATGGTCGTAAAATTTTAATTACACATGTTAATTTCCTTCAAAACTCAAAATCTAAACATGAAAGATCAATTTTGAAACCATTAAAGGCATCTCCCCTCCTGCTCCTTCAGTCATATAAATCTAATATAACTACATATCCAACATATTTTACCTAGATTGCTAGGACTCAGAACATATGTTCTCTGTTTGGCTCTGGAGTGTTCTTGTTTACGTCCGTGTTCTCCCTGTCCCTGACATCACCAACACCACTCTGTCTGTCTGTCTGGCTGCGCTGCGCTGCCTTCGTAAAATATTTATCATCTCTCCGCCCTTCCCGCTGGCGTTTGCCTTAATTGACTGGCAGACGAGGGCAGGGACCGAGCCGGAGAGATGATTGAAGTGACGGAATAAAAAAAAAAGATGTAGAGAGGAGAAAACAACAGAACCGGCTCATCAGGTTCATAAACATCGAGGCCCGACTCCTTCCCTCTGCCACTATAAATCACTGTGTCACAGTCATTCCTCTTGTTTATCATCTGTTCTCTCACGACTACCTCTCGCTTGTTTTGATCTCACACCATCCATGTCTGCTTTCAGGGATTGAATATGACAGGGCAAAGGTTTTTATTTAAAGCTGCTCTATGTTAAAGATTGACAGGTTTGTATCAGCATGTGTAAAACTGTTGCTCTAATGTCAAAGCACAATTTCCTTTGTTTAACCAAATACGTTGTTGCTGTTTAATCATGGGAAGACAAATCAAAGCTTAAAGGAATTGTTCAACAATATAAGAATTCACCTTATTTACTTAATTTTTGTTTGGAAGATGAGAAAAGATACCACTCTCAAAATGCATTCTCAAAACAGATTTTTTATTCATTTCAAACTGTCAATAGGACTCTGAGTTGTTTTCCATGCAGTGAGTTATGGTATTATCATTGTTTCTGTGCCAAAAAACAATTGTATTCAACATTTTTTTCAACAGTATTGTAACCTGTAACCAGCAGCAATTTAAATTGTCAGTGCTCTGTGTCTGCTGTATTTTGGTCCCCAGACGCTGTCTCCAGGGAAATGTAAAACATATTCTGACTTTGTGTTGGCATGAGGCATCCCAGACACAGAGAACAGTCCGTCTGTGTTCTGTGTTGGAACAAAATATTTTAAATCCAGTTTTAGGGAGTTGAAATCGTGCGCTTCCTACCTTCCCATAAAGTGCGGCTTGCTTTTTCATGACTGGAAAAGCTTGTTATTTTATTGCTCTCTCCACCTCCCTGAGTGAAATGCTGTGTTGACAATTGTTTTGATTCGAAATGTTATGAAAAGTGCCCCTAGCATTTGAGAAATAAAGTCACAAGTTGGTCACAAATGAATTGAGTACACACCGTTCCCTGTGATAGTTAAAAGACAAAATGAAATTATGTTTAATGACAAAAACACTTTAACTACCTCTAACAAACCAGCTGATCTTTGGCACTTCTCTGTGCCAAAGATCAGCTGTGTTGGAGCCATGGGTGTTAGAGCCATGTTACCACTGCTCTTTAAACACTCTCTTCTTGTGGTATTGTTATCACTTCCCTCAGAGTGCAGTGATAACTTAATAGATTTGTGTGTGTATGACATTTGTATGATTCAGCATGCTAACTACACACTGCTGCTATTTATAGTCCTAAAAAGACTATTCAGACAGAAGTGGTGTAAGGTTTTAATTGTAAATATAAAATGTGGCTGATTAGCTACTGAAACTTGGTTAAAATACTAGGTTTGCCTCGATAAGGGTACACGTTAGGGGCTAACAGGAAAATCCTACTTTAACATTATTGATTCGAAGTATAATAAGATAACATAATGTATTAGTCATGTTGTTGCGTTTGTGCTAGCATCTGATCGACTAGCTTCTGTATCTCACTGCAATCTCTCATTTAGCATCAGTCTAACAAGTTTGAACTGTTGATGTGAGCACAGAAAAAACTGCAGCTCCCTTGAATAAAACTTGCATGGCGGCAAAGGTAGTGTTTCAATTCAAATGGGATGTATAAGTGTGTGGAGAACCTCTTCAGTACAACCTCAAAATCTGCCACTCACATCAACAGTGTAAACCCTGTAGTAAAATACTGTTCATTATATCTTCTGTCTTATTTCTGTCTCAGAAAAAGAGTTGTACACATTATACTTTCCATATTCTATCTATGGACATGTTGCTACAGTGTTTAAAAGTGTAAATGAGTTGTTATTTATTGGTATGCTAGCAATAGCCAAAGAAGCCAAACTAGCTAAGTCATTTCCAGCTCTGATTTCCGTGAGTCAGTCACATCACTTTTCTCTGGCTTGTCCATACAATGTAACCAGCACTGTGTTCACATTTGTTTTACTTTCTAGTTGTAACCTCTGCTGTCAAAAGGCTTTCTTTGCTCCTCTCTGTCCTGCTGTTGTTACAGACATGTCTGAACTTGCCGCAACCCCTCCACTCATCCAGGGACTTGCTTCTTTTGTGGAAATGTGAAGTCTAGGGCTTATGGGAAATGATGTTCCTTAAAGATTGCTATATATATTAAATAATTATTTAGCAGCATTCTCCAAAAATCTACTGTTCCTTACAGCTAGCCACATGACATTCTGTTGAGATTATTTGTATTTATTGGCATTGTTGAATGTGTCAAAGAGGGTTTTCAATAGAGGTTCCTTGTGTCTGGAACAGAACTGAGAATGATAATTTTACTTCAGAAGAAGAAGGAACCCTTAATTGCCCCACGGAGGGGAAATTTACACTCTGCATTTGACCCATCCTAGTGTTAGGAGCAGTGGGCTGCCAAATGTACGGCGCCCGGGGAGCATTGTACAGTAGCAGCTATCCATTAGGAAAGTTAAACAATCAGTCATCAATAACAAAAGAAATAGGCACATTACCTTTTGGACGTGTTTCTGTCCCTCAGCTCAGCTCCATCAACATGTTTCCTGACTTGCATGCTGCAAAAAATAATTACTTAAATGTAACTTACCAAACCATTACTAATCCAACATATTTTCAATCAAATGTTACTGAACTCTTATTGGTGCTCAAAAATAACACAAAGCTTGATTTTTATGGTGTTTGAAACCACGTCTTAATGGTGATGTTTGAATACCAGCCTGATTAAATCATGTGTGGTAATCAAAAATGTTAAATGCTTTCCAACCGTCTTTCTTCTGCTGGTCACTTACATGCCTGCTAATGCATTTTGACTTGCTCATTACTGTTGTCACCACATTGAGATATTCTAAGTAAAATGTCTGATTATAATCCCCCCTTGCTATCCTCATGAGTCCGTGTCTTAATGCAGCTTGACATAGCGGAACAGAAGCTCTGGCCCTACAAGCTGTTTCTGCTTCATTATTTATGAGCTGAGCCTCTCAGTTGACAGTGTTGGTAGATTTTATAGAGGATGTGGATTGAGACACAATGTGCCCTGTAGTAAGAAGCCTGTCTAAATAAATAATATCACAGACAAGCTCAATAAATCATGGGCTTTTTACTCAGGGGTCAGTGCTCTATGTAAGCTATGATAAAAGGTTAATGAGAGAGGGCTCTAATAGGTCATGGTCACTGCACAATGCTGCTGTAACGTGATTGTGCTGAAAACCTTTTGTTTGGATAATGTGTTTGCTATGTCACTTGGTCAGTCAGACTTTAGTTCAATGTGAAATATGCAACAACTAGTCTAGGAAATATAGTAAAGACATTTGTTGAACCAAGGAAATTCCAACTAATGCCACCAGCAGTTTGACATTTTGGTTCAGAGTGAAATGTCTTGTCAACTTGGCTAGATTGACATGACATTTGGAACGGGTATCTATGTTCTCTAGCATGAATTGTAATATTTTGTTCTACAGAATATTTGTAGTACTACGGTTTAAACACAAAATACCTACATGACGAATGACATTCCAACTATTGTCAGCTGTACTTTGGAAAAAATGCCATTTAGCAAATGTTAGCATGCTAATGTAGTCATTGTCATTTTAGCTCACCCTCCACTGCTATCACATCCTCACAAAGCTGCTACTTTTTGGTTCTTAGGTTATAGTGTCCAAAGTCATTCTCCGTTTACTAAATAGTTCAATATATTTACTGTCCACCATTTAAACGGCAATGGAATTCTAAATGTGAGACTTGCACTTTATGGTTACCTAATTCCCACAATATAACTACAACTGTGTGTCTAAGACATCAATTAACTATTTCTGTTATATTTTTAGTATATTGTCAGTCCTGGTCTGTCATAGGGTGGATTTAATGCTTTACAGAGGAAAGAGGATTTTTTTGTCCTTGTATTAAGGTTGTCGCTTTACAATTAGTTGACCAACAGGATGGTATTCCAAATGATGGGTGTAATTCTTTAAAACAACATCATTTAACCATTTTATCATAAAATAATTTGGATGATGCCTGCATTGACTTGTAATATAGAGAATTGTGTCTCTTTTAGCCTGACTTTGCGGCTTCAACAACTGGTTTTGCACTAAGTATAACCAGGTCATACGATCTATGTTTACCATAAGGGTTTAGGCACTAAGATGATTTTGGTAAAACAGGATCATAATTTATGTAGATACGTTTTTTGGGGGTTTCCCTCTAATGTCCCTGGTCTGCTGTAGATCAGCTTTTTGTGAAATTTCTGAAAGACAGAAAGCCTTTCTTGTAGATAAAGTAGCTAACCACAATGCTACTAATGCTAGTTACAAGGTAGCTTGGAAGCTAGCTAGAAGCTCAGAGGACTGTTGATGTTTACACCATGAACACAGGAGCTTTGGAACGCTTGGAAGAGGATGTTTTGAGGGTGTGGGAGTGGTGGGGTTGAGTAGGTGCCAGTGTTGCCTTAGAACTTGGGCCAGGTGAGTGGACAACTAGACCTGGTTCAGCAGCCCCTAGAGACGAGCTAGTAATGTTAGCTAGCTTGCTATGTCTTATAGTATTGCACTTGCTTGATGTTCGGCTGTGTGAGCAAAGTTGTCAACCTGACAGTTTTTGTCATAAGTAATTTAATCCTTCCAAATTCTTGTTTTAAACAATCCAAATGTCACTGGAGTATAATATAATAGCACTCTGTAGGGGCGCTATATTGCAGAAAAAAATAATCTTACATTATGTTGCTCTAAAATAAGATTACCTTATGTAGGACACAGCAGAAATGTTAGGTTTGGTTTCACAATGGCTGATGGTTGCTGGTCAAAAAGCCAGAACATTAACAGACCAAAGGATTCCTTCTTCCTAATGGGAGGTTTAAATTAAATATATAACATGACAACAGATGGACAGGATGTATTCTCTGATGAAGGCCTGTGAACCTAAAAGTCAAGTGAAACACTGCATACATCTGTCCTGTCTTAAATACATTTACATTAAAATATAATAGCTCTCAGTTTGGAATTACTGATGCTTCCATTTGATGCTAAAATTTAGCTGGGTGGAGCAGTGGTCACCCTGCATTAAATATCCAACAAAAAAAGTTAATCTGTCACCAGCTGTTTGACCGATGACTGTCCCTGAGAGTTGGAACCACACACACACACACACACACACACACACACACACACACACACACACACACACACACACACACACACACACACACACACACACACACACACAAAGGTCCCTTCATCTGTCACAACATGAAGTAATATGTTAGCGTAATGAGTACAAACAAAGTGCTAAAAAACTAACCTAACTAGAATGTTCCATGTCTTTTAAGAGTTTTTAATTTATCCCAATGATGAAATGCTGCTATTTTTATTCAATAATGTCAATGATGTCAGATGTGTGTAGGAGTCGGAGGACAAACAAAGCCATGTGACACCACATGACACACACACACACACACACACACACACACACACACACACACACACACACACACACACACACACACACACACACACACACACACACACACACACACACACACACACACACACACACACACACACACACACACAGGCCTGTCTGTAAACTCTCATCAGGGATTAACTCGACTGCACGTGCACACACACATTCACACACCAGCCCTTTTATTCTAGCTGGACAGCTGTTTGTGTTTTCATCTTGTTAGCTTGAAGCTCTCAGGGAACTCATTTATCCAGTTTGCTGTGTTCATTTGAGCATTTTTTTCAATGGGATGTTTTTCCGTTCGTCATACGTAACAATCTTCGTCCCGCTTCACATCCTCTGTAAATACACAGACACAAATAAAGGCAAACATAACAAACGGAGTTAATTGACAATTGACCTGTGTCCTTCAGCATGTAGATGTTCAAAAACAGCTATTATTTTTACATAACTTAATTTGACATCTATATATGAGCAGTCAGAGTGAGATTGCAGTTGTATAACATACAGCAAGGGAACCCTTTGTACTAGCGAAAATGTTGCTATTTCTAGCTTTTTAAGTAGAGTGCTGATGTTCTCTGTTTCATCAAATTAAATGTCTTTGAATTCCAGACTGTTAAAATATTTGAAGGCGTCAATTTAATCTGTGCAAATGTGTGAAATTTCTCAGATTTATTTACATTGAAATAGCCAGAAATAATGTTGAGAGATTTATCAACAATAAAAACAATTGACAATTTTCTTTTGTGACTGTACAAAAAGATGTGTTAAAATGATCTTGTGGCACAGACATTTACGTTAAGTTGATTTCTTAAACTGGATTTGAGGAATGCCTATCACTTGGTCAATATAAGGGAAGGGGCTCATGGAAGACTGGATTCAATTCACCTCTTGTGGCGACTTTGAATACTTAGTAAGGCCATTTTGGCTAACTAATGCTCCTGCTGTATTTCAGGCCTTTGTGAATCAAGTGCTCAGAGACAGTTTGAATCATTTTCTGTTTGTTTACCTGGATGATATATTGATCTTCTCTCTTATATAGAGTCGCAAGTTCAGCATGTCCGCCATATCCTCCAGCGCCTTCTTGAAAACCATCTCTTCGTGAAGGAAAATCAGATTTTTCAAAATCTCGGTCTCATTCCTGGGCTTCATCATTGCCCAATTCAAGATGGATCCAAGGAAGGTCTACCAATGGCCCACACGCACCATCGAAAAAAAGGTACAGCAATCTCTTGGTTCTACTGACGCTTAATATGAAACTTTAGCTCCATAGATGCACCTCTCCATGTATTAATCTCTGCCAATGTTCAGTTTTTGTTGACTCCACAGGCCAATGAAGCCTTCAAGAAATAAAAAAAACAGTCGTCATCATTGCTGATCAACAACGGCAGTTCGTTGTGGAGGTGGACGCCTCCAATGATGGAGTTGGGGGCGGTGTTGTCAGCCAAGAACAGCAAAATCCAACACTGTGCGTTTTTGTCCTGTAAGTCAACAACTGCTGAACTCAACTGTGATGTATGCAACATAGAAGTTTTGGCAGTGAACCAGAATCCATCCTTCCAAGAAAAATGTGTGGGAGGAGCGGTAACATGGCCAATACAAACAGAGGTGAAACTTTGTTTGTTCCTGTATCTGTTCATCCTCAGGTCATTCATTGGGCTCACACCTTGCCACTCACCTGCCATCCAGGGGTTAAAAGAACCATGTACGTCCTCAAGCTACAGTTCTGGTGGCCATCCATAAGGAGTATGTGGCTGCCTGCACCATCTTCGCCCAGAATAAAACCTCTTCCAGAAAACAAATGGGTCTGCTCAAGCCACTGCTGGCCCTGGTATGACATCTCAGTCTCCGGATTGCCAGAATATAAAGGCCATGTCACCATTCTCGTGGTGGTGGATAGATTTTCTAAAATAACACATGTATTGCTTTGCCTCAGCTACAATCAGCCAAAAAAACTGCGGAAGTTTTGTTGCACCATGTTTTTCATCCCCCCTGCTTTCCCAGAGAGATCTGAACTATCAACATGTTGGTTTGTTGCTTTTAATCATCCACATCGGCTCCATAACACACAGGCCTTTTTTAAAAATATATAATAGATTAATGTATATAAGTCTTAAAACTACTCAACTGATGTTCAGACACACATACAGTGTGTGTGTTCAGGTCTGGTTATATAAAATGTTGTTTTTTGATTGAAGAATTTGCGCATCTGCTGCTAACTGGCCCTTATGCCACCTCACAATGTTTCTGCCAAACACAACACCAGGGGGGCCAGCACACACACACACACACACACAGACACACACACACACACACACACACACACACACACACACACACACACACACACACACACACACACACACACACACACACACACACACACACACACACAAATACTCTAACAAGGTTGCGTAACCTAGCCATATCGTTATGTCTTCCTGTCTCTTTATCCTTGTATGTCTCGATTTATCTCAGCCACACACACACACACACACACACACACACACACACACACACACACACACACACACACACACACACACACACACACACACACACACACACACACACACACACACACACACACACACAGACTGTTAAGTATCCCCTGCAGCCTGAATGTCAAGTTACATAAATTCCTGTGTTATGAGCAAAATGAATGGTCTCTCACTGCCTTTGCCCAGCACGAAACCATGAGGTCAAAGATGAGAACACACACACACACACACACACACACACACACACACACACACACACACACACACACACACACACACACACACACACACAGTAAAACAGCCTGATAGCTAGGGGGCATTTAAGAATAACTTACCTTTTCTATTACTATTACAGTAAGAGACATATAAAATGACTTTGTTGACACGGCAGACAAGTACCTTAAGTTTTTTGTATATCTCTCTTACCCTGCATTCACACGATACGCAAGCTTGGGCACAGAAAACAGCCAGTCATGTTTCTTTTTCATGGTTACCTCCTCTGCTAGCTTGCGCCGCTTTATATACAGCCGGTCCTATTCTGCTCATTTTCAGGTTCATATTTGTATTTAGTGCCTCTAATGTGACATGTCTCCAAGCTTTAATGTTCAAAAAGCTCTTTATTTTTCTCACACTGCCTGTGCTGCAGCACCTCTTTTCACCCTCTGTCTGCTCTGCTATGCTTGGCTAGCTGGCCGGCTCTGGTTGTGATTGGTCAACCGCTTAGCGATGTCCCACCCCTTTTCTAATCACTATGTTACTGAAGAAAAACTTCCAATGAAAGTGTTTCAGGCAGGAGTGGAAGTGTGTTGGAGATAAACTCCGAAAGCATAACAGGTCCCTTTATTACAACTTGAGGAGATAGCGTCAATGTTAGTTTATAATTCTTGCCCAAACATCCTCCGCCTTCTGTCATAAATTGTTCATCATTAATTAATAACCATTTCATAAAGAACTTAATTATCTGGTATTGGGTGCCTGAAATATTACAGTCAACCCTAACTCTAACCCACAAGTCAAACCATCAGCAGTAACGTTCACAAGTGAGAATAAATCAATCAAATGGCGCCTTGGCTCTGTCCAAAGTGAGGGAAATAAATAGACCAATTAAGTGATCATTATCATTGGTTCAAATCATGCATAAAAATAACTATAATATCAACAATGTGTGGTTTGGAAGATGTAAATGCTTGAACAATTTCTTGAAAAAAAGCAGCGTACCCACTAGCCTGATGTTTGGAGCATCTGCTGCCATCGTGCATGTTTTCCAATGTGGCTCAGGTTTTATGTTTTGTTTTTGAACAGGCTTGACCTGGCAACTTCACAGTGACAACAACACTTAGTATTAAGTAAAAGTGTCATCCATAACTCGATACAGTGTTATTGAGCTTTGCAGTGGTTTGGAGAGAATAAGGCTGTTTCACTTGCTAAGTTAGGTTAACTGAATCCTTACTGCACCTTGAGTGGTATCACACTTCATATTTCACTTGGAAAGAAAGAACATTTCCCAAAAAAGGTCAAAGTTCAGAAGGTCAAAATGTGAGAACTTGTTGCTCGTAGAGGCTGATAAGAAAGAAAGAGGGGTGAGTAAAACCGACAGAAACAAAGCAGACAGGAGAATAAGGAGCGTATCAAATGAACCTGACACTGTAACTGAACCGCAATCTGCCACTGAAGCCACAGGAGAAAGTGGGTGTCAACTGCCAAACATTCTTTAATGTGAAACAATACAGACTGGGTGAACTCACATGCCAGTACAGCAGATAGCCTCTGATGAATTCAGAAATCTAGTCTGATTTTAAAAGCAGTGAGTGTAGGAATGAAATGGATGGGATCAAATGACAGCGGGAAACAGAGTGACATGTTTACAGACAGATCAGCAGGCTGGCAGTTGTCAGACGCTCCCTCAGGCATCTTACCTGATGATATGTTTAGATCAGTATTTGATGGTATTTAAGGTAGTTGTTGCTGCTGCATGTTAAAAAACCCACCACTTTTTATTCATTCAATCATATAGAGAACAGTTGAACATTGAGATACTATACTATGATTTCTTTATGGCAAAATACATTTAGATCTTTTTTCTGTTATTTTTAACGTGCTTTGCTTTTACTTTTCCCTTGCTATTATCAAGACTTTATACAATTATTTTTCAATTTTAAGATAAGATAAGAAAAGAGGTACCTTACTTTATTAATCCCAAACTGAGAAATGTTGGGTTGCAGCAGCATAAAACAAAACAAGGTATTGCACATAATTAGAAATTAAAAGAGTAGAAATAAACAATTCTAAAAACATCTCAAAATAGAATATTTAGATTTTTCTAAAATCCAGCTTTTATTCAACATAATATATTATAACTATTTTTTCTTGAATTTTGGAAATACTTTACTGTGACTTTCCAGGTATATCCATCTTCTTCCTATTTGTATTCTTGTACTGACACCTTGGTATTTTCCCAAATAATACTATGTAAACATAACCATTCCACACTTTTACTCGTTTCCCTAAATCCAAAGATGTTCTTGCTTGTCCAGGGAGCTTAACTGGTGCCCATCTTCCGTTTCTTCACTTTCAGTAGCAGTATGCCTTTCTTATTTTATTCTTAAATCGAGAGTACGCTTTAATTGATCACACTCAAACTGACACTGCCGAGTCAATTTAACATTTACACTTTGGCGATTTTATCTCAATTCAGTGCTAAAACTCCTACTGGACCTTCATGTACTTGTATTATTTTCACATTACTGAAGCCGAACACTTGATTTAAGACTGCAAATTAATTTACTTAAACAGAAACTTTAAATTATTTTAGCTCTTATTTTGTAACTATGCTTTTTAGTTGTTTTAATTTCTGTGTTTCACCTGCCACTTCAATTAATTTCAGAATTTCTGCTCTTTCAAATGTTCAAAATGCAAAATCTTTAAAAAAAAAGGGGAATCTATTTTCTTTTTTAGTTACAATATTTCAACAATCTTTTACTGCACATTTTAAGCAGTGAGTCCAGTCAAATCATACATTTCTTGTTCTTACTGCCTCTTAGAATACTTAGCTTTTATGCTATATTTCTCCATACACACATGCCCTTTATAGGTATTCCCCCACTGATGCACGTAATGCTCAGAGCCTGCTGGGTAAACACCCGCTGCATTGAAGCCGTTTCCTCTGGACTCATTTCCCCTGTGGATGTAGATATAGGGCTTATTCTGTAGACACATGCTCTGAGGATAATACTGTACATAGCACACGTAGCTCAGCTCGGGTGTGGTGATTATCAGAGAGAGAGAGTTGCATTGAAGAACAAAAAAACCTGGCACGAAATTACAACCTTTGTTAAGAGACACGTCTGTAATGATCATGGTGTAGTATTGACTGTGTGATGAGGACAATTAGAGAAATTAGTTGTCACCTGGGTAGGCTTAAAAGTGGTCAAATAGTAGTGTATGCAGTCCAAACACACATGAAATAGCCCTTAGAACAATTCATATGTTCATGTATAATTGTAGGATATAATTGTCGATAATGTACATCTTCCTAACCATGGGGGTAACTGCTTTCTACAGAGAGATTTATTGAGAGACATCTGGACATTGTGATGCTACTGTTTCAATATTTCAATATTAAATAGTTCATTCATCATTGCTGCGAGCACCACAAACTGGATTCCATTCATCTTCTCTTATTTAGCTGGATTAATTGTCCAGCCCAGGCAAAAACCTCAAATACAAGATATCACAAAACTTTAATGAATAAAAAACCTAGAGAAACACAATTGATCCAACCCTCTTAGACACCACCTGAGGATTATGTGGAGGTGTGTGTTGTTGCAAGGTAACTCAAGCTTTAACGCTTTGCTCTGTACTTCCAGATCTCTGTTTCATCCTGTCATAATGAATGCAGGAGTTTATTGAAGACCGATCAGGAGGCAGCAATTAAACACAACTATGCATGACGGATATGAAAGGAGCAGAGATAGACGCCATGCCGAAACACACACATTCACACACCCTTATACCTCAACTGTGTGTGCCTACATTGGACCTTCAGTTGCATTCATATACGGTAGAAGTATCTTCACTCATACGTAAACTACTCCAGGTTATGACTACTCCCATTAGTATTTACTTTCATTGGTATTCTTCTTCTTTTGTTCTTATCATGTCAACTCTTAGGATCTTTTGTCATAACTTGTCTTATTTTTTCACCATTAAGCACCGCATTCTAAAGGAATTTAAACAATGTAAGATGCAAAACTAAGGGGGAATCTCTTAATTGAGGTGTAAAAACCCTCAGCTGCAAACAAAAATGCTATGAAACACGCTAGGTGAGCGAAATAAAGCAACACTACAAGCCACAAAGGTTTTACTCTTTATTTCAACACTAACAGTCATGTGTAGTTATGTTAGCGTCACAATGTAGCCACAGAGCATCTGAACACTGCTGTAGCTTCAGAGTTGCTGATTCTGAGCCATTCAGCTGAATTTCATGTACTTAGAGGCCCAAACGCTTCCTGAACAAGCTACATAAATTAGCTATAAGCTAGTATTTGGCTAAAGCTAACAGCTGACGCCACAAAAACAGTATCATCAGTCTCTTCTATGTTATTCATTCCCAACATGATTAAACCACCATGTAAGATTTACATCAATACAGTCGGACAAACATACAGAGAGATTTAACTGAAGGATGATCTTGAAATAATCTATTGCGGTAGCCTTTTGTGTTGTTTTCGTTTGCAGTTCCTCGAAAGGTTTACAAGGAAGCACAGCTAACGCAGCAACTTTTTCCAGGGTGTAGAAAGTGAACGGAGGCTTAAATAGTTGTTCTTAATGTCACAGTGTTCAGAGATACAGAGTGTTTGGTCTAACTAAATGGGGTAATTTCTCCAAAGAGCATCCTAAAATTAAGTCTTACAGGTTCTTGTACTCACAGATTGACTTAGATAAAACAAGTCAACATTTTTTGAGGATTATAATGCCTCATGAAAGGAAGTCATGTATGAAAAAGGTGGCTTGTATTAACGTTGTCTGCTCCTTTATTATGGTTAAGTAAGATGCTTTTCAGCCTCCCTCAGAATGTTAAGTACTCAGCGTGTGAAAGCAGTTGTATAATAAATTAAATCCTCAGATATCTAATGTTTACCTAAAGCCATGACTTCAGATTTAATACTTTTAACAGGAAGCTAGCTTTACAAGTTGGCATTAAGGAAGTATGGGGTCTAATTTAAGCATCAGTTGCATTATGGGTGCATTATCAGTTTTTTTGGAGCTCAATCCATTGTAGAAACTAACATTTAGGCTGTCTACTTGAATTTCAACAAATATTTTGTGTGTGAATCTCTCACATCTATAGAAGTAAAACACTATATTACTGGAATACATCTTTTAAAAAGCCCACATTTGTTTTTGCTCTGAACTTCTATCTTTATGAATGTTTTATGGATATTTTTTCCCCCTGAATCAGTGGTTCCAAACAGTTCAAGACCTTTTAAGTTGGTCAAAATGAGATTATTCAAGACGGCTCATAACTATTTTGCCTCATAACTTGACTTCCTTAGGTCTATAATTATTCAAACCTGATAAATAAATCAGTCTTTGCTTGCTTGAAATACTCACTGCTCTCGAAATAAGTAACTTTGTTATATGATTATGAATTATTTTAAAGGGACACAAGCCACAAAGATTTAGAACTGCTGCTTTAAACAAAATAAGAATAGTATATTTGATGTTATAATCCAAACTTTGAGTGTAGCAGATAACCTATCTCTATTGTTAAATAAATATAACTTTTTGTGCTTTAAAGACAGACACTTTTAATACAGAGATCAATATTAATTGATCTACTATGCTTAGCCAGCTGGATAGGGCTCAGTGTTTCAACTCCAATTCACAAAGTCTGCAGTTTTCATTCCCAAAATTCTGATACAATTCAGCATATCAGTTATGTAGTCATTATCATCTGCCCTTGATTTTTTTTTATGTTAAATGTTGTTTTGAACAGTCTGAGGTGAACTGACCTTAATCATGCATTTGTTTGATTTGGAGTTGCATTTTGGAGCTGACCTACAAGTATACTTCACTGTGCATTAAGCTACAATTACTTATGACCTTTTAAAGGAAACCTGTACTTACAGAGTGTAACACTCAGTCTCCCCCTTTTAGCGGCTTCAGCAAAAAGTGTCCTGACATAAGCAAGCTGTTATTAACTCTTTGTGAACCCGTGTCGAGTTTACCTTGAAGTTAGTTTCTTGATGAAGACTGCAGATCATTAGAGGCTTATTGTAATACTCCTAAAGGCTATTTCTCTTACTTTGTTGACTCTCCTCATGGAAGTCAGCTATGGAGCAACATGGCTGTATATCACCTCTACACATGCTGTCCCTCCAAGCTATACTGTGCAACTATAGGAATTATTGCTATTGAATTATCTGTGTTGAGGTGCATTTGGGGTAACATCTCCCAGTATAGAGTGGTGCAGGAATGTTTCCTAAACTCTGAAATTAGTTAGAATTTTTGCAATGTTGGGCTCCCTTGTCTTAAAGTAATTGTTTGTTTGAATGAGTTTTTGCTAGATTCCCTAAAAAGGTATAACTTTACAAGATTTTGCTTTGGATTTTACAAACTACATCAGTAAATACCCCACTGGGGAAAGTCTTAAGCCTTTACATGTCTTTAAATTGTCGGTTGCTAACAAGTGGCTAAATGAGAATACTAAATGTTAACATGCCAAACATTATCTAAACTAAGTTTATTTACAGCCTAACGTTAGCTTTTTACTTCTGCCGTTTGCATTTACACTTAAACTATCATCAAAGTGGTGTTAATATGTGGAGATTATCCTGCTGAACAAAACGTGTGAGCAACATAAATGTGTGTTTGCCACATATATTATTTTCTTCAATATTCCAATATCCAATGGAGCCCTTACGACGCTAACTTCCGGGATGGACTATAAAAAATACATCATCACTGCACCACTCTATATCCAACACCTATTCTCTGCCCCTGAGTTTAGTCCAACTTGCTTTACATAGTGAGTCTATACCAGTGACTCGCACACAGGGGGGTTGTCAGAGTCCTGGCTGTGCATGGAACTCAAGCCTGTGTCCGAGTCCTCGTCGTTGGTGTGGCAGGTTTTGGAAAGCCCTCTGGCCTGCTCCACCCAGACGCTGCTCTTCTCTTCTGGGGGCTCAGCTTCATTGCTCACGGCCCCCAGATCTGACTCAACATCATCAGTCATCTGCTCTATCTCCATGGTCTCAACTTTAGCCAGTAGGTCCAGAAGTTCACTCTCCCTGGTCTCCCAGAGCGCCAAACTCAGGTCCAAGTCTCCTCTGATGGAGTCAAGGTCTGTCTTGAGCCGCAGCCCAATGTACAGGCTGGTGTCAAGCTGCGTTTTAATCCTCTCTTCCTCCAACACAAACTCATTCTCAGACAAACTTTCCACATCTGCTTCCACAGCTGGAGCGGCAGCCAGGCTCATATCCTCCGCGATGCTGTCCGTGTCCTTCGCTGCTTCCGCTCCTATCTCCTCCCGCCGCCGCTTCATCCACCGCCTGTTGAGCTCCTCCTGGATCTCCCCGGTGATGCACTCCACCAGAGCCTCCCGCTCCGTAACCTCCTCCTGCAGCCGCACGACCTCCTCGCACCGCAACGCGTACTCCTCGAACTGTGCCACCGCCTCCGCCGTGCACCTGGCGTCCTGCCGCTCCGCTTTGCG
Source organism: Eleginops maclovinus (assembly GCF_036324505.1). Lineage (NCBI taxonomy): Eukaryota > Metazoa > Chordata > Actinopteri > Perciformes > Eleginopidae > Eleginops > Eleginops maclovinus. The sequence goes on from NC_086350.1 coordinate 24,418,603, forward strand.
CTTACAGTCCGAGGCGTCAGGGTCCTCCGAGGAGGCGTCCACCATGTATGTGTCCTGCACATAGTTCACCCCGTGTCTCTTGATGCGATCGAAATGCACTTTGGCCTCGTATCGCTCGATCTCCCGGTCCAGCTCCTTGATCCTCTGGACCTGCTGCCGGATTGTGTGGTCCTGGGAGATCACCAGGTGAACCAGCGTCTCCATCTTCTCCACCGAGCCCTTATCTTTGGGGACAGACAGCTCCTTCTTTTTGTTCATCTTATCCAACTTTCTGAAAGCCTTCCTGACTATGCGCCTCTGTTTCTCCTGGGACAGGTTCGCAGCGGTGGCCGCGGCGGTCCAGCAGGTCTTGGCGGTGCCCTTCAGCCCCCCGCCCGGACAGCCGCTCTCCCGGCTCTGGACCACACGAGCCTCAGCGCTGCGGGGTCCATTATTAGGCAGCGAAGCCTCGTTCTTCACCAGGACAAATCGGACATTCTCCTGCTCTTCCCCCCACGCGCCATACAGCCGAAGGATTTTGGTCTTGTTGGGTAAAATCCTCTCGAAGCCTCTCCATTTCTCCACCACACAGTAGGACTGCGGAGCTCCAGAGAGCATCGCAGACGCGGCGCCCTGCTGCAGATTCTGGTCATCCAGCAGGACTCTGACCACATCTGCGCAGGTGGTGCGCTTCGTTAGCCCGGAGACAAGCTTCTCCTCCCGGCAGACCCACACTGAGAGCTTTCCCTCCTCCGGCTCCATCTCCAACTCAAAAAGTTTCAACCCCGTGGCCAAAAGTCTTAGTGTTTGTGTCAAAATTAAAAGAGACAAAAGTAGTCCTTAGAGATGTCACCACATTTGATTTGACTTATCAAAAGCATAGAAACTGAAGCAAAATCCAGAAGTCCTCAACGATCCCCTCGCTGCGTAATAGTTCCCACTTTAAATACAATCAGTCAGAACATATTACCTTTTTTTTACGCTCAGAAAAATTACATCCATTCATATTTCCACAGTGGTCTGATCCCGGACTACCTACCGGGACATGGTGGCTCGCTCCCCGGCAGACTGATCTCTGCGCGCGGCTCCTGAGAGGAGTGGAGCGTCCGTGCGTAAATACAGACTGCTCTGTGTGCGGGACCGAACAGAGCTGCTGCTGAGCCCGGGACACGCCTCCCTGCCTCTCACCCCCACCCCCCTCCCTCCTTCTCTTTTTATGACACACACACACACACGCACACACACACATACACACACTCTCCCAGTGGTAGATGAAAATGTGTTTTTACTTAGGTAACAGTAGTTGTATCTAGTAGTTGAGTGTAATAGAGTACATTTACATCTCTGGTAAGACCATACTGTAGAGATATTCAAGTCAAAGTCTGGCATTATGACGTTACCTACTGTAAGTAAAAGTACAAATGTATTGTTTTCAAAATATACTAGTGTTAATATAGTAGTAGCTAAAGTAATACTCAAGTACTCAGAATAATTATATTAATTGATTATAATCAATGGAGTTGAATGAAATACTGCTGGATATCTTAGTCCATAATATTTAGTCATAATTCCTTTGTTGATTTGAAATGTTATTAATTATATGAACCTGTAATTGGTCAATTATATTATCAAAAAGAATATTATAATAAAACAATATTTTCCTCCAAATTGTAGTGGAGTAGAAGCATGAATTTACCTACCCTGTGAAAACCAAGGTAGTTCTAAATTGTAAAGAGCTTTAGTATATTTATTTAATTATTGTCCACTATTGTACACTTCGACGCAGAGAAAACCTGGACTGATATAGTAATAAAATTAGATGGATAAATATAGAAATAAAGTCTTTGTTGACTTCAATGTCAGAGTTATAATAAAATACTGACTGCTGTTAAAGTGCACGGTAATCTGATCAGTAATCCCAAATCAGACTGTTCTTAAATCGCTGCCATTCACACACTGATCACTTAGACATGCAGCAGCCTTCTGTCTGTTAGAGGTTAAAGGTCAATGAAGGCTTTTCAGGCAGGCAGGAGTGTGTGAGGGAGAAAACTCCCTCTGGAGGGTACACAGGAATTTTATCCTTTTCAGACCATTTACAAGCACAAAAACCTATATTACACAAAAAGCAGAATAGGGCCACTTTAATATGTAAAAGTTAGGATCAGCTCACCCTGCAATATGTTTAAATATATGTACATGTCCAGTCCAGTGTCTGTTGAATTCCAACACAAAAGAAAATTGTCAGTAGTTTATAGAATACAGTAAAATAAACTAAAAAATAATTTAACTCAAAGACAAACCTATAAATAATAAAACAAGAGAAAATGATGATGCTGAAGTGGTGTCTTAATTTTTTCGCGGCTGTATTTATAATAATGGATTCATCCAATAATAAATACAACAACAGTGAAAAGGGCCGATGCCTTTTATAGTAATTAAGTATTTTAGCATAGCTAATTAAAACACCTTAAAACTTTCTTTTAAATCTTCATTATTTCTCTTTAACATTAAATATTAATCAGATTTAGCTTAACTAGCAAAAAGCTGATAAGGAAATAGGTTTGTGGCCCTTAAAGAAAATGTCAGTAATTGTTCCACATATGTCTACAAAACATACTTCAAACATACTAGTCACAGGTAAAGAATGATATGTTTGGGGCTAGACAGTTTATTGGAGATGCATTGTTTAAAAGGGGGGATAGAGGGGATGACACTGCCTGAAATGTGATGTGATGAAATGCATGTACTTGACAGTGAACACAACACATGGTCTGCGAGCTCTCAACACTAACCCACCTTTTCTAAACACATTTCTGTATTTCTAAACTAAATGCATGTCTGATTGTTCACAAATGTAACATCCTCAGTTGCCATATTTCTACAGAATTGAGCAAATATGGTGTTGCTGCAGTTATGTGGATTGTGAAGGTCTTTTTTATAATACCTGGCACAAAGTAGAACTAATGAGTCCAGGTTACAAGCCAAGAAGAAGCAGATGAAAGTCTTACTCAGCAGTGTTGCACTGCAGCATGTATTGTTATGCAGTTTCATCTTCATAATCCGCACACGGATGAATGACTCAGTACGATATAAAGCTCAGCTGGATTGATCACAAAGCGGAAAGAAATCCATCTGTTACACCCTGCAGGGTTGTAATATACTGTCTGCCCCCATAATCTGCTCTTTCAACTATTTCAGGCCAGAATATGGTCTCTGAAACTCATAAAAGGATTTATCTGCATTAAGAGTGTTTTGGCGTTTGTGAGTATTATACTAAAAGCATCCCTGCCATTAGTCTGCTCTAACCTTTGCTCGGAGTTATGCACCAGGTCGGGTTTGTTGGTAAAATAACTGCTTAGAAAACATCTGGGAACACATACTAATGTGTGTGTGTGTGTGTGTGTGTGTGTGTGTGTGTGTGTGTGTGTGTGTGTGTGTGTGTGTGTGTGTGTGTGTGAGAACATATCAGACACAAATACACAGTATTAGTCACCACAGCATACATAACAAACACAGTGGATTTGGATAAAGAGGATTGTCAGGGCTGCGTCTGGGAGATAACAGAAGGCTTTTCTAATCTTCGGTCGCATTTCCTGTGAGTCATCACGTCTTTCTGACCTGTAGACCTTTTATTGGCTGTCAATGGTTTGGTCTCTTTAGTGTTATCGCAATAGAATAAGGCAGTGATGACGTCTTTTGGTAGGCTGAACCGGAAGTTAGCATAGCAAGGGCTCCCTCAACAAATGCAAAATTGCACAAATTAAGATCTGTGGGAAACACTAGTCTGTGAGACTAACAGGTTTTCTTTAGCTGGATAATCTCCAAATAGTAACACAAGTTTAATGATGGCTGCACATCACCAAGTTAGTTAAGGTGGCTAATGCTCGGCGTGATGACTTTCAGATGTCTTGCTTTAGAGGCTCACCAGTGGTGTATTTACTGACATATTTTATGTCGTAAAACAAAACGTAAAAATCTCTTCAGCTTCAGTTACCAACAGACCTTATTTCAGGCATTTACCCCAAAAAAACATTCAAAAAACCTTTAATTTTAAGACGAGCAAACAGGAAGTGGTGAAATGCTAACTCACTTCTGGGTTTTAGGACCTGCATCACTATACATGCGAGCACAAGTATGACTAATTGAAACGTGTAGCCTAGGTCTTGGTTGGTTTATACTAGGAAACAGTGTCATTAGGTGAGTTTTTGCCCATTTGTGAGTGTTATGTAACGCTGATATCAATAAAGTATACTTGCATTAATCAATTAACTAATAACAATGTGTTTTAAAGATTTATATTATATTATTATATATATTTGTTGCAAATGTGATACTTTATATGTATTGTACTATATCTAGAAATAAAGAGTTTTTGTGTAGGTGTTGGTTGAATTCCTGGAGAATGGCTCCCTCTGGTGTTTAAATACAACATAACTTGGATTACTGTATGTTCACAAAGAAGCATTGTGTACAATAAAGCAAATAATTCAGCAGTACCTTTGTCAATCTTTGTAAATTATACACTTTAACACATGTGTAAGCGGGAGTGGAAGAGGAAGCTAAAAATACAAAAGTCATGTAAATACTTTGCTGTCATATCACAACAAACTGCCATCATTTAGTATGTCGTAGAGATCAGAAAACAACATCGTCCCTCAGTACCTGACTGCTTTTTAATTCATTGTCTATTTCTTGGATTTCTTTATGAACAGTAACATGTTTTTCTGTTAGAATTGCTCTTTTATTCATTATAAGGCAACCTTGGATATTTTGAAATGCGCCTAAAAATAAATGTATGAATAATTGTAATCAATAATAATAATAATAATAATATTGTGTGTTGTTGTTGTTGTTGTTGTTATTAAAGTGTGTTGAAAATATTTACAACAATTACATAATATAGTATGTAAAAAATGTTTTGCATATAGATATTTTATAGATAAGAAGATATTACAATAAACAGCATGGTTAAGAATTTCCAGAATCTCTGTATTTTATGTCCAAAATATCAGAAAAAATGACATATAGTATATAGCATAGTATAGTATTTTTTAAAAATATTTGCACTGTAACGTGACAGGCAGGCGATGCTTGTTGTGTGTTGTTTTTCCCTCCTGCTCATTTCTCTTCTCCCCCTTTCTTCAATCCAGGTAATCGGCAGCTGATCAGTACCTGTCTGCCACCTCAGACTGACGATGATTACCTCACCCTCAGCTGTCCTATCAGCAGCCAGAGCCAGTCATAAAGGAGTCAATCCAGGAAGCCTTCTCTCTCTCTGACCTGGGCCTGCAGCTGACTTCAGAGCCTCTCTGAGCTCTGTTATATTTGTAAATTCTTCTGTGAATATATGTACATTTGGTGATACCTTATTGAATGTTGTTATGGTTAATGATAATTGCTAAATGTTAAATGTACGTGTGGTGGGAGGTTGAAAATGTAACTCAGTTTGACAGAAATATGATAAAAGGTACAGTATGGTAGGTCGAAAATAAGTGTAGCTTGTCGAAAGATATTTGAAAACAACATAGTATGTCGAAAATATGATAAAAAGGACATAGTATAGTATGTCGTTGAATAAAAAGGTAAAATCTGACACTGAAAAAATATTTAATGCAGGCCCACTAAAATGATTTGATGTCTGACCTGCCTTTGCACGTACCTGCTTCCATTCAGCTGCTAACTTGACCGCTGTGGTTACTAACTGTTATTAACCCCCTAACCAGAGCCATTTAAGTTTTTTACATTCACATTGCAAATTGGAGAGGTTTTAGACCGCCTTAGAAGGGCTGTCAGCCTTACCAACTGTGTGACTTTCTCGCTAGATTTAACCTCTGATGGAGGTAGTCCTGCTAGCTACTTTCACCAAAAAAGTTGCAGTGTTTTTTCTGTTTGGCTCATCTTTCCAAATCCAGCTTAATTTAACTGGCTTGTCCTTTAGCCTCCTCGTGCTATATGAAATGACATTGTTATTTGGTTGGGGCTATCTCTTGTGTAAAAATCATTAACAAGCTAAATGTTTAATGACTATTTGCAGGTCAAACTAAGTATTGTGCTGCACGGTACACGTAGTAAGCATTTAACCATTTGTTTTACCACCTCGTCTTGAAATCCAGTTTTCTTACGTGTTTTTGGTGCCTGAAATAAGGTCTGCGGTTAACACTACGACATAAAACAAATCAGTGAATGTCCAAATCTTGTGTTGCAAAAATGGCAACTGCTTACAAGTGACTAAATGAAAACACTTAACCTCATCAAGTTGAATGTTAGCCACTTTTGCTAGCAGTAGTATTGTGCAGCCATGCAGATGTCATCTTTTTCATTTTTATATAGTCAGCTTTTTACTTCTGGGAATAGAATTTACGCTTTAAAAAATCCTAAAAGGTTTGATATGAGGAGATTATCATCCTGGAAAAAAGGTGCAAGTATAATGTTTGCTATTAAACATATTTTCTGCAATATTCTAGAATCTAATGGAATAATCCCATTGCTTTTGGTCCAAGGTGCAATGCTAATTTGCAAACAAAAACGCGACATCACTTTGATGGATTGGACTTTGCTCTGTTCTCATGGAGACGACTCAGTTGTAATCATGTGACATGTAAAACTTTGGTCACATTTCAAGTATAAAAAGACTAAATTATTTGAGTGGATTCAGTGTGTGGGCATTTATGTTGTTGTGGAATAATGAGTAAAGACAAAACTCCACGTCACAGTTTGGAACTGACCATTTATTAAACTGAATAGCATATGCGTACAAAGTCTCTACAAAGCTAGAAAATATCTAACATACTTTTAGCCATGACGGGGGAAAAAAGTTACAAAGCAAAGATCAGACCCTGTGCAGTACCAATAGAAATACATTACTAGCTTTTGGATGTTCCTATATGTACTCTCTTCTTCGCAAAACGGGATCAACATTAGAATATCAAAGATATACACAACATCTGTAATAAACGTTATTGTCACCTTTATATAAAGCACCTTATCAAAAACCCCTCAGTGCACATACACATGTGCTGCACATGCACCGGAGCGAAAAAGATTCAAGGCCATTTTGGAATTAATTACAGACAGGATTTCTGTGCCACATGGAAAAGATAAATATCCAACTTGCACATACGAGACGACATTACCAACACAGATGACTGTGACTCAGAAACTCAGAAACACACTTTGCTTTTGTGTGACGTAATTAGTGCTTGCCCATCCTGTGGTTGCTTAATATGATTGGACATTAAACAGAAAAGCCCTACAATTGGGTTAGCAGAGATTGGGGGCACTATTATTTTTAATAAATCAGTTTCCTGTGGCCTTACTTCTTCCCTCTGCCAACCAAGATGATAAGAGGTGTCCATATTTAATTGAATTTAAAGTCTCTCTTAATACAGAAACACCCTTTTCTGAACCAGGTTCAAAACACAATAAGTTATTTAATCCTATTTCTATTACTTTTTGTTTATTTCTTTGTTGTTTTACTTACATCTGTACAGTTTTATAGTGAAGCCCATGAGCTGACGATGTTAAGAGTCCTTTTCTTTAAAACTATTTTTGGCAGAAGCTAGTGGTAAGTTACTCTAGCGTTTTCTGTCACATGATGACTGTCTTTGGTAAGCAGGTGGTAGACAATGACCAAACAGAGGGTCATTATTGCAAAATCAGCCCCTCTGAGGCTGTGTGTTGGGCTAGCATATACTTGTTACGTGTTAGTATTCTGCTGTGAAGCTCTATAGTCTGCCTGCAAACAACAAACCATGTAGTGTGAGGCAAAGCTCTGGGAAAGTTAAAGGCAGTTGGTTTTTGAAAGGGGTTTTCCTGACAGAATGATTCACCAGTGAGTTGAAAGGGTTGCAATTTGTTGGACAGGTGTTTGCAGCCCTAAAAGACCCCCACAGCAATCTTTACACAAGCTAAAGCTTTTTGGATGATGACACATCTTAACATTCTTCAGCACAATTGTAGAAGACTGGTTCCAGACCAGTACGATCTGACTTAGGGACGAGTCATTTTAAGACTGCTAACAGTTAGCCAATTCAGACTAAAGCTGGCTTTTTCACATCTAGTAAACTGGTAAAACTTAATTCGTAGTTTACTTTTCTTCAAATATTCTAGACACCACTTAGCATCCCAGCGGGTTGTAGGAAACAGAATCATGTGAGTCTTGACATTGTTTTAATCAGCATACTGTACTCTCCATTGTTGAATACAGCATGCTGTTACATGGTTCTTCAGTATGTCGTAACCCCAACCCTAACCCTTCAGGACTCCTTAAATAATTTTAAAGCAGCGACATACAGACAAAAATAGAATTGGCTTTCTCTTGTCGTTACAAGTCCAATTTGTATTTTATAAATGAGGCACCAGACAATGTGCAAGCTGTTTCAACATGAACCACCATGTAATACACAAATGCAAATACATGTAAATAGTGCCGTATAAAGAAGCAAACAAGAACGTGTCTCATTAACATCATGTGGGAACAATTAAGATTCTTTAGAAAGGCTCACTGTGAACAAATTACAACAAGAAACAGCCATTAAATATGGAATTTGGATATTTAGCCCTCAGATGCTGAAACTGGAGCATGATAAACGTAATTATGCATTTATATTAGCTAAAACGCCTTTCTATACACACATTTACGACACCAAATTATTTTCATGAAACACATTAGAAATGTCTACTGCTGTTCCCAACCAAAGGCACTTCATGCTGCTGGGCATGACACAAACAAACCACTTCTCACCACCTGCTACAGTACACTTAATCAACAGTTTTTGGTTTTTGATTTATAAATGACTTTAATTCTGACATACTAGCATAAAACTGGAAGAAACAAGTCCTGGACTGATTAAAGGGAAATTTGTCTTCAATCACTTTCTCTCAAAATGAAAAACCATGCCATGGCTTGCGCTCACTGGATGTGACGATGTTTGCTGTTAGCTAGCTGGCAAAGCTATCGTTCATGTTAGAAAATCCTTACAGACTGGTCAATTGACCCTTGGACAATAGTAAAGTGGTATAATTAAATACTGGAAAAAACTAAGTTTAACTTTTATTTGGAGAACTGTGTCTTCAAACACTTTTCTTAAAATGAAACACCATGCCATGGCCTGCTGGCATCGGTAGCGTTCATGGGAGCAAATCCTATTCAATTGACCCTTTAGAATTAACGCTGGCTACTTATAAACACTAGCAAGGTGGTATGGTTGTTAAATAATGAAAATAAACTATTTGTTTAACTTTTATTTGGAGAACTGTGTCTTCAACCACTTTTCTTAAAATGAAACCATGGCTTCTAGTCAAGGCAATTAAAATATGTAAGACGTAAGAACATTTCAGGTTTCAACCTCTGTCAGCTCAAGTTAGCTGGTGCATGTTATTTAGCTAAGCTTATTAAACTAAGATACATTTACTAAGTGAAACCTGATTTAAAAAAAGATAATTTAGTTTGAACAGTTTGGATTGTTTCTTCCCTTGAAAATAATGAAGGACGTTGTATAGTTTTAAAGAGTCACAGTGCTTCCCAATTGATTGACCACAATATATTTGATATGTAAAGTTATAATCCTTAAGATTGTACTGAAATCTGACCCACTTTGGTCTGCAATTTTTTAACAATAAGCATTCAGTATATTCAAACGATCCTTCTTATTATTTGTCAATAGCTGCCAAAAGAGCCAGGACTGAAAGCTTAAGGATTGTAGCTTTAACATGTGTTTCTTCAAGCTTGATGAAGAGTTGCTTGTTGCACAAACAGGTACCTGAATTATTCAATTTCACTTATACTTTCTTATTAGATAGTATATACATTTTAGATAGTGTTCCTGGAATTAAAATATAGTCTATATGCTACTATCAATAAACAATTTCCCAAAGTTTAGAAGCTATTCTTTTTTTTGTCTTTTTTTAAAGAAAACATACAAAAAGGTAAAAATGTTCTTTTCTTTGGGAACAAACCTCTTTTTTGTGCAAGAATCTAGCTCACACAATTTGCAGTGGATATATGTACAAAACAAACTCTATACTGTACTATATGATGCATAATGCAATAGTTATTTTCTTTTCAGGTTATTGATGATGATACACAGGGTCTGACCTTCAGTGTCCGTCAGTATCTTGGCAGATAACACACACTCCTTTGTCACGGGGAAGAGGGAATTGAATTTATTTTCCCTGGGATGATTTTCCAAAAGCACTTGACAGAAATAACACTTTCATTTCCATCTACAGAACAGCAAAATACAAATGTACTGGGAGAAAGAAGGGAAGAAACCAATTAGAAGGAGACGTCACCCGGTGATATCAGATTCAGTATGTTTTGGGGAAAACCACCCAGTTAGATTCTGATGTGATTCATTGTGCTTTTTTAATAATCAATGTATTTTTTACAGCTAATTACCATCTGATATACAGGTTGGAGTTAATAGTGTTGTGTGGAAATGGAGGATCCTGAAGCAAACTGCTTTATAGCTGATGTTTACACAAAAAACAAAACAATTATTGTTGTGACGCTTTGCAGTAAAAATGCAGCCATTTTCTTCCTCACTAGGTCGAGCGGTTTGGCTGAAAGACACTTTTGAAGAATCCAGTTTTTTGACATTGTACCTCCAATGTCACCATTAATCACCAAGCAAAAGGCCTTATGTGTGTGTGTTTGATAAGTGTGTGTGTGTGTGTGTGTGAGTGTGTGTGTATGTGTATGTGTTATTCCTTGACGAGTCGATAGATGTGGTGCTGAGCTCCGTGCTCACTGTTAGACACCTCAAACACACACGCCATACACAGCAAGGTCTCCTGAGTGTCTCTGTTGCTCACAACCTGGACACACAGACATACAGAGAGGGGAAAAATATAAAAAGTTTGGTTTTAAAATCTGCATCTATATACAGGAAAAAGCAACTACATAAAAACTTGAATAATTCACTCAACATACGCAATATGATGTTCATAGACAGACATAATGTATGCTGTCCCATTTTAACAGACTTCACTTTGAACAATTGTGCGGTGTGAATTTCTACCTTATAGTGTTGTCAAATGAAACACGTCCACTGTGCCCTTACTGAAATGGACAATGGTCGCTGTTAGCTAGCTAGCAAGCTAGCTCATTGCTAGCTAGCTACGCTACTGTTTGCGACAGCAAATCCTTAGAGACTGCTCTATTAAATAAATGGTAGCTTCTTGTGGAGACTAGTATAGTGGTATGTTTTTTTAAAATAGCCTACTGAAAAGTCCCACATGTATGACTTTTATTTGTATAATGCTGTGTTCACCAGAGCATCTGTAATCGTGGCTGGTTGCGCAACTTACATTGTTAAGCTAATATGTAATTGTTGAGTATCACAAACTAAGGATACAAAGTTCCACGCTTACACTTCTAACAACAATATCCAGGGACTCAGAGTGCATACCATACTTTGTATTAGGATGCTCGTCTAATAGCCAATGTAAGTACATTGAGACACAGTCACACTGACAGAAGTGCTCACCAGTAGAATAGTGAAGTTCTCCAGCACGCTATTCATCATGTATTTCTCAGGCAGGTGTTTGAGCTTGTGGATGAAGTTGATCATGTATTCACACATTGGAGAGCGGCTGATTCTGTAAATGAAGCGGCCATTTTCAAACCGTGCGTACTCGGTCTAAGAGAGAAGGAAAGAAAATCAAATACTTAAAGGGAAGTCCACCATTTCGTTTAAGTACATATGGAAACAGGTTTACTAGTTATAAGCTATATCTCTAAAAAAACAAAACAATAATGTCTCGTGTGGCTGTGGAATATTGTGCCAGGATTCACAAAGTAATCAAAATGATGTCATTAAGGTTTATTTAATGTCATTAGGATTTATATAATTACACATTTAGAACTGTAAGCATGTGGTACAAAGTTGTTAAATATGCTCATTTGACCAGGGAGAAAGTCTCCAAAAATGCAAAAAGTAGCAAGTTGCAAATTGGGATGTTGTGAAAAATGTTGAAGTGCGTCATGTCACGATGTATTACAACTGTGTGCACCTGTTTCCTGAAATATATCAATATGACATTGTATGTTGTTTATTCATCTGTAAGTGTGAAAGACTCTCATGTTGTTATATTTTTAAAATACTTTTTACCCCGACCACAATAATTTGAATCCATCCTCACCTCCACCTTCTCGACCACCTGCTTGCCGAAGGAGCAGACCTTGGTGGAGCAGGTGATGGTCATATTCTCCGAGCTCTCGTATTGGCTGGTGACTCCGTAGAACGCTGCAGGGTCGTCCTGCACATTAGAACTCAGGTCCGCCTGGCAACATGAGAAATGTTATAAACTACGACATTAACGACAGTGTAACATTTAAACTTTTATTTCCAAACAATCAAATCCGTCCACAGAAACATGAGGGCAAACATGTAAAGTAGAACCAAAGTGCCCTCTGCTGGTCTGTCCTAAAACCTGTGCCCACACTCATATTTCACATACACTGTATATTGTCATAGTCAATCTAAAATCAGACATAATATGCATTCATAAAAACAAAAAAAACTATTGGTTCACCCAAATCTAAATATCAGAGGTACGTATATCTTCTAGTAGTGAGATTAGATATGCATATATGATTTTATTTGTCCAGGTTTTGAGGGAGCTTTTGTGATTTCTGCTTCCACCCGGTACAATGGAGGTAATACCTTTCATAAGATCTACTTATCACTGGATAAGTAGTCCAAATGAAACCTTCTAAAGGGAGGTCTATGGATTGCAAAACAGCATCCATATTGCAATTTCACAGTTTGTTCTGCCTGCTTGTACACACCATATATGCTCTATGTCTGATCTTGCTTATTTTTTCCAAGTAATCTTCCTTATCCAAATCAAAAGTCTTTATTTACATTAAATAACGTTTGACTGCACATCATGAGTTTGAACTGACTGACTGCTTTTAAAAGGGTTTAAACAACGTTTGATTTCTGTCCTCATATGTTGTTTTCATTATTTATTTAATCATTTTAAAATGTATCTGTAATGTGTGTTTGAGTACGCTTTATGTATAACATTTATCTTTATCATATTTATAATATATATACAGTATATATATTTTAGGAGGATACTCTGGAGGGAACTTTGGGATTTGTGCCTCTGCAGACCATTTACATGCAGAAAAGAACTATATAATTAATGACTGTTTTTAAATGCCATTTTATAATGTGTTTCTGCTGCACTTTCTTAATGCTCTTAATGTTTTTCATCTTTGTAAAGCACTTTGAATGCCTTGTGTTGAAAGTGTATATACATAAACACACTACATGAAAGGCAAAACGAGAAAATACCAAACAGGGCCCCTAATGGAACCTTTGCAATTATTCACAAATAGGGAGATACTGGAAGAAACAACAGGCTAAAAATAAAGCAATATTCCCGTTGAACTTGTGTCATTGAAAATGTTTAATCATTGAGAACATGTTGCACCTCGATCGCAGGCTGAGAAACACGGAGAAGGGTTTGTACCATTTGTAATGAGCGCTATAAGGAGCAACATGTGTCTCAGGGCTGAGAATAAACACACACTCCATATGCTAAGTCAAGCCCTTGCACATCCATTCACTCATAATCACACACATAAACATATATGCTCTATAAAGCAGCTGCAGATTATCAGAAACATGGCCCATTGTGGTAGATCAGAGAGCTTTTTAATTAAATTCAGAAAGAAGGCCTTCTACATGAAACACACACACACACACACACACACACACACACACACACACACACACACACACACACACACACACACACACACACACACACACACACACACACACACACACACACTCTTTGTTTGTTGTCATGCTACAAGCACGTCTCATTTCTTCTACATTGTATACTGAAGCCACTTCACTGTCCTGCAGGCTTCTGTTCTCCCCTGCATGATTTTACTCCTGACAACCTCACAGCTTCATTCACACTGTCCAGCGCTCTGATAATTAACCCTTTGTTAAAGCCCGTCCCAAAAAAACAATAATAGCTTAGCAACCGTAACTAGCCACAGCAAGCCTGTCAAGCTTTGGATTTCTGCACATACTGAAGCATGGGGCTTTAGCAAAAGGTGATATCCTTCAAAGAGTCGTTGGTGTCTTTCTTAAGGTGGTGTCGTCTTAACTAGGCTTTGCAAAAGCAAAAACAAAGGTGTAAAGTGAAAGGAATGAGTTGAAATTATGCATGTGTCTACTGTAATGTGAGCTACAATAAAATGGTGCAGGGATGAGTCCTAACCCCTGGAAATTACTCAGCAGTTTAGCAATTCTGTGCTTTTGGTTGGATGCCTGAAATAAGATCTTTGGTTAATACAATCTAAAGAGATGTTCACATTTTGTTATACAAAAAAAGGATATGTCAGTTAATATCTAAATAATTACAATCGAAGCGCCTAACAAGTGAGTGAATGAGACTACATGTTATCACGCCTTTAGCTGAGCGTGGGGGCGGGAAGTCTTTTGAGTGTACAATAAAACTGGTCTTACATTTTGTTCTCATCATATAATATTAATAGTGCTTGGATAAAGAAGTTTAAACGGCGGTATTTTCCATGCCTTTACAAAGATCATTAGCTTGACTTTTTACATGGGACACGCAGTGTTAGCCTTGCATGACAACAGGAGGGAGATCATGTAAGCAATTATAAACTTTTTTAAATTAAAGTAAATTAAATAAAATAGCCAGGTTCATTTGCAAAGTATTGTCCCTATTAAGCCCAATATTAATAAAATATTATTTCATGTAGCGTAAAAGAACAGGTAATAATTTCCATTACATAAATGTCTTTCATAATTTAAAAAAGTAATATTGTAATATGAGTGTTTTCAGTTGTCTTTTTTGAAAAATGAGTTTTTAAAACAAATACAGGTATATTTAGAAAAAGTCATGTTTGGTAGTAGTAGATCTAGCTAAAGTACATTAAACTTAAATTAAATCTAAATATCCATTGCTCTCTCTATAACCATATTTATATCCTGCCATAAAAAGAATAACATTGCAGTTTCAAAAGAACTGCTAATAATTGGCATTAATAAAACCCCCTTGACTCCAGCAGGATGAGTCCTCTGAAAAATATATTTCTGAGCTGTGTTTCATTTGACCATCACCTATTTGAAATTAGTAACCACTTTTGTCTGATACCAGGAAGCAGTTGTTGTAAATTAACTGTACATTTTATTTTGAATCTATCATTATTTTCATGTTATAATCCAAAAGGTTGCAAAAACAGAGAAAAATGTGAGGCACACAAAAGAGTTCCTTAAGGTCTGAAGTCTCAGACCTAACAGACAGCATGCAGATCACTTGTCACCCATTTGAAATTGGAAAGTTTTAAACTATTTTGAGAATATTTTATTAGTTTTAGTTTCATCAAATGTGAATATTACTCTGAAGAACAAAACATGTGATGCATTCTGTTGCAGGGATTTTTTTTAAAGTCCTTGACTCTTAAGGGAAAGACAGACAGACAGACAGACAGACACACACACACACACACACACACACACACACACACACACACACACACACACACACACACACACACACACACACACACACACACACACATGGAGACAGAGAGCAACCTGTGAGTCAGGAGGTGAGCAGGTGTTCAAACAAAGCGACTGTGCTTTCATCAACCCACCACCTCCATATCCCAGGTGGAAAGACAGAACAAACACACACACAAGCGCAGACAAAGACATGGCACTGAGTGGAAAAATCCAGGTAAATGGTGGAATAAAAAAATACCAATGTACGCAAATTGATGTACTTTTGAAAAACCGTCTGAGGCATAAAGGATTTCAAATGAATGTAGAAGGGGATTGAAATGAAAGAAAACTGTTGAATAAACAGGAAGTAGGTAAGTGTTTGTCTGCTCACCCAGAACTTGATCAGGTAGAAAGCGTTTTGCGGGCCCTTGGCGAACAGCTCTTTGAGGCCCCCTTTCTTCTCGGGGAACTTGTCGTAGATCTGTCTGATGTCCACACACTCCAGCATGGGGTCGCTGTAACTCGGGTTGCTCTGGCTGATGTTCACAAACAGGTGCTTGTTATACTGGGGGGAGGGAGAACTTACAATTAGCCAAAGATTGAGGCGGAAAATGTGTCGATAAAAAACAGCTGATTTCAACATAGCACAGAAAACAGCAAAAGAAAGACAGA